>NC_060074.1:45572348-45875378 GCF_922984935.1 Meles meles | reverse complement strand
TGGTGCTTTCTGGAACTGCAGCCACATCCACACGCCTTCCCTGGGTCCAGAGCTGTGATGGGGTTAGGGGAAGGAGGTTCCTGAAGTCACCTGGAGTCATTCCCCAGGGGAAATGAGAAACTTAAAAAGAAACTCCTCACCATGGCAGGGAGGCTTACAGCTCTCGGTGGAGTTCTCCTACCGTCCCCTGCTCAGCCGGAAGACCCCAAGGGACACCCAGCACCGCAGGGAGCAGCCCTTCCTTTCCAGGCAGCAAGGACCCCAGGACCGCTCTGCCTTGGGCTGGACTACAGGCCACACCCTGGCCCCTGTGGTGGCTCTGCTCCCAATGGCTCCACAGTCTGGTGGAACCCCACTGCCCTTCACTGAAGGGTGGGCACGACACTCAGTCGTGCACAGGACAGATGTCAGCGGAAGGGCTGCCGTTCTGCCAGGAATGAGAAGCCAGACACAACAGAACAGAAAAGCAACTTGTCCTGCATGCTGGAAGGTGAGGAAGGCCGGGAAAGGAAAAGTAGAGCTGGGTACGCTGATTGGGGGCAGTCAGTGGGACAGGCTTCCATTCAGTGGAAAGGTTGGGCCAGTGCAGCAGTACAAGGTAGAGGGGCTGGGGTGGGGGCTTCTAGAGAGGGGACTCTGGGGAGGGGGGCATGGGGAGAGGACTCTGGGGAGGGGACCCTGGGGAGAGGACCCTAGGGAAGGTGTCCTGGGAGGGGACCTGGAGAGGGTGTTCTATGCAGCAGGAGTGGGGGAGTGGGGAGTTGGTCAGGAGGGCAGCCGCGTGAGTGAAAATTCCAATCTCAGTTGAAGGAATGGAGCTCCACCTGGAGCCCCTGTAAGAAGAGGGGTGGCCTGACTTGAGATGCACGCGCCATGTTTTCTGTGCTGAGAGCAGCATGGGGAGTGAGGAGCTGAGACAGTTAGGAGCTGGGTGCAGTCAGGGGACCAGAGATGGAGCGGCCCTAGTGCAGGTGCAGTAGAAGGCAATCATTCACTGTCATGAGATACTTGGGGGCCACAGGAACAAGCCCCATGTGAAAGCCGTGGTGCACATGGGGCATTTGCTGTGGGCTTACCCTGCAGAATACAAGCTGGACCTAAAAACACAGCCCAGCCCCATCCTGCTGATGCAGACATGAATAGAGGCTCCAAATCCCACCAATGAGCTGGCTGAGGTGCTTATCCTCATTAGCATATTGGACCCCATGGGACTGCTGGCGGAGCTCTCCGTGTGTAAGCAGGGAGACCCTCCCTGCGGGACCCTAGCCTGATGGGTGCTTTGTCCCCTTCAGCTCAACCTGGAGCCCCAGGAAAGCTTGGCCTGTGCCTCTGAATTTTGGGTCTGGCCTCGTGTCTATCACTGTCCATCCAAGAACCTGGCTCCAGTAACAGTCAGATGCTGGATACATTTAGAAAATGGTGGCATGGGGCATGTCGGTGGTGCAGTCCTTCGAGTGTCCAACTCTTAGTTTCAGCTGCGGTCATGATCTCATGATCAAGAGATCGAGCCCCAAGTCAGGCTCTGCGTTCAGTGCAGAGTCTGCTTGAGGTTCTCTCTCCCTCTCCCTCTACTCCTCCTGCTCATGCCCTCTCTCTCTCTCAAAATAAATTTAAAAAAAGAAAAAAGAAAAGCGTTGGAGTGGGCTTCCTGGTGACTTCAGTGTGGGGCAGGAAAGAGAGGAGGGGGATGCTGAAGTTCAGGGTGGGGCAGCCATCACTCAGCGGGCCCAGGGGGAGAGCCCCACTTCACATGAGCTGAGTTTCGCCCTATCTGTTGGGTTTTCAGTTGGAGACACTGAGAGACAGACACCTGATACTCAAGCCTAGAGCGCGAGAGGAACCCAGTGAGCAAACCCTGGCTGGGATCACAAGGGGGCGAGGGTGAGCGAAGTTGAGAGGGAGTAATTGGAGAGATGACAGGACCAGGTGGAGATGGAGGACCCACAGGGCCATATGCACACTGTCAGCAACAACACATTTTCGATCACAGTTCCTTTTGTCTGAACCCCTTGTGGTGAGTGAGATGGTAGCCAACACAAAGACACGTCCATGTTGTCTTCCCTGGAAACTGAATGTGATGTTGTGTGGAGAAAGGGTCTTTGTTGAGGTCATGAAGTTAAGGATCTTGAGGTGAGATCATGCTGGATTAGCTAGGTGGACCATAAGTCCAATGACAGGTGTCCTTCTAAGAGACCCCAGGGCAGGCACACAGTGGAGAGAAGAGAAAACGGTGTGAAGACAGAGACAGAGACAGAGACTATAGGCCCAGGAGGCTGAAAGAGGTGGGCAGGATCCTCCCCTAGAGCCTCCAGAGGGACTGTAGCCCTACCAAAACTTGATTTAGGACTTCGGGCTTCCAGAACTTGGAAAGAATAAACTTCTATCATCTGAAGCCCCCAAGTCTGCAGTACTTTGTTGTGGTGGCCCCAGAGCACAATATACCCCTCCTCTTACCACAAGCAAACAGAGCTCCCAAGGAGATCCCCAGGTCCACCAACAATTGGTGGAGAGAAACCAAGTTACTCTCAGACCACGGATCTGCTGGGCAGGGTGTGATCACACCTGGGACATTTCAGCTTTATAGCTTCAGGTGTCCATTCTAGTCTGTCAGGATCTTTGGGGATCAAATTCCATTTTACAGCTACTACTGTATGTGGGGCTATATGCACCCAGTTAAAAGATGTTTCCCACTGTCCCTTCCCTCCCTTCCAGGTGGCTGTGGCCATGTAACTCAGTTCTTCCAATGATATGTGAGCAAGAAGTGAGTGTAGGACTTTTCTTCACAAGGGGGGATGTGTCAAGCACAGGTTCATGGAAATCACTTCAGGCATTAAAAGCAGAAAGGGATTTAGCAGAGGCAATAGGATTTAAAACTCACTGAGGGCTGGAGGGGTGACCACTAGAGCTTCACATTCATCATCGATTTTGATGCCCCACCAGAAGCCAAGACTGAGATCAGGAGCCCATTGTTGCTAACACCACTGCCTTGGCCGTATTTGTCTTTTACCTGCCAAGCTGGTGTCCAGACACTGAGATATGGACTCTGGCACCAGGACATACACTCTTCCTAACCATGCTTGCAGTGGCCACATTAACTCATTTCTGCCTTCCAAATCTCACCTAAGTCCTTACAAGTCAGCTCAACCTAGATTGCATCCAGAATAGCAGGTGTGAGGAAACCTGGGGAGTATAGTTTTCCAGGGCATGACAGTAACTCTGAGATAAATGCAGTTTGGTCTTGCAATGAAATAGAGGTTTAGTTCCCTGGGAGGGTAACTCACAAAGAAGAGGGAGAGGAAAGGACACAAACCCACATGGGAAGAACCTCCTCCCAGGGGCATGAATGTGATTGCTATAGATGATGATGGGTCAGCCCTATAAGGACATCACCACAGGGGGCAATGAATGTCACCTTCTGAGGCCTGGGAATCAGAGAGCTTGTTGGATGTGAAGGCAGTTCATTCCAGCCCCCTGCTGGCAGTCAGGAGGGAAGTCAGTAGGACTGGGGTAGAGTTCCACAGATCCAGCTGTGTGAGCAAGGCAAGGGGTGTCAGTTTCCTTGACTTGCTCCTCTCGCTCTTTTCAGGACTCCCTGCCTCCCAGTTTAGAGTGGTTTGGAATATACTTGCTCCATTTCTCTCTTAAATTTCCCCACATTTTCATAAATTTTGTCCATCCTTTCTTCTATTTTTATTTAATGTAGTTATACTAAAGCCCTTGTCTAAAGTCTATCATTGATTTTAGATTATCCAAGGGTCTGCTTCTATTGACTATTTTTTCTCTTGAATGTGAGAGCCATTTGCCTACTTATCTGTTTTGTAAGTTTTGATAGCATATGGGCATTGTATGTAAAAGAACTACAGAGTCTGAGGCCAATATTATTTTTATCCTGAGAGGGTACTCCCTTTGCTCTGCTCACCATATTCATTTAAGAATCAAGCTGGGTCTGGGCTTACTGATAGCCCTACTTAGTGTTGGCTTACCTCTTGTTGCAGTGTTTTGAGGGGAAGACACTGGAAAGGTGGCATGAACACAGAGAGCATGGAATCCTGCACCCCTTCCACCATACCTTGTCCTACGCATCTCTTCCCTCTGGATCCTTTATTGTATCCTTTTATAGTACACACAGGTATTTCCCTGAGTTGTGTGAGCCATTCTAGCAAATTACCAAACCTGAGGAGGAAGCCAGTCAGGAGCACAGGTGACAACCTGGACTTGCCATTAGCATCTGAAGGGGAGGGGTCCATCTCATGGGACTGAGTCCTTAACCTGTGGGATCCGTACTGACTCATTAGTGTCAGAATTGAATTGAGTTGTAGAATCCCCTGCTGGTGTCACAGAATTGCTTGATGTGGCGAAAACTGACATATCTTGTCACAAAAGTGTCTGTGTGAATGTAAAGGAAAACGGTGAGTCTTTCCAAGGCAGTAATACATCACATTAACAGAATAAAGGGGAAAAACCACACAGTCATCTCAATAGACACAGACATAAAAAATAGAATACCCATTCGTGATTTTTTTAAAGATTTTATTTATTTATTCGTCAGAGAGAGAGAGAGACTACACACAAGCAGGCTGAGTGGCAGGCAGAGGCAGAGAGAGAAGCAGGTTCCCCCCGAGCAAGGAGCCCGATGCAGGACTCAATCCCAGGACCCTGGGATCATGACCTGAGCCGAAGGCAGTGGCTTAACCAACTGAGCCACCCAGGTGTCCCCCCATTTGTGATTTTTTAAAATCTCAGCAAATTAGGATAAGAATGGAATTTTCTATTCTTATACATGCCATCAAAAATCCTACAACTAAGACCACACTTAATGGTGACAGATTGAACACTCTCTGTACAGGATTGGGAAAAGGCAAGGATGTCCGTTCTCTCCATGTTTATTTAACATCGACTAGAGGTCCTCACTAATGAAATAAGGCTAGAAAAGTTAAAAGCATCTAGTTTGGAAGATGAAAAGTCAAACTATTACTCCTATTATTCAAACTGACTTATAGAATATCCTGATGAATGCACAGAAACTGGTAAATCTAATAAATGAGCTCAGCAAGGTTACCGGATGCAAGAAAAACACAGAAAAATCATTTGTGTTTCTGTATCCTAGCAGCAAACTATCAGAAAATAGCATTGAAACAATCCCATTCACAATTGCTTCAAAAAAGAGTAGCAACACTTAGGAATAAATCCAAAAAGGAGATACAAAGGCTTGTACATTATAAGCTATAAAACATTGCCGAGAGAAATTAAAGAAGATCTAGATAATTGGAAAAACATTCCATGTATATGGATTGGAAAACTCAATAACCTCAAGATCATAATTTTCCCTAAATTGATTTACGGAGTCAATGAAATCCTATAAAGATCCCAGCAGGACTTTTTTCTTTTTTAGAAATTGGCAAATGGACTGTAAAATTTATTTGAAAATGCAAGGGACTGCAAATGACTGAAACAGTTCTGAAGAAAAACAACATTAGAGGGACTTAGGCTGTTCCTCTAAAGTTATGCTAACCATGACTGTATGGCTATTGGCACAGGGTAGACATAGAGATCACTGAAATAAAAATTAAGAGTTTGTAAGTAAATATTTACATTTATGCTCACCTGATCTTCAACGGAGATGACAAGGAAATGCAACAGGGAAGAGAGTTTTCCATAAATGGTGCGGAACTTTGTCTATCTAAAACCTTACAACATACACAAAAATTAACTCCAAGTCGATCATAGACCTAACTTAAAACTCCGAGAAGAAAATGCAGAAGAAAATTTTGGGGGGCTTGACTTAGGCAAAGAGTCCTTAGTTTTGACGCTGAAAGCATGATACATAAAAATAAGAACATGATAAATTGAACTTCATCAAACTTTTCCCGCTCAGAGGGCATCATTAAGAAAATGAAAAGACAAGCCATGGACTGGGAAATTTTCTTTACAAATGATCTATCTGGTAAAGGACTTGAATCCAGGATATAGAAAGAACTTTTATAACTCAATACAAAGATACTCCAATTTTAAATGGGCAAAAGATATAAACAGCTATTTCACCAAAGATGTACAAAATAAGAACATGAGAAGGTATTCAGTATCATTAATTATTAAGGTTAACACCATTGAAACCACAATGGGAGACCACATCCACTATCGGGGCTCTCATCAAGGAGATCGGTCACCGTAAGTGACGATGAGGACGTGGGGAAATTGGGACTCTCATCCATTGCTAGTGGGAATGTCCTATGGTGCTGCAACATGGCGGCTGAGAGTGAAAAATGGTGGAGCCACTTGGGAAAATAATTTGGCAGTTCTTGGAAATGTTAAGTATGATGTTACACATGACCTAGCAATTCCACTCTTAGGTGCATACATGCTCGGGTCTGACTGTGTATGTCCTGCCCAAATTCCTATGTTGAACTCCTAACCCCCAAGGTGATGGCGCAAGAAGGTGGGGCCTGTCGTCCCCTCAAAGACGGGATTAGTGTTTCTGGGAGCGCTCTTGTGAAAGGGACCCACGGTTGCTCCCTCACCCCTTCCTTCACGTGAGGCCACAGCGAGTAGACTGTCACCTATGAACCAGGAAGCCGGTCCCTACCAGATACCACATTTGCCGGCAGTCTGGTCTCACACTTCTGGCCTCCAGAACTTCAAGAAATAAATGTTTGTTGTTAATAAGCCGTTCAGTCTGTGGAACTTGCCATAGAGCCTGAACTGTCTAACAAGATACCCACGAGAAAGGAAAACACAATGTCAGGAAGAACATGTAGGGGGATGCTTGGATGGGCTTTTTCATAGGAGGCTGAAAACAACCCAAATGTTGGCAAAATGGTGCCCAGACGAACACACTGCGGGAGGGTCCTACTGTGGGGTATTATTAGGGGTAATAGGAGCAAAGCACGGCCACATGTGACAATGTGGACGCACGTCAGTCATGTCATGCTTCGTGAAGGAAGTCGGTGTGGACGACTCCATGTGGTCCCATTCACAGAGAATGGGCAGAAACGGCAAATCTACAGTGACAGAAAGCAGATCAGTCATTGCTTCAGGCTGCACGTGTGGGAGCAGGGATTGGCCACAAACGGGCATGAGGGAACTTTTCAGTTTGGGGTGATGAAAATACTTGAGAAATCATCAAAAATCAGAGCGTGGGGATGGTTGCCCAACTGTACAGATGTACCAAAAATCATCGAATTGTACGCTCACAATGGTACGTAAATTGTGCCTCTGTGTAAACTGTGTTATAGAAGAAAATGTCTCTTGGGGGGAATGCCTGGGCGGCTCAGTCCTTGAAGCGTTGGACCCTTAATTTTGGCTAAGGTCATGATCTCAGGGTTGTGAGATCAAGCCCCACATCAGGCTCCAGGCTCAGTGGGGAGTCTGCTTGGGGTTCTCTCTCTTCTTCCCCCCACCCTTTCCCCGCCCTCCCCCAAGGAGCCTCTGCTGGAAGGGAGATGTCCTCCAGCACCCGTGGGAGCTGCCCTGTACCTTGGCTGCAGGTCCAGCACCGTTCCACGAGGAGAACATGTTGGGAGAGCTCGCCATGGGCCGGCACACTTCCGGGCACCGTTCCAGTGCCTGCCCATCTGTCCCAGCGCTGGCCCTGCAGGTGGGCAGTCCTGTCACCACCCCCATCTCACCGGTGGGACTCTGGAAACACAATCTCTTGATGGGAACCTGTGTGCCATGGGGCCCCCTCAGCAGCGGGGAACAGGGGCGAGCTCATGGATAAGGCCATTGTGTTCTGGAAAACATCAACAAAAGGTTTACATATTCATTAACCAAATACTTCCCTGCACAGAATGGTGTCTCTGCCCCTGCACCCGCCATTCCAGATCCATTATGATCTGCACCTTCCACAGCCCAGCTGGGCTGAGAGGTCAGCTCTCAGCTCACGTCTGCTCAGGACAGCCTTGGGGAAGAGGGTCACGGCACAGCTCTTTGAACATCTGACTTTGATGACTGCACTTTGGGTTTCAAATCCTAGGTGTACTGTGCTTCCTTCGGGGGGGTCTGGAGCTCGGTCCTTTAACTGTGGCTGGGGACCCCGTGCACGTGTGGGTGGTGCCCGGTCCCTGTCGGATGCTATCCGTACTTCCGTCAACAGTTTATTGACATGCCTGCCATTCTCCAGGAACAGATACCAGTTTCCTTCCCACATCTCACCAGCTGTTCACATTTTTAAAGCCTGTGTTAAAAAATGAATTGATTCTGACTTTCGGTGGCATTTTCTGTGTCCCCTACAGCTGCCACTGGCCACATGTGGTTGTTTAAATCCACTCCCAATGAATGAAAGTGAATGAAATCAAAGACCCAGTTCCTTGGTCACACCAGCTACACTCCTATGCACAATGACCACGTGTGGCTAGTGGCTGCCATCCAGACGGCTCAGAGACAGGACACCTGCATCAGCACTGAAGGGTCTGTGGGGCCGTGTTGCTGGAGGCTCATTGGCTCTGTGCTCATGCACGCCCTGCACACAGGCTTCCCTCCAACGGCTAGCCCGTTTCTCTCTTTAGGATGGTGAGTGAGGGGCGTGCAGAGCAGGTCCGTATCTGTGATTCCTGAAGGAAGGAATGGCTGGAGAGGGGTTGTAGGTTTCTGAGGTGGGCGGGAGAGCTCCATGTGCGCGTGACTTGCTACCGCGTCCTGGGAGAAGGCTGGAGATGGATGGCTGATGGGAGCAGCTCACCTGCTGTTTCTGAGGGCCCGACTGCTGCCATCCTGGTGGGCTCTGTTGCACGCTCTGGACTCCAGAACACACCACCTGGACCATGGTGGTCCCGAGTCTTGAGGACCACCTTCTGAGGCCCCAGGCCAGCAACCCTGACCCTGTGACCCCATCGCCCAGCTCCCAGTGAGGCACTGTCTTGGGATTTTGGCAATTGGAAGCCCAATTCAGACACTGAGTCAGACATTGGGAAAGCTTTGTTGAGAGATCATGAGGCTGTCTTGAAGCTGGGAGGCTTTGGGGGGCACTGAGCAGGGTGAGGTAATGAGGAGGGGCGGGGGGAGAGAAACAGCAGAGCCAGGAAACCAGGAGAAGGGGACTAAGGCTGGCTTCCCTGGGCCCCCACGCTCAAGGCTGTGCCCCTGAGCTAGCCCGACCACGGCCCTGTCCTGGCCCTTCCCCTCTTTGCAGAAACATCTGGTTCTGATTGTGTCATCCGAGAATATAAAAACTCTCCTGGGCCAAGGAGGGGAAGAGCGTGGCGTCCCTGCCTCCCCACCCCACGGGAGCGGGCCTTCCAAGGCTGCGGAGGGCCACCTGCAGGGACCCACCATGCCAGGCTCCCGCTCAGCAGGACCTCACCCAGTGTGGGGCTGCCCGAGGATGAACAGTGGGCATGCACAAGCCTGAGAAACAGAGAATGCAGGCTTGCACCAGAAGCTGGGACCAGACGCTGTGCTGACACGTTGGACGGTGGCCAAGGGCTGGGAGGGCAACTCTCGCAGACACAGGGCCCTGGAAATGTGCCTGTGACTCCGCCAGTTTTGTGAGCTATTGGGAGAATATTCTGTTCTCACCCTTGCAGAGGGCTGTCCTGGAAATCCCGGATCTTCGGCGCTGGCATCCCCCCCCGTGTGGGCCACCTGGGTTTGCCCAGATCCCCTGCGGTGCCCACGGTCCCACAGCCCAGCATGTCAGCCCCCCGTGCAGCCGCCGTCGATGGGGAAAGACACTGGCTCGGGTAGTTCAGGCCAGGTCTCTCTTTTTCTCTATTTTTTGTCATCTAAGCCCTTTGTTGGTTTTCCCCCTTATTTTTCCTAATGTCGTACAAATCCTGCCAGTATTTCAAAACACAGCACCCTGACTCAGATCGCAGCTCTCCCCAAGGGTCCCGTCAAGTGGAGCTGCGTGTCCTGGGAGGAATAAAAAGGACAGGGTGCCGGCAGGGAGGGGGCATCCGAGGTCTGTCATCCTGCTCCTGCTCCCATCCGGACAGCCTCCGGGGACAGACCCCCAGGAAGGCACCTCCTGTGCGGACTGACCGAAAAGACATGTGTGTCCTCATTGCTGGAAGTTGTCCGGAGGAATTTTTTCTTTCATCGTATACTTGGCTGTATATTTTCTTTTCCTGTCACCAGCGCTGAACTGAGCTGACATTTGCTTTAAGCCGTTGGACTCAGCGCAGAGGAATCTTAGGCTGTGGGGGAGCGGGGGGCTGGGGGCTGGCCGCCCGGGGCTTTGGCTGCATGCAAGGAGCGTACCGTGCGGTGATGCTCGGGGCTGCGTCAACGGTCACAGGACAGGGACCAACCACGGGGCACTCAGACGGGGCCACGTTGGCTGTGGCATGCCCAGGACCTGCAGGTTTGCCCCAGCTGTGGTCTGGCCTTGCTCTGGAAATTACAGTCCGGGAGGGTTACCAGACCTTACTGGAACGATGGGGGACCCACCCATCTTGCTGACAAGGTCTTAAGGTAGATCCTCCTTCACCAGAGACCCTAACCCACTCTGTGGCCCCAAGCTCAGGGGTGTGCTTGCTGCCCCGGGGACAAAGCCGTGGGTGGTTGGGGTAGAGAGGAGAGGGGGCTCAGGGGGCCAGTGGAGCACGGGGAGATGGGGGTCTCCCCTCATCCCCCCAGACAGCAGCAGGCCACCTGCGGGGCTCGCACACTTTTATTTATGAGGCTTCCGTGGGCCTGCCAGAGCCGGAGGCGCTCCCAGGGTCTGACCCCTGCCCAGCTCTGAGCGTGCTGGAGGGACAGCCCCGGCCACAGCTGCAGCCACCCACGGAGGAGGCCATGTCCAAATGCTGGGGGGAGGCGAGCGTGGTAAAGGGGAACGCATACTTCTGTCCTAAAATAGATTTTATCTGAAAAAGAAAACAGATGGAGATGGAGATGATTTTTTTTTCTTTCATGAAAAGCACAGGAAGCTGCACAAGGCTGAAGGGGTGCCCCTCCCCCACCTCTCCCGCGAGCTCAGACTCCGGAGGGCCTGGTGGGCGCTGTGGGGCTCTGTGCACTGGCTCTGCTCCTGAGCAGACCTGGGCAACCCTCCCGGGCAGGTGGCACGGCCAGGGCACCAGCCGGTGAGGGGTCTTCGGTGGCAGGCAGTGCTCTGGGGATCTGGTGGCCATATGCTTGCTGGGGCCAGGAGCCCGGGCGGGGGTGGGGAGCGACAGTGACTGGCATCCAGGCCCCAAGAAGGCAGGCCCTGGGTTCTGCCGTCGGGGTGCCAGGCGACATGGGTAGAGGGAGACTTCCATGGTAGGATGGGGAATGAGTTTCCCGGCTGCCTTTCCCAACCGACCGTGAGTTCCTGCTCAGGAAAGCCTGCAGGTGTTAGCAGGTCCCTGTTGTGATGAGTGTTAACTGATTCAGCAAGTCCCTCCTGACTCAGTTTGTCATCACATGACTCACCGTTCGACCATCGAAGGAGAAAAGTCATTACATTTCTCAGCAAAACGGCTACGTGTATGTGTTAGACCACCTGTGTTTTTCTGGGATGATGACGAGTGTGGATCCTAACTCTGAAGATAGGATTTTATGACCCGCAATTAACTAGCGGTTTCCTTGTCCTGGAGAGAGTGCAGATTTCTGCTGAAGCTCAGGACGTGTTCCCTCTGAGCAGCGAACCCCACGCGTGTGGGTGTGGGCGCTGAGGGCCGTTACACGTGCGTCTGCAAGGGTGGAGGGGAAACCACAGCTCTCACACTCTCACACGCACACATTCGCACTCGCGCACGTGCCCCAAAGCTCCGAGTGATCTTGAGAAATTCTCTGTCCTTTAAAAATCTTGGCCTCGGACAAGATCGGGTGCTTTCGGGCTAACTGAAGAATTATTGAGCATTACATCTGAAACTCATGATGTACCTATGTTGGCTAATTGAATTTAAATTTTAAAAAAGTAAAAATAAATAAAAATAAAATATACAGAAAAAGCTTTACCTTGGGGTGAGAGGAGACCGATTCCCAAACAAAACAGCAACGCAGCCACCGTGAAGCTTCAGGTAACCGCAGTTCACCCCTGTGCCACATGCTTTCATTTCAGATGCTGAGATCACAGAGCAGTCCATGTGTCTGGGCGGCGGCCACATTCCACGGCCGGGTCATGCGGGGCCTGAACCGGTGAGAGGCCACCTCACGGTGCCAGGGACAGAAGTATTCCTCCGCACGGACACCCCATAGGTGTACAAAGCCTGCAGACACGTGGTTGTACTTGGTCTGGGTTTGGTCGGATCCTAAGCCCGAGCTACCAATTGAGCTCCTAATGCCAAGGGCGGAATGTTCCTGAGTGTCCTTCCCGTCTGACACAGTCTGATCGCTGCTCTGGGAACAATGAAGTCATGACCACCCTTGAAATAAGGGGTGCTCAGAAAGGACCCTGCTCCTACCCAGCTGAGAATGCCCTTGTTCTGGAATTGGCTTCCCTGGTGGGGAAGGAAAGCCCAGGGAGTTGCAGGGTCCTGAGAGATGGCCTGGCCTCCTGTCCCAGACTTTCCTGCACCCCCAGTCAACATCATGGATATTCTGAGTGAAAATGTGGCCAAGGGGGCAGAAGAGGAAATGATGAAGACAAGACTCACAGTAGAATCTGAAATGGTCACCATGTGGTCCTGCTCAGTTGCTAGGAATGGGGGAGGCTCTGAGCTTCCTAGCAGTCAGAGAAAAGGGGAAAATTAGCTTTTGCCCATTTCCCTAGAGCCTCCAGGATGACCCATGGGATACTTGGGGTCTTTGTTCATTGTTCTCAGGTTTGGGGTATGAAAAACAGAACAGGAAAAGGAAGGAAATTACTGGACTTGGTACACAACTAACTCATCTGGGAAAAGGATGGCATTTTGTACTTGACTCAGACCCCACAGAGTCAAGGCACAAACAGGAAGTGAGTCAAAGATGTTTCTGGAAGTAATTCTCTTCTCTCTGTCTCCTCCATCAGGCCCTCATCCATGCCGGCAGAGTCCTAACGGGTCTTCCCCCATGTGCTCGTGCCCCTCCAGTGCCCCATGGGAACGCAGGTTCCCCAAACAGTGCACGGCTCCCACCTGTGAGTCGCAGTTCCCACCCTGTCCAGAAGTGCCCACCACCCATCCAAGAGAGGGAGCCCATGTGTGTTAATCTTGTGTGTTTTCTTACTGTGGCTGTCTGTCTCGGCCACACAACCTCCTCGGGGCAAGATCTGGTCCCCGCTCTTTCCCAGGCTCTTGACGGCACCCACACAGGTGCTGGGTCTCATCGTCCTAAGTCACTGCCGACAGCCGATGGGATCCAGCCTGACCATCGCTTCTGGCCCAGACAGCACAGATGGGGAGCAGGGACCTGGGAGCAGGGACTCTGCCCAGCTCATGACCTGGAGAGCCGGCTGGAAGTGGATGTGTGCATCTCGCTGGACCCTTGGGCTTCCCCGGGGCGGACAGCAGGTACACTCGGACCTTTCTCTGTGACCTCATCTGCCACGGATGTTGGATTGATTGGGAGGCGCTGATGTTCCAACAATGCTTCTGGCAAAGTCTGCAGTGACGTTGACCTTGAACAACTACAAATGGTAGGATTTCAGACATTTCTCTTTCCCAAGCTTGACGGCTTTTCATATTTGTGACACAAGCCTGCGAAGCCAGATGCAATGTTATTCAGACTATTTTCGAATGAGAGAGAAGAAACTCAAGAACCGGGGCCAGTCCCCGAGGTCTGGGGGCTCCGCGGGCTCCCCCTCCCGGCTCGCCCCTCACACGCAGCCTGAGGCAGGCAGGCAGGAAGCTGTCACTTCTGCGATGGAGACCTGAGTCCGGGGATTCCAACGCTCTGACATGTGAGTCATGGGCCCAGGCCGTGAGCTGAGCGGCCTCCTCCACACCCACACATCCCTGCAGCCCATCGTTCTCTGTACATCTTTGTATTCAGAAATCACTCTAGGGAATGGTCATAACCTTGTCAAGAATCCAGCCATCCACTGCAGGGACACACATCGGGGTGGAAAAGCTGTATCAGGGCATGGACGACTGGGTCCCAGACTGAGATAGTAGAAGATGCGTCTCCTGGATTGAGGGAGGAGGAGGGGGTCCCCTGGATTGAGGCAGAAGGATGGGGCCCCAGATTGAGATAGCAGGAGGAGTTCCCTGGGTGGAGGGACAGAAGGAGGGCTCCCAGACTGAGGCAGGAGGAGGGGGCCCCAGACTGAGGCAAGAGGAACGGGCCCCTGATTGAAACAGGAAGGGGTCACCAGGAGGCAGCCCCTTGGTGGGCCCAGTTCTCCCTACTGTTTGGTGGCTCCCAGGTCTATGTTCCCTTCCAGCTTCAGGCCCTGGGAGTGCAGACTGGCCCCCCACCCTCCACCCCAATGCCCTATTCCAGTCTACGGGGTCTAACCATAAGGGGCAGGGCCCACCCGAGCCCTGAATCTCCCATTCTCTGGTGGCCTCCTCAGGTGTGGGACTTCTGGGGGTTCCTGGGTCTCATGGACAAGCTGCTTCTAGGCGCCCTTGGCTAGTTAGCCTCCATGGATTCTCCTCCAAGCTGGTGGCCTGTACTCTTGTTTCTGGAAATTCCTCAGGGTCGGGAGGTTTTTCCAGCCTAGCCAGGGGCTGGAGATGTCAGTCACCTTTCTGCCATCTCAGTGGGGCTTGGGGGTAAGGAGAGGGACTGTGTGGACTCAGCCCGCCATCTTGAAGGGATGTCCCTGAATGCGCACCTGGCCAGACGCTCACGGGGGCGGGGGACTGGGTGGTGCTCAGCAGGCCCTGTACTGTGGAAACACAGCTCTCCTGACCCTCAGGGAAGGGATGGGAAAAAATCCCTCCCACCTTATGGGGGACATTCCAGTCTCGCTGCATGCACAGAGGGCTGGGGGGAGTGTCTTCTCTGCCCCCCCTATGGGGAAGGAGATGGGACCCCAGCAATCCCAACACCTAGAATGTGATTCTAGGGAAGGCTTGGGGTGGGACTTAACTCACAAGCAGTTCTTAGCTCCTTGTTCAATATCAATATCTTAGCTCCTTGTTCCATAGTGTTCAATATCCCTCAAAAGATCAGTCTAGGGGTGCCTGGGTGGCTCAGTGGGTTAAAGCCTCTGCCTTTGGCTCAGGTTGTGATCGCAGGGTCCTGGGATCAAGCCCCGCATCGTGCCCTCTGCTCAGCAGGGCACCTGCTTCCCCCTCTCTCTCCACCTGCCTCTCTGCCTACTTGTGATCTCTGTCAAATAAATAAAATCTTTTAAAAAAAATCAGTCTATGCAGAATGATCGATTTGGGGGCTCTGTAGCTACTGGTTCATGTATTTTAAAAAAGAGTTTATTTATTTATTTGACTGAGAGAGAGGGAACACAAGCAGGGGGAGCAGCAGGGGAGAAGCAGACTCCTCTCTGAGCAGAGAGCCCAATGCAGGGCTCGATCCCAAGACCCTGAGATCATGACTTAAGCCGAAGGCAAACACTTAACCGCTGAGCTCCCCAGGCGCCCCTAGTGGTACATGTCTTGACAAAGGTCTGAAAGTTTGCTCATCAGGGCATTGCCAGCGGCCGCCTCCTTCTGTGGACTGTCCGCGCCCCCGAGCATCTCCCTGTGGCCTGTGCTCGGTGCGGACCCTCCGCGCCCCGAGCATCTCCATTTCGCTTGTCGAATTGTGCTTCTTGAATTCTCAACAACAGATGCATCTCGCTTTCTAGTAAGAAACAAGTTCTAGTGAGCGAACAACAAGTATTGCAGGGAGGTGACGGCAGAGCCGGCCCTGGCCTGAAGAGTGACCAGGTTCACAGGCAGAATCCAACCGAGCTGTCACCAGGTGGCAGTCCCCTCGGATTCTGCACCTGCAGCCTCTCCTTGGAAAGTCTCTCCCCTTGGGAAGGCTGCGCAGTTTGCCGAGGCTGCGGGCTGCTGGGCTCTACCGGGGTCCAGAGCCGCTGTGAGGAGAGGAACTCAGAGCCTGTCCTCCTGATGCGTGCATGTCCGGGAGAGACCAGAGGCGCGAAGCCCAGGGCCCAGGGCAGCTGCCCTGCGAGGAGGGCGGGTTTGGCCAGCAGGAGCAGTCCCAGCAGATCTGTGCTTCGTGAGGTCAGGGCCTCGCTGGCCTGTCTGTGTTCATGCCCAGAGTCCAGCCTGAGTGACACAGAAGGAGTCCCAGAGGCTCTTGCTGCGTGACCCATGGACAGACCCAGTTCTGCAGCCGGTCCCGGCCCATGCAGCTGACCGTGCTGCCCAGGTGCACCTGGCATGAGGGGACGGGACGCTGTGGCTCAGATGCACGGAGATCAGCTGGCCAGGCATGCCCATCGCCCACCCTCAGCTCTCTGGGACCCTCGCCCTTCTGCCTCCCCCAAAGGGACACCCCAGACCCGGCTGGGGACTTGGCAGAGGGCTGGGAAAACGAAGCTCGTAGTGCAGAGGGGAAGCAGCTGACCCAACCTTGAACTTTCCTGGCAAGGAAGTGAAATCCATAAGGAAACATGGGGAGTCTGGGCTTCTTCATGCTCTGCAGGGGACCGTCCAGGGAGCGGTAAATCAGCGTGGGAAGCAGGCAGGAAGGTGGGGAGGATGGGTGGCTGTGTGGGGGCTTCCACTTGAAAAGGTTTGCTTCCTGAGCCAGAGTGCGTGTGTGTGTACGTGTGTGTGTGCCTGTGCACGCATACATGGTTGTGCGCACACGTGTGCATATGTGGTTGTGCATGCACGTGTGCGTGTGCACACATGTGGTGTGTGTGTGTGTGCCAGAGGCAGCACATGCATCTCTGTGTGTGTGCACGCATGTGGCCGTCATGCATGTGTCCTCTGCAGGAGAAGCATGTTTGCCCTAGGGATCCTGGAGCTGGGAAAGTGGGGCCCCCAAAGAGCTGCTCAGCCCACCTGAGCAGGGATGAGCTTTCTCTTCATCCCTTGTCCACTGGAGGGGTCCCCCAAATTTCTCACCTCATGCAGGGAATTTGGAGATAGGCTGTCCACAGGAGGGTTTGTGTGGGGTCACCACGGAGGAGAACCCTGCAGCTGGGGACAGATGGATCTGGGAGTGTACCCCCACCCCGTCCTCTCCATGTCTCCCCAGTGCACCTCCAAGCTTGGCTCACTTCTCCTGCCCTCACCCCATGTAGGATCAGAAATCCTGGCTGAGGTCAGGGAGGGGAGGCATTCCTGGGTAAGTGGTTTCTTCGGGCTTCGTTTTTGTCCTCAGTGGACTGGGGGAGCACTTAGGACAAGGTAGGATGCAGAAAAAGCCCCAAGGAACACTTGGAGACATCATCTGCGGGGCTCCTGACCCCCTCCTTGGGGCCCGGGGGGCAGATGGGTCTGGCATGGAGTCTGGCCTCTGGCCCTTCTTGCAGTGCAGGTTCGCTCTCCCTCCGTGGACACCTGGGCCTCCCCTCCGGGATCTTGGCGGCAGTCTGGGTGAGCAGTTTCCTACAGCATCAGCTCGGCAGCCAGGGTTGGTTCCGTGGGTGCGGGCTCTGTAGGTGGGTGTGAGGGCAGGCAGGAGCCATCCAAGCCCTGGGGTCTGCCGCCTGCTTCTGGAATGCTCGGCTGCCAACCCACACAGTGCGTCCTGCCCATCCGCCAGCCCACACCCGTGGCCCACGAGAGCTGGTGTGCCCTGCCCGCAGCATGCAGTCCCCCTGCAGAAAGAGAGCTTTGGGAGAAAAGACCTTGCTTGGGGGAGCCTTTGTGATGCCCCGACACGTTTCCGGGATCAATACTGGTGAGCATCAGATCTGCATGCCCAGCTCCGTGGGAGAAAGGGCGGCCCAGCTCTCTGATGAGCTCAGAATCTTGCATGACTGGATAATCGGACCAGGTTGGTGTCGAGGGCAGGGATGCCTCTCATGGCCCAAGCCTAGGTTCAAGCAGACGCCGTGAGCTGGGGTCTTCCTTTGCCTGGGCGTTGGGTCTCAAAGATGAGGGTGCCTGGACATACATCTCGCCTGCGCCCAGCCTTGTGCAGGAAGCCAGATGTTCCCGCAGTGATGGAATGCTTGCGTAGGCAGGGGCAGGGGACGAGGGAGGCCTCTGGGACCTCCAGCCAGATTTCTGAAATCCTTGCAAATCAAGACAAAGGCAAAATCTCCTCCTCGGAGAGAGGATGGGGGAGAAGCGAAGGAAGGCAGGGAGACCACTGCGGGGGAACGAGCCAGTGTGTGTACTGGGCCCGGGCGTGACTGGGAGGGGGCAGGGAGCGTCAGCCACCAGCCGCCAGCCTGGACTCCGTCACTGTGAGGAAGGAGAGAAGAGTCCATGGGAAGGAGGTGGGTGTAAAGAAATTTCATGGGAGCTTTTAAAATCCCTGTCCATTTGCGAGAGTGTCGCTGCTGCCTGCCGGGGGCAGGGCATGCATGGGCCCCACACGGGGCTGCTGGAGCCATAAACGGGAGATAAAGGGAGGTCAGCACCCCACCTGCGCTGCCCGCATGTCCAGCCCTGGGATGTGCGCCACGGCCACGGTCTACATTCCTCCGAAGAAGTGACAGAGTAGCACCGGTGTCCAGGGCGCACATGGCAGGCACTGGGCACAGATCCCACACGGGCCACCCTGGCCCCCACAACACCTGCAGCTGCTCCTGTGGTTACCATGGGAGCACAGCCCAGGAGGCCAAGGACAGAGATGGTCCCTGGTCCTTGTCAGATCCCTGTGTCCCCACTTCTGTTGGCACCAGCCACAGCACAGACCCTGCCCTCCAACGAGCCGGCCTCTCCCACTGGAGGACACCCACCATGTCTCTGCTTCCAGGTGCCCCCACCCCACGTTCCCTAAGCTGTTGTCAACATGAGGGGGTGCCCAGGCTCTGCCTCCCCGCCCTGGTCTGTGGTTTCGATGTGACTCTTAAACATAACACCTCGAGGAAGCCCAGACTCCACAGGGCGGGGACCAGCATGCGGTCCCAGATGGGAACTCAGGCCCTGGACTCCGTGTCCAGTGCTCTTCCCACCTCCTCCACCGGTCCCGACAGTCGAGTTCCCTCCACAGTGGAGACATTCCCGAAACAGGAGGCCGATGGGAAGATCAATATTCACCAGGAGCTGGGAGTGATGGGGCCGGCGATCAGGGCCCCTCGTCCCGCCACTGCAGTTATGGTCATCCCTGGGGCAGTCCGTGGTCCAGCGTGGGGTCTGAGAATCATGGGGTGAGAGCTTCGGGGCTGGGCTGCAGTGCAAGGCTGTTTAATGGGACATCAGGATGCTGCCTCTGGTTCTAGACACGCACTGATGGTTTCCTTGCACAGAAGCCCCCTCGTTTGTACCGCTATTCCTTTAGGGCTGAGAATGTAAGTTGTTTCCATCTTCCCATTCTGGGGGGATCTTTTTGCTAAAGCATCCAAGTTTCTCATTTTTTTAAAAAGAGGCTACAGACCGCCAAATGCACGTCTGTTCTTCAGGAATAAATGACAGGAATTTCAAGGTCACATGTAATCCTCCTCCACCCCCGATTTTAGCAGAAAAGTTATGTATGTTTGGATTTGCCCCCATAAGTCAAGGGCTTAGCGCACAGCCCCCTTCATGAAGGGGGCCTCTGCCTGTCTTCTGAGTCCTCCCAATCCCAAAGGTGGAACACTTTGCAGATCAGATGAAAATGGTTCTGGATTAACCTGAGTTGGCTGGGCTGAGCCGCTCCCAGAGGAAGTGAGACTAGGGGTCACCTCGGACCCAAGCCTACGGCTAGGCCACCAGGTCACTGGAACCGGCAGGATGGCCTGATGGACACCACAAAGGACCTCTGCCCTGGCCTGGCCCCAGATGGCCTTCCCAGGGAATGACTCCCATGGGCCACCCTGGGTTCCAGAATCTTCCTTTCTTCAGCGGAGCTTCACGGGAAGCCCAGCCTGTGTAGTGAGGTGTCCAAGGTGTTCATGATGAGGCCCTGGGGGCTCCGCAAGTGCCTGCCACCTGCTGGCCTCGGCCTCCCACACCCAAGGCAGGATTCCAACTTATGTGCCATGGATGCCTGGGCTCAGGGCAGTAGCAGGGGTCTGCCTCGGGCCCCCTGCTCATCAGAACTTCAGCGGGTCCTGAGTCCTGGTGACCATCGCCACGGTGCCAGCCTCCTTCCCAGCTGGGGCCCCACTCCAGCCTGCAGACCCAGCACCCGTAGGACCTGCTGTCCCCCCAGGCCTGGCCCATTCCCTCTGGTGCTGGGAGGGCCACTTGCAAAGGCCAGAGCCCAGCCTCAGCCAAGGCCACCTCATCCTCAGGGCTCCCCTGGGCCTCCTCCTGCCACCTCCCCAGGCTTCCCTTGTGGCACATCGTGGCAGGTGGCGTGTCACTGCTCTGGGCAGGAGCGTCCTGATCCTCAGCCTCCAGGTGGGCTCTGGGCAGCAATAGGGGCCAGAGGGGAGCCTGGGGGAGGAGGTCCGACCTAATTCTGGCCCCTGGAAATGTTTTGGCTGCTGAGTTGTACTAGAGGAAGGTGCCAGATCCCCCATGGTGGGAAGAGAACTGGAGAGATGCTTTCTGGTTAAGTGAGACCATAGGGGCGTGGGTGGTCCGTGTGCATCCAGGAGTGAAGGCCGAGACACGCGGACGCTCAGAGCATCCCCAAACCCTCCCCAGGTGTCAGGTCTCCTACCCGCACTCATAGCACTCTCTGTCTCTGTCAGTCTCTGTCTCTACCTCTGTCTCTGTCTCTCTCTCTGTCTATCTCTGTCTCTATCTCTGTCTCTCTGACTCTATGTCTCTCTCTGTCTCTGTCTCTCCCCTCATCTTCTCTCTTGCAGTATCTCTGAGAGAATGGCGGTGAGCAGATCTCCGCGGAGTTCATCGGCCAGCCTCAGGGAAGGTGTAGTTACTCCACGACCCAGTGCCCATGGCCCCTGTGCAGGGACTTGCCGCAAGCACCCCAGTCTCCGGCAGACACTCAGTGTTGTGCTCCCTGCGAAAGATGGTCCACACTGGTGTTCGTAAACCACGGGCCGTCAGCGTTGCTGGAAGCTCCGTGTTCACAGGGGATGGGGAAATGCCGCACGGAAGGATTGAGGTAATTGGTCCCAGTGTTTCTCAGGCCTCGGGTGCCCCGCAGCGAGCCCGGGGAGTCTCCCAGGGATACAGCACGAGGGGTCTCCTGAACCGGGCCTCCTACAGCCCTCCCCGCTTAAGGCAATGCCCCCCTGCCTCTGCCGGAACAGCACTCTGTGGGGCTGGCGTGGAGCAGAGCCGTCTTCCATGCACGTCGCTGTCACCCAGATGCACCACCTGGAGGAGAGGTGGCGGGCCAGGGGCTAAGTCAGACGCCTGCACAGGGCTGGGTCCCAGACAGCATGACGGCAGCTGCTTCTGGTGGACCACACTTGATGCCTGGCCGGTGCACTGCCCTTTATATCACCAGACTCTAGCAGCACCTGGGAGCACCTGATAGTATCCAGCAGCACCCAGAAGTTCCTGGCCACACCTGGCAGTAGTTAGAAGCAACCAGCAGTAGCCAGCATCACCCAGAAGTTCCTGGGAGCACTTGGCAGTACCCAGTAGCACCCAGCAGCAACCAGCAGCCTCCAGCAACACCCAGCAGCATAGAGCAGCACCCAGCAGGACCCAACAGCACCCAGCAGTAGCCAGCAGCACCCAGCAACACCCAGAATTTCCTGGCTGCACCTGGCAATACCCAGCAGTACCCAGCAGTACCCAGTAGCACCCAGCATCAACCAGCAGTACCCAGCAGCACTCAGCAGAAACCAGAAGTGCCCAGCACCACCCAACAATAGCCAGCAGCACCCAGAAGCACTCAGAAGCAACCAGCAGTACCCAGCAGCACCCAACAACACCTAGAAGCACCGAGCAGCTCCCAACAGTATCCAGCAGCACCCAGAAGTTCCTGGTTGCACCTGGCAATACCCAGCAGTACCCAGCAGTACCCAGTAGCACCCAGCATCAACCAGCAGTACCCAGCAGCACTCAGCAGAAACCAGAAGTGCCCAGCACCACCCAACAATAGCCAGCAGCACCCAGAAGCACTCAGAAGCAACCAGCAGTACCCAGCAGCACCCAACAACACCTAGAAGCACCGAGCAGCTCCCAACAGTATCCAGCAGCACCCAGAAGTTCCTGGTTGCACCTGGCAATACCCAGCAGTACCCAGCAGTACCCAGTAGCACCCAGCATCAACCAGCAGTACCCAGCAGCACTCAGCAGAAACCAGAAGTGCCCAGCACCACCCAACAATAGCCAGCAGCACCCAGAAGCACTCAGAAGCAACCAGCAGTACCCAGCAGCACCCAACAACACCTAGAAGCACCGAGCAGCTCCCAACAGTATCCAGCAGCACCCAGAAGTTCCTGGTTGCACCTGGCAATACCCAGCAGTACCCAGCAGTACCCAGTAGCACCCAGCATCAACCAGCAGTACCCAGCAGCACTCAGCAGAAACCAGAAGTGCCCAGCACCACCCAACAATAGCCAGCAGCACCCAGAAGCACTCAGAAGCAACCAGCAGTACCCAGCAGCACCCAACAACACCTAGAAGCACCGAGCAGCTCCCAACAGTATCCAGCAGCACCCAGAAGTTCCTGGTTGCACCTGGCAATACCCAGGAGTACCCAGTAGCACCCAGTAGAAACCAGCAGTACCTAGCAGCACCCAGAAGTTCCTGGCCACACCTGGAAGTACCCAGCAGTACCCAGCAGCACTCAGAAGCACCCAGAAGCACCCAGAAGTTCCTGGCCACACCAGGCAGTACCCAGCAACACCCAGCAGTACCCAGCAATACCCATAGCACCCAGAAGCTCCTGGCTGCACATGGAAGTACCCAGAAATACCCAGGAACACCCAACAGTACCCAGCAACACCCAGCAGCACCCAGAAGTTCCTGGCCACACCTAGCAGTACCTAGTATTATCCAGCAGCACCCAGAAGCACCCAGCTCCCCATGGTTAGTTGGCCAGTGGTAACTGGTCTATACATTTCTACTCTTTTCCTCAGGTAAGAGGGAGGGAGGCCCTGGACCAGCCCAGGCATGGGACCTTCAGGGGTACAGGTTTTCCCAGTGTGGTGCCCGTAGGGATTCATGGCCACTCAGCCAGTACATTTCCTCCTCTGTTGCTTTATTCTGTGTGTAGACAGCTGTCCTGTTGTGTAATGTGCCTTAGGAACACACAAACCCCAAAACGGTATCTTCAGTGTGAGCTGGGCTCTTGACTATGCCTGGCTTAAGAGTTTGTGACACAGTGAGGCTGAGATCCATTTCTAACTCCACTTATTGCTTACAAAGCCACGGAGGTACACATGGAAGGATGCATGAATGGGTTTCACTTAGGGAATCATGCATTCAGTTTCAATCCCATCCACTAATTATGCAAAAGTTTTGTTTACAATTTTTGCCTAGTCAACGTCCACCTTCCCTGATGTTAACCATTTTCCCCTGCAAAGTGGGAGGAGTTGTATTCCAAAATTTTTTAACCAATGTACTTAAAGCTCACTAGATCGTGTCATTTGGAAGATTTTCAAATGGGTTAGAAGGAAGGAAGGTTAAAAAATTCTGTCCTTAAGTTACAAGATTTTTTGTAGATGACAAATATTGTTTAAAGTCACAAGATTATGTAACAGTGAAAAAAATGTACAAACATAAGTGTTCAAAATACAGTCTCCATAGAATCGTTTTCTTAGAAGAAGGAGGATGAGGAGAAGGAATAAGGGGGAGGAGGAGGAAGAGGGTGAACAGTGGAGGAGAAGGGTGGGGAAAGAGGAAGGTGGAGGAGGGAGGGGGAGGGGAAAAAGGAGGGAGGAGGAGGAGAAGGTGAAGGAGGGAGGGGGAGGAGGAGGGTAGAAGAAAAGGAGAAGGAAGAAGAGGAGAAGGAAAAGAAGTTTTAGAAGTAGATTTCTCTTCCTTCATTAAAATGTCAACTTTGCCTTAAAGGGCAGACTGTGTTTAGTTTTCCAAAAAATATCTGCCCATAACATACGGTTGCTGGCCACTGGTCATCTAGGAAAGATCAGCAGAGAGAGAAAACACTTGAATTTTATGTCAAATAATCCCAGTGGTGGAGAAGACTAGGATGGTGTTCAGGGCACCGAGGCCTGAACCGGCCTCTCTACCCTCCCAGCCCATCTGTAGAGTCCAGTGACTTCGGAGGCAGGGGCAGCTGGGTGGACACACTCACTCCTGCGAGCTGGGGGTCAGCACTAGCAGAGTCAGAGCCGAGGGGGTAAACTGAGGACCTGCAGGAATCTGGCCTGAGGAGGCTACAAAGCCCATGCAGCCACTTCCAGTGGCGGCTGAAAGTTCTTCCTCACCTTGACGTGAGGAGGGTAGAGAAACTTCCTCCAGGGGGTCAGGAGGGCTGAGGGCCACGGGAGGGAGTCTCTGTGCTTTTCCCCCCTGCTGGATAATAAAGCTGTTCTAGTAGCAGACCTGAGCCCCACACTTCTGACAAACGGAAAGGAACGAACTGCCCCCATGGGAGGGGGTGTGGCGGGGAGATCCTCGTTGGAGGAGGACAACAGAGTGAACCACCCACAATATGGCAAGTGAAACAGCTGGGGAAGAGTCAGACGAACCTGAACTAAAGTTTCTTAGGGCACGTGAGGAGACCCAAATTCTAGATCTGGAAGGAATTCCAGATGCTTATAAACATGACTCAGCATGAAAACACCCAGCAGGCTGATTAGGGAAGAGACCACGATGTAGACCCTGGACCACGGGTGTCTCCACAGACAAAGCAGGAAGGTGAAGAACAGGCAGCACCACAGGAGAGCATGGGACTTGGAAGATAGTGGAATCTAGTGTGAGAATAACACCAGCAAGAAGAGTAACAGATGGAGGGAAGGGAGTAATTAAATACTAGAAGAAAACTCCCCCGAGCCAACGATGGTCTAGAGACCACACTCGGAGTTCAAGGTTCGACAGATGAGGAAAGACATAGTCTGCGCTGCATCCCAGCAAAGACCCTGGGCTCTGCAGACACACTGTTACTCCGTTTGTGTGAAATTTCTAGAAGCAGCTAGCCTAGTCTAGAGAGAGAGATGCCAGGCCTGTCGTTGTCAGGCCGGGAGAAGGACGAGATGACAGCGGGAATTTCAACAAATATGGGATGTGTAGATTTGTCAAAGCCCTCTGGAATCAATGATTTAAATGGGTCCACTGTATTGTATACAAACTTTAAATAAAGTTGAGGACATGATTGCAAACTCCAAGTTCTCTGTAAAAAGGAAAGATAATCCAACAGATTTCCAGTATTACCTAAAAAAAGCAAAACGATCAGAACAGCACCAGACTTCGTATCCACAATACAGGCTCTGAAAAATAGTGCAGGACCGTCTACCCAGGAGCCCCTGTTCCCAGCAATGCTGTTATCTTGCTGTCAGAGTGGACGATACTTAGAGATATTAAACATCTCACAGAGCTGATCACCAAACTACTTCATCTGGGAAATAAGCTCCCGTTGATGGAAGGTGTATTCGATGTGTCTTCTGTTCCTTGCCGCTGAAAGCATTCTGAATGGATACAATTATTGATACAGGACATTCTTAGAAAACTAGGAATAGATGGGCTCCTCCTTAATTAGGTAGAGAAACTCTACATCTGGGGTGCCTGGGTGGCTCAGTTGGTTAAAGCCTCTGCCTTCGGCTCAGATCATGATCCCAGGGTTCTGGGATCGAGCCCCACATCATGCTTCCCTTCCTCTCCCTCTGCCTGCTTGTGATCTCTGTCTGTCAAATAAATAAATAAAATCTTAAAAAAAAAAAAAAGAAACTCTACATCATGCCAACAAACCATATCATATTTAGTATGTGGAAATTAGAGTTTTCCATAAAAGTCAGGGATCGGAAGTGGACATCCATGCCTACTCATGGATGGATTCTAGAGGCTCAGCCAATGCAAGACAAGAAAAACAAACCAGTGTTAGCAGTAAGCATCATCACTGTTGGATGGTGATTTCGTTGTCCAAAGGAAATCCAAAAAAATCATCAAAAATTTACTATAATCAATGAGACAATTTAGTATGCCCCATATTAAACATGTAAAAACATTTGCTTTCTTGATATCGGGACCAGTATTTTGTAATATACAGTGAAAAATTACATTGGCAACAGTAATAAAAATATTTTAAATTTAGGAATTCATCCCATTGGAGAGATAAAGATTCTAAAAGTAGAAAACCATAGCATTTTTATGAAGGATATCAAATAAAAAATTTAATAAGTGAAAAAACAGATCATGTTCTTAGATGTGAAAACTTTTTATTATAAAGGTGCAAAATGCCTCCAAGCCTCTTGATTTATACATTTAATTAAATTTCACTGAAGTCTCATAGAACTCCTTTTTTTTTTTTAATAGGAAACCTTATAAAATACTCTGAATGCTTCCCCAACACCCCCTGGAATGAGAAATTGAAAAGAGGAGCCACATTTTTTTTTTCAAAACTTAGATAATTAGGGAATAGAAGTTTGAGATCTATATACTGAAATATATTACGAAACTATCATACTTAAAACTGGGTGAGACCAGTGCCCAGTTAGTGGGAGGTCTTTCTGGAATGCCCAAGAAAGTCCAAAAACTGGTCATAGCCTGTCTCAACATAGTATAGGATACAGTCACAAGCAAAGAAAAGCTGGCGTGTTTCACAGATGGTACACAAAGCTTAAAATGACGGGAAGAAAATGCGTGTGAATATCTGTCCAACATCAAGGTAGAAAAAGCTCTCCAAGATTTTCTCTAAAGGAAGACAGTGCTTTATCTGATTATGTAAAAATGAACGAAAATCTTTTACGCCCAACAGAACTAAAGCTGGCGAAGCTAAAAACGGGCATGATTTGCAAAATCGGTGATAAAGGGGAATTAGGTTCAATCTATCTTTGGCTTAAAAACTGATAAAGAAACATACTCCTCTCGGAAGTGACACCTAGAGCTTCACATTCCTCCCCCACCCACGGCCGCCCTGTGAGGGGACAGGATGATGAGCCCTTGGGATAGACGAGAGGGCCGAGGCGGATGCCCCACCCCCACTGCAGGAAGGAGGGGGTGAACCCGAGACGGCACGATTTCCGGCGTGTCAGTCTGCCCCGGACCACAACGGGTTCAGAGACGGAGAAACGTAAAAACCCCATGAAATCCTGGAAACTGTTCATGCGCTCACAGAAACAGAGGGGAAAGCCTGGACGTCCCTTGGCTCCTCTGAAGCTGGCCCCCTCTGGGGAAGCACCGCACCCGGGACTGCGACCCAGGCTGGTCTGAGTCTTTCTCGTCCTCACTGCAGGGCCCAAGGAAAGGTTGGTTGGTGGCCCATGGAGCGTGTTTGCTGCCCAGGGGTGAGATCTAGGACACACTCTGGGACCAAGGGTGTGCAAGGCTGGGCACCCACATAACGGGCGGTCTCCCTAAGACATGGAGACCAAGGCGTCAGGTCCCTTCCTTCAGTATCAGCGGCCCCCCTTCGGCCTGGCGGGGTCTTGGTCTAGCCGCTCCTGCTGCTGCCTGGAACATCACTGATGGGTGTCCCCGGATGACAGCTCCGAGCAAAGGCCACCTAGGTCTTGTCCGTCCTCCGCTCAGTGACCTGCCCAGACCCAGGGACGCCCCGCCAGGGCTTCTGCCGGCCTTGGCAGACATCAGGCATAATGTGGCCTTTGATGGCACAATGAGCAATCGTGGTTCATCTTGAAAATGTAAAGCACAAATACACGTTGTTCACAGAGACAAGGGAAGTATCAGGGTGTTCCCATCCCATCCTAATATGAAGGACCAGTGGTCCTCTCCAGGGCAGATGGATATGTTGGGTGGAAAAGGGATTGTGCACCTGAAACCCAGAAGGGAGGGAGGTGGTGACGGCAGAGACCAGCATGGGCTGGAGGGAGGAAGGTTGGTGGTTCTGTAACTAGAGGGGGTCTCCTGCAGCCCAGGGCTTGCATCTCCCTTATATGTAAGAAATTCTTCAGAATGGGAAGTTTCCACCCAGAGCATCTGTTTACTGACTCAGTGATTAGCAGAGCACCGTGGCCATGATCCTTCCCCGACTGGAGTGTGTTGGCAGCTCTGCCCTGTTTCTCCAGTGCATTTATCCTGGACTTCTGGACCAGTAGAAGCCCATCTGGAAACCATTCAAGGCAGAAGTCAGCCCTCAGCACACCCTGTGGAGAAGTGTCCCTACGCCCTTCGCCATCCTCACCACCATCAGACACCAGCCCCCCTACCGTGAGTGAGCCACAGGACAGAAGGAGAGGCAAGGGACCAGGAGAAAATACCAGAGGAGAGAGACAGACCTCTCTGCTTTCGGGGGTCTGCCGTCCCACGGGGCCAGACACACACATGCAGAGGCCAGTCCCCACGAAGTCAGCACCCCTCCCCCCTAGTGAACGAAGAGAGTGACTGGAAAATTCTACAGGTTCAGAACAGGCTCTGAGTGACTTCTTTATTTATTAAAATTGTCGAGGCCCACGGCCACAGCTGCCAGTTGTCCCCAACTTCGTAGAAATGGAATCCTTTCTAGCCACGTGCATGGCTAGAAGGAAGCCACACTCCAGCCCCTGAGCAGCCCGTGGGGCCGCGTGACCAAGGCTGGCCCATGGCGTGGCCATGTTACTTCTGAGAGGTGTCCTGGAGGGACGTGGCTACGCTGCTCCAGTTCAGCTCTTCCCCATCCCACTGTTCCCTGGGACATGCTGGCTGAACTTGGATGCTGCCTTAGCCCATGAGGGCTGCCCGGCCACGTGGAGCCGAGGGAAGCAGGAGCCTGGGTCATGGAGGACCGTGTGGAGTCAAGCCGCCCAAACAGCCAGGACTGCCCGCCACCCCCCCCCGCCCCCGAAGTGCTCTCTCAAGAGGCCAAACTGGGTGTGGTTGAGCCCCTACTAATTTGGGGATCTCTGTTACTTGCAGCCAAACCTCATCTTAATGGCTATAAGCACCTACTATACATCAGAACCCCCTGGGAGCTGCGGAGCTGTCAGAATGAACAGGTCAGAGGTCGCTCCTGTGTTCGGGGAGCTTGCAGTCTAGTGGGAGAGAGAGAAAAGCCCAGGTCACAAACACACACGCTCATTAACAAATGCTGGTAGAGGGCGCCTGGGTGGCTCAGTTGGTTAAGCAACTGCCTTCCGCCCAGGTCATGATCCTGGAGTGCTGGGATCGAGTCCCACATCGGGCTCCCTGCTCAGTGAGGAGTCTGCTTCTCCCTCTGACGCTCTCCCCTCTCATGCTCTCCCTCTCCCTTTCTCTCTCTCTCAAGTAAATAAATAAAATCTTTAAAAAAAAAAAAAAAACAAATGCTGGTAGATCCGGCCAAATGAGGAAATAGCCAAACTAGATGGGGAGGAGCATCTCGGGAAGACTTCCTGGAGGAGGTCGGTTTTAGGAAAACCAGGAAGAGGAGAACAGGGCGTTTGTTGTGGGAACTTGTCTCCTATTATGAATCTTGGTCAAAATTCAGAAACTGGAGAGGGCAGGCCGACAGTGGGCTTTATTGAAGGGATGAACCCCTACCCCATGGCGGGGAAGGCGGGTTCTCTGGAGTCTGGGCCAAGGGTCCTGGCCGTGGTTCTTGGCTGAGTCTCTGCCCTTGCCCTTATCGTTGGCTTTGGTCGGGGTGTATCCAGCTGAGGGAACACCCAGTCACTGGCGTACCAGTGACACAATTGCTCGTGATGAAAAGGCACCTTCCTGGGCCCCTTCTGGGAGAGGCCGGTTTCCTGAGAGAGGACGCGAGAGGGTCAGTGCGGACGCGTCAGAGCACGGAAGGGTAGAGCACCAATGGCTCAGAGCCTGAGGAACAAAGGGCTTGCGGACAGTCAGGTTTCGGGGCCTCTCGCGATCTGGTCCAAGCGGCCGTGGTCAGAGACCCGGGCTGTCCGGCTGAGGAGCCCCTCTCCTGCAGGGCAGCTGGTGCCCTGGGCTCCGGGAGGACTACAGCCGCTCCCCGAGAGGAAGCTCTCTTACCGTGGCCTGAAATCTGAGCCCTCTTCTGGTGCTTCCTCGGGAACTACTGGACGGAAGATTAATCTCTTTTCCAAATGAGAATCCTTCAGCTCCGGAGGTCACTCATCGCAGACAACAAGCTCCTCTCTTCCTGGCGAATGTCCTCAAAGCCCGAAGCCCTTCCTCTGGCACATGCCCTCAGCTGAAGAAGCTCTTTCCTGCATGATCCAGCTCAGAATCCAGATAAAATGGGAGGGATGAGGGTGGTCGGGTTTGCCCTCCGCTCTCCGGAGCCGTTTCCACTTCCACGATGACCCTGTTCCTGCCGTCGCCTGCAGATTTCTGAGAAGCTTTAACCTCCCCTGTGACTTTCCTATGTGCGCACCACCAGTGACCATGAGCCGGGCCACTTGAGACAACTGGAATGGACGCTCCCACAGGTTCAAGTCTGGAAGTCCAAGGACATGCTGTTGCAAGGCAGAGTCCTTCTGGAAGCTCAGGGGAGAAGCCGCTCCCAGTCTCTGTGGCCCGCGGGGGCTGCTGGCAATCTCCGGCCATCACGGCCTACAGACCCAGCCTCCACTCTGTCTCTTTGCACGGCCTCCTGCCCGCACCTCTGTGTCTTCTCCCCATCTCTTCTGTTCTCAGGACACTCGCTGTAGGATTGACGGCCCACCTTAACCTGGAAGGATTTCTTCCCAAGCTCTGCATCTTAACTGTATCTACAAAGTCCCTGCCGAAGGCCCAGCTAAGGTCAGGCTGCGATGTTCCTGGCGGATGCCGCTGACCTCACTAGATCTTGTACCTTTCGGATCAACGCAGTCAAGGACGGAAGGGCACAGCCTTGCCAGGCGCCCCCATGAGTTTGCGAGGAAGCCGCCTGATTCCGGAAGGGGCGACGCCTCATTGATCCAGCATTGCTGTCCCCGCGAATTTTCCAGATCACTGATGCTTCCCTCTTTAACAGACAAACTTACCCCCCCCCAAAAAAAAACCACCAAAAAACAAACACACACACACACACACACACACACACACACACACACACAAACACAAAAAACAAAAAACAAAACACTTCTGTGTTGATAAGCATTCTAGCGTACAGAAACGCCCTCCCCCGACTTACTAAGCAAAATACAACTTAAACAACAGTCACCGTTTGGTGATGTTTTGGGTAACTCCAGGCCTTCCCTGTGAGCTGCAGTGTGGTGATGGCTCAGGGCCGACCCAGTGGGAGAGACGGTGGCCGCTGGCATGACTGGCCCCATGTTTCTCAGTTTCTGGGGTTGTGGGTGGTGACTGTCAGTTCTCCCCCAGAGGACTGTCACTTCTCAGAACGGCAGCTCATTCCTTCATTGACCAGCTCTCGAGGGATGTGTGATGGGATAATTTGGGGAAGAACATTAATCTTGACTGTGCTTTCTGAATTTCTCTCCCTCATCCAATTTCAAGCGAGTCACCCGAATCTTTGTAATTTTTTTTTTCTGCCTCAGGGATCTTTTTTTTCCCAGGCAGGAAGCCAAAGCATCTTGTAGCCAAAGGCCCTTTCTGTCTTTTGTAAAAACCTAAACCCATTTCATAAAACCCTAAAGCCGGGGACTGAGGAGGAAGGAAGAGTGATTCCCTGGGACGGGGAAGAGGGGACTGGTGGTCCCAGAGGCCCAGGATCAGCGCAGAGCCCCGCAGCAGAGTCCGGGAGGGAGGGAGCGCCGAAGGTGACCATGAACACTCGACTATCCCCTCAGCCTGATACAGCCCCAGAACACCAACCCAGGCACCGCAGTCCTTGTCTTTGGTAAGGATTCCTGAACACCAAGAATGGCACAGGGACAGCAGTGAACCTGAGGGCCAAGGAAGGATGCGGGGAGCGGCCTCTGTGGGGGGTCACAGCTCAAGGCCCTTCCAGCTCTTCTGGGCACCTCAGAAACTTCTTGATTCCTCGGTGCCCCTGGAGGGGAGGGGACTGCATTTTCCACCAGCCCCTCCAGGGTGGGGCTCAAAGTTGGATTTAAACTGATTTAAGGAAATAAAGAAAGGAAACTTCTGGGTTTCTGGACAATATGGCATTCGTCGTATTCGTCAGTCCTCTTCTCTGGTCCAGATACATAGCAAACAATCAATAAAGCGTATTGTCAAAAGTCATAGTCAAAGCAACACAAGCATCAAGGAGACAGACAACACTGAGTGGGGTGTGAGCTGGGCTCCGCGTCCCGAATCGACGGGGTGGGAATGGTGGCTGAGAGCGCTGATGGGGCCCCCCACCCAGAGGGGAAGTAGAAAGAAGTTCCAGTTGGGTGCTTCTCGAGGCTTCAACTTCAAGAGAGTTGAGAACCCGGGAAGATATAGGGAGCAGCCTCCCATCCAGCACCCGGCTGGACACCCCTGCTCAGCGACTGGAATGTGCCTGGTGCTCTGTGGGACCAGATCCAGCTGGAGGAAGGGTCCACGGGGGCAGACAGACAGGCAGGATGGGCAGCGGTGCGGACGAGGAGAGAAGGAGGAAATGTGGAGAGAGAAGGGGCACAGAGGAGAGAGAGAGAGAGACAAAACTATCTTCTACCCAAAACGTATTTAGAAATCTAAACACTCAAATCTGTTGAGGTAACTAACACCAGAAAAACAGTATATCGCTCAATACCATAAAACCCATATAGCCATTCCCTGTTAAATGAAAACAAGACGCCACCTTAAGATACGGTTTTAGCATCTCAAACAGAAAAGGCAAGTAATAGCATTAAAAGAGCACGAAGCTCTAAGCAGAAATCGGTAGGAGAAACATCAGAATGGATAGAAACGGAAGCATCTGAGTCCAAATCTGGAAACGGAAAAAACAGTCCCGGAAATGGGAAAGGAGCCGAGAGACAGTAGGTGAATTAGAAGGTGGGTGTAAGGAGCTCACCAAGGACAGAGGCTGGCAAGGAAGCCACGGCCACCACGGGGGCTGCAAGGGGCTGGGGGATGGTGGCAGGTGGAGCCTGCCAAGGGGGAGGTTCCGGGGGAAGAGTTGAATTCAGGGAGGAGCGATAGGACACTTAATAGACAGTGCCGGGCACGATCCAGTGTGGAGGGGAGACACGGATCCTGGGACAGAAGGCCCCCTGGGTGCCTGGCCCGGTGCGTGGAGAGGCACCTGCCACTGGGCCAGCCGCTGCTCACCGAAGAGCTGGCAGCCCGCGGCAAGAATGTTGCTTGCTACAAATGCCACCTGGCATTCATAGTCAGCAATGACAACAAGCAGGTGGCAAGATACACCACATGTCTCTCCTGATTCAGAAAGGGGAGGCACACACCTTAGACCTCGTTGGAGACCATCTCGTTAGGGAGGTAGGCTGACATCGCAGCTTAGCCACAGGGAGAACAAAAGAGGAATCCACACCCTCCACACTGGCCCAGGGAAAGGAAGGGTTCCAACAATAGTCTCCTGCTGGGGGAAGGCCAAAAAGATAGGAGGAAACAAAGGAAAACCAGGGTCAATGAAGGGTCACATCAGAGAGCAGAAACCGCTTCAATTATATTAGTATCACCGCAAATACAAAGGGATTAAACGCACGTGTGAAAACCGGAAGTGATGAGTCAAGCCTCCAACCCCAAACCCAGCTGCTTCTTGCAAAGATGCACGTGAAACACGGGACTGGGGCAGGCTGGGGAGAGAGCAAATACAAGGGTCAGAGCAAATGCCGATAAAGGAGGTGACATATGGATGGGGAGCCCTTCCTGGGGCTGCATCAGGCTGAGGGGATAGTCGAGCCCGGTCCCGGGACAGGGACCCAGGCCGGTAGGGACCGGGAACAGCACTGCAGAGAGGCAGCGGGGAACGGCCGCTGGCCCCCAAGGTCCCACATCGCTTTGTCTGCATCTCACGGGCCAGAGCGCATCCAGGGCAGAGCCCCAGGCCGGCGGAGGGGGTGCATAATGTCCCCTTGGGGAGGGGAAGCCAATCGCTGTGACCAGCAACAGAAGGGCGGGCCACCAAGAACGCTGACCGGCCAAAGCATGCGTACAGTCGGAAAACGAGTGTTTCTTGTGTAAATGCTTAGTGCAGGCTCGGCACGTTCTGGAGGCTTGTCCCCTCCTTCTGTTCCCGCTACTGACCACTGGAGGTCACCATCACGGGTGTACTCGCTTCATTTCTTTCTGGGTGTCCGCCCCATCCAAAGCTGCCTCCTGAGGGTGTTGACCGTGTGACCAAATCACACTGGCCATAGCCACCTGGACCAGGGACAACAAGTCAACCCAAGGCCATCCCCGGTAGACTCCCTGATGACCTCTGACCTGGCCTGGCCCCTGAGCTCTGCTTAGCAGGAACACTCCAGAGTGGATGACAACAAAGAGACGTTTGAGTCCTTTCTATGGGGGACTAATACGTCAAGACACAATGGCGGCCGGAAGCGGGGGCGGACGCCCACAGACAGACGGAAGCTGCGTGCCGAGACTGAAGGCCCGGGGAGAAGGTCAACCCGCACTGGCCAGGGCCTGGAAAAGGGAGTCTCCCGGAGCAGGTGTCGGGTCCTCTGGGAGGCTGCTCTGAGCTGGACCCCACATCCCCTCTCCCTGCCTAGTGAGCCCCCAGCATTAACCCTTGTTAACTCAGAAACCCAAGGGCGTCTTTGTTCCCAGAGACAGGAAACAGGAACAGTAGCCTTAATGTGACAGTTAACGCAGCAGCCCGGGGATCTCAGGGCAGAGCTGGTACTCTCACAAGCACAGGGTCATGACAAGTTCCTCTCCGGGTCGCAGTCGTATTCCAGATGTGGGGATTGATGCAAGTCTGAGCCTGAAGCAGAAGAGCCCAGGACTTGGAGCCAGAGAGCTTGGTTTATTCTTGGCTCCTCCAGCTTTTAGCCGTGACCTTGATCAAGATGTAAGCTGTCAGACTTTGTTTTCTTCCACAGGGAGGGCGGCTTTGTGCCGGCTTGGAGAGCTCACGCACAGACACGCGTCCCGGAGACCCACGTCCTGCGGAGCAGACTTCTCCTTCAGGAAGCCGTGTGTGCTCAGACCCTGCTCAGAGCCTGCTGGGTCCACGCTCGGGCTGCCAAAGAGCGTTTCGTTTGTCTCTTCTCAGACCTTCCTCCGTTGTGGCTCCACTTCCCAGAACATGCCTATAGCCCCAGGGAGAGATTTTTTTTGCCCCCACATTTGAACCATGACTACACTTAAAATACATGTAGCGCTTAGATAATCCAATATTTAAAGGTACCTACTTAAAAAACATAAATCCAAACCTTTACCAACAGTGGCTGGGCCCCAGAGAGGGTTTTAGGGTTGGGTTGTGCCTTCTTTGGCGGGGCACATGTAGACCTATGAAGAAGTGGGGTCCTTTGAGGGGACATGCCCCCCAGCCATCAGCACTGCCGAGGTCTGGTCTCCAGAGCTGAGCGGGTGGCTGGGTCTGGATCTGGTGGTGAACTTGAAGGCCCCGGCCCACCTGGGCGTCCTGCACACAGACAGGACCCGGGTGCTCTGGCCTCCTCCCTTGTCTTTTACTCAGCTGACCTTCCTTCCTGGGGTCCTGCCTTCATGGGAGGCTTTGCTGTTGACGTACTCGAAGTTTACGAGACGTCTGAAGCCGTTGGTGGCAATGCATGGGGAGTCGCTGCTGGCCCAGCCTCAGGAGCCATGGGGACAGGCCACACTGCAGGGCTGGGGTGGGTGGGGCACCACAGTCCTTGTAAAGAGCCCTCCTGCCTTATTAAACTGGCTGTTGTTTTCCTAAGTCTCCGGCCCTCCATTAATTACTCTTACTTTGCTGTTCTGCAGCCAAGAGCAATAGTTCTGGGTCCAGGGTGGGATGAAAAGTTTTAATCTTTTCGGTGTTACTGGAGAATGGGAAAGGCTCTGAGTGTGGATGAGGAAAACGCCTTCCCCTGCCCCATCCTTCCCTTCCCACGACCGAGAGGGCCGGCCGCGACGGTCACCATGCCCTGCCGTGGGCCAGGCCTAACCCCAGGTCCCTGGCAGAGAGGCAGGCCAAGATCTCAAGGTTGGAGGAGAAAAGGTAATATTTTAAAGAATGTTCAAGCTTTCTGACTGTTGATTTTAGGTCGTACAAAGGTCAAGTAAGCCCTTTCCAAAACAATAAAAATGTTATGAAATCCCTGTGCTGCACACACCGACCACAACAGCCAGCTTGGAGGGTGGGCCTCAGATGATGTTTTGTGAGTTCAGAAAGTTTTACTATTAAATGTCGGGGAGCTGAGCGCCCGTGGGTCCCGGCAAGCCTGCCAAGAGGCTGGTACCATTTTTACAAGGCGGCCTACAGGGAGCGGAGGACCAGCGCCCCAGGAAGAAGCTGTCCCCAAACTTGATTAAAACCTGCTGTGGCCAAAAGCCGAGGCCAGCCAGGAACCTGCCCAATGATGTATTCAGATGGTGCCTATCACAGTACTGAAGCTGGCACTGAGCCTCCCGAGGTGACAGCTGGGACAGGGAGGGCAGGGGAGGCCTCTCTCTGACCCTGAGGATCTGCACAGAAGGGGATACACGGGCTCAGGACAGGGGACAGCTTTCCCAGAAGTGAGAAAACTGGGAGCATTCCCTGTGTTCCTGGGAACCCAGACTGCCTGCCTCTCCCATGTGTGAACACACAAGCCCCTGGGGGAAGCCCTCACCGATCACCTCACCCTGCTGATCTTTGGAGAGGCTGGTATTGGTTGACCAGGCAGGGCCCTGCTGGGGTCCTCTCCCCAGGCTTTCAGGGAGGGATCCCAGGTCTCTGCTCAGGAGCCATGTGTTATCTGTGGCCTGGTGGGATTGGGGGTGGGGAAGCAGGCATTTCAGAGTCTGGCTCCAGGGTGAGCTCCATCACTAATGGGGCTGATGTCTTGACCTTGGGCAGACCCCTACTCACAGGTCCGACCTCATGGCTCATGCTTCTCCCCGGGTGTTGTGAAGACTTGTTGAGTTCAGGGATGAGAAACTCTAGACAGACACTCAGGGTACTCCCGAGCAATGGAAGGAGTGGAGATCTGCAGGGTCTCCCTAAAGCTAGCAGCACCCATATGCCTCCCTGTGACTGCAGAGAGCTGGGCAGGACCACCTGGGTTGTGCCCACCACTGAGACGTTGTGAATAATGCTATGGCAAGGATGTGTCCTTTGTCTCTTATGACAAGGATATTCTGAAGAGTACAGGTCAGTTGTTTCAAAGAACATCTTTCCACTTGAGTTTGTCAGAAGGTTTCTTTACAATCTGACGTATGTTTTGCAATTTGGGCAAAGATCCGGCACATCTCGTGTGTTCTCTGTGAGCTCACTTCACAAAGCATGGAAAACCCCTTTGCCCAATGCTGGTGATGTGTTTTGATCTCTTGGCTAGAAGGTGTTGTTAGACTTCTCCACCCTAAAAATACTCTTCCCATTGGTAGTTAAGAAATAGTCTGTGGGGGGTACATTGAAACCCTGGAAATAAACTATTTCCTAATACACTTGGACTTGTTCATTTAACATCATTGGTGAGTCCTGCAAGAATCGTTCATTATGCTGTTGGTTGCAAAATTGCAATTTCCTAACTCTCGTCATTCCTTCCACATTTATTATTTGATATTTTACTGTAGAGAAGAAACTTCCCTTCTCCTGTTTGCTTTCCAACACCAGTATGAAACACTCACTTGAAAAAGTATGATGTGTTCTAGTCCCTTGTCTTCATGATTTATTTTTATGCTCAGATTATCTCAGGTTTGACCAGAGGCAGCCCCTCCCTTCCAATATGCTTTCCTCCTGTTTTGAGCACTTTCTAACTTGCTGGTGGAATAGGACATTTTAGGTTCATCTTTCTTATTTCAGTCCTGGAATCAACCATTTCCCCTGGAAAGCATGGTTTCTTTGAGTGGGAAATGGGTGGTGTTTAGGGACCACATCTGACCACTAGTGGCTCACTGCTGATGGGCATCATTGCTCCCAGGTCCTTTAAGTGGTTAGAGAAGATATCCCATAAATGGGAACACACACAACCACACACCTCTCATGTTGGTCCAACACCACCAAGTTCCTCCTTGCCTTCTGCTACTCCACATTTGTCTCTCCTTTCCCCCAAAACATCAGTGTAATTCCTCATGTGCTCACACACACAAAATAGTTTCACAATAGATGGACTAATGGTCAAGATTTATACCCAGCTAAAATATCTTTTTTCTCTTCAGAATGAGGTTATCCTCCAAAGTTACTTTAATAAGTTCTTTGTCTTCTATGTGGTTATTGTTCTGAGTATCTGTTGCTGTGTAACAGACCACCCAAAGCTTGAGGTTTAAAAAATTTTATTATTACCCCAGACAGTGCTGTGGGCTGATGGCACTCAGCTGAGTGATTCTTGCCCAAGATATCTCCTACAGATGCACAGATGCAGATGAGGCTGAAGTCATGCAAAGACTCAACAGGACTCTCTGTCCTAAATGGCATTAGTGACATTGCTGGGTGCATGGAGGCACTCGACTGGCCTCTGTCTCTGGCAGAGTAGCCTTCTTCACATCAAAGGAACCTTCCTGATTCAAGAGGGTAGACATATATATGCCACCTCTGGATAGGGGACATGTCAAGGACCATTGCAGAAGAGTTTGTGGCATAAGGGATAAGGTTACTGTCATCTTTGGAAAATACAGTTTGCCACAGTTATGGAAGTCACTTGATGGCGGATGGGTTCATTTGTTTCTGTTTATATACAACTTTAGATTTTTTCCTTCTTTCTTTGTTGACTTAATTTAATGCTTTGAATACATAAAAAAATGTTAACATGATTTCAAAAGTCAAGAGCTAAGCAAAGGGACACAATCTACTCAGAGAAGTAGCAACCCCTCTTGGTCCCCCCATCAATGCCATTCTCACCTCCACCCCTAAACCCCCTTAGGAAATTGATTTCATGAGTTTCTTGTTTATCTTGGTTTCTTTTTGCAAAATAAATATACAACTTTTTTCTTATTTCCTTCCATTTCTTATACAAAAGTTAGCATACTATACTATACTATTTATACTTTGGGTTTATCGCTTAATGTATGTTGACATGTACACCATGTGAGTCCATAACAGCTTTCCTCATTCTTTCTACAGCTGCATGCTACTCCACTGTACAGGTGTTTATCCGAAAAACCTCCTATGTGTGGGCACGTAGGTTGTTTCCAATATTTTGTAATTATAAAAGAAAACACCACTGGCCCTGCAATATTAAATAATTTTGTATAAATGTGTATGTGTATAGTTGGAGTATCTTTCTTGTAAATTCCTGGGATAGGGATTGCTGGGTCAAAAGACAAATAGATACATAGTTTTGTTAGATATTGCCACATTCTCTTCCAGCAAGATGTGTATTTGGGGGTGACTGGGTAGCTCTCGGCTAAGTGTCCAACTCTTGGTTTCAGCTCAGGGCATGATCACAGGGTCCTGGGATAAAGCCCCATGTTGGACTCTGTGCTCATCAGGGAGTCTGCTTGAGATTCTCTCTCTCCCCCTTCCTCTCCCCCCATTCACGGTCTCTCTTGCTCTGTCTCTAAAATAAATAAGTATTAAGAAAAAAAGAAAAAAGAAAGATGTGTGTTTTGCATTTCCATCAACAATGTGCAAATGACTGGTTCCCCACAGTCTCATCTGTAGTGTATATCATTAAGTTCTTCCCTTTTCTTCTTTGCCAGTCTGACAGATGAGAAATGGTAGCTGGTCTCATTTTAATGATTGTTCTAATTATTGTGAGTGAGGCTAAAGATCTTTTCATATGATTCAGGGGCCATTTATTTTACTTTGAATTTTCTAGTCATGTCTTTACCCATTGTTCCACCAGATTTGTGGATCTTTTTTCTCTTGGATTTTTCACAAGCTCTTTATATATCAAGGGTATTAGTCCATTGTCTGTGATAAATGTTGCAAACGTTTTCCCTCAGTTTGCCATTTATCTTTTCAACTTGTCTTCAATTGCTTCTGGATTTTTAGTGATGGCTTGAAAGCCTTTCCCTACCCACAGTTATAAAGGAAGTCACATGGACTTTTTTCTAGGATGTTTAGATCTTTGCTGATTTCGCTGCCTTTTTCTACCACCTCCCCAACTCCCAGTAAAGAAGGAAATTTGAGAATGCCTCCCTGCAGAACCCTCAAGAGATGGAAAAGGCCTTTATGTGTAAAGCAGTCCATGCATCAAAACCCACCCCTCCTCAGGCAGAGCCTGTGGCCTGGGCTCTACCACAGGCCTGTCCCTGGACTGACGGCTCCTGGTGGAGAAGCAGCAAGCTGGCAGGGAAAGTACTGGAATCAGCAAGAGCGTGCTAGATCAGGTGATGGTCCTGACACCTGGACGAGGACGAGAGGTCTTCCAGAGTCCAGTGGGCTCTGCACCTGGGGGGGCTCCTGCGGGGACTAGCCAGCAGCTTCCAGGTCTGGGGTGCCTCTCAAGCACACAGGCCCTGAACTTCCAGTCAAGGTGGCAGCAAATCGCCCTCGGTCTTTGGTGACTTTTAAATTTGACAGGTCTAGGATCTGCCTCTGATAGGAGCCAGTGCTCTGATTTCTTCTTGGAGCTTCTACGACTTGCCTTAGATCACAGAGGGGGCCACAAAGGGCGGGAGGGGGCAGAGGACCTGAAACAGCTCTCCTGTTGGAAAGCACATGCCACCGGGGATCCTGAGGGTCCATCGAGGCCCATCGAGGCCCATAGAGGCCTGAGGAGGGTCCAGGGCTGGCCCGTGGGCATGGCCCTGGGGAGAGCAGGCTCGCCTCACTGCTTCTTGGGTTTTGCTTGATGACAGGCCTCAGAGAGTTTCTGGAGTGGAGGAAAAGAGCATAATAAGCTTAATTTCGGAATTGTGAAGGTTATTATTATAATCATTTCCCCCGAAGAATTGTAAATAATTCATTTGCAAAACCCCAGTTGAGTTCTCTAATTAGACTATGTTGGGCACTAGCAAATCCGCTTCCTCCTCCAGTTGCGAAGTATATTTTGTTTGGGGTTTTTTGTTTAGCTTTGACCCTCTCTCCACTCCACAGGCTAAGAAATCAGCCTCACGTTGTTTTTATGTTTGCAAATCATGTTTCAATAGGATGCTGCCCCTCCCCCCACTCAGGGTGCTCCCTTGGGTGTGGCCGGATGGTGGAGCGGGGAGAGCCCATGTTAATCCAGTTTTGTGCTTCTCTCACATTTAAAAAGCAGACAGAACGGCACAGGGTCAGGAGTCGGGATGAGCCCTGGAGGCCAGCTGTCCCTGACTGCTGCCTGCCGTCTGATGTCCGCCCCAGAAACCAGGCAGAAGAGGTGGTTTTCTCTAGAACATGCGCAGAGCTTCTCACGGTGACTTGGGGCGCTGGCTCTGAAGTCCCGCGGAGGCGAAGCAGGAGACACAGGCCTCTGGTGAAACAGAAAAGGGCCTTCCTGCTGTTCTGCCCCAGTGACCGTCCCCAGGTACCCTTGGAGAATGACTAGGGGTCAGGGCCACACAGGTGATGCTGCACAGGAGGGAGGAGAGAGCGGCTCTGGGTTGTGCCCACCCCACCCAGCTCCCCCTCCAAACCTCACTGCCTAAGCCCGGGCTGAGGGTGTCCGGGAAGGAGACCACAGACAGAAGGATCTTGCTCCCAACCGAGAAGGGGACAAATGTGGAAGTGTCCTGTTGATCCCAAGGCACAGGAGTCCCAAGCTCTTGGAGGGCCTTCCAGGGACAATACCCATGCTGTGGGCCTGGCACCCTGGGTGTAACCTCTTCCTTTGCCCCTACCAGACACCCCAGCTCTCCTCTGACCCTACAGCTGTCCACCCCAACTCCTCATCCCACCCTCCCCTAATCCCTGTCCTGCCCTTTCCCACCCCAGCACTCACCCATCCTGCCGAAACCAGGCCTGGGGCCCTTGGGTCAGGGGCACCCTCATGGGAGAGTGAGCATTTCTCTCTAAATTCCTGGAGATCGTTTTTAATTCAGGGCATTTTGGATGATAACCTGAAAGAAGGTAAGCTGAGCACATCCTGAAATGCTGATGGGGAACCTTGTACCCTCGTGTTTCCCTGGGGAGTCCAGAGCAGGGCACCATCCAGCTGGGGCCAGGCAGCTCTGCTGGACCTGCTTTTCCTGGGCGAGGCCGGGCGTACTGCTGCCAGATGGGCCCAGCTGAGGCCTCCATCCTCACAATCTGGTGACCTTGGGTGAGTCCATGTCGTGACCCCTCCCTTCCTTTACTTCCCATCAACAGGGCAGGGGGTCCACAACCAACCTGGGCTTAGCCCACTGTAACCCAGCTCCCGTTTTGACAAGAGAAAGAGCAGAGAAAGGCGGGGAGGAGGGGGCAAGCAGAAGAGACGGACAACAGGCGAGGGAAAGAAGAGGGAGTGAGGTCCTCATCATGGGCCTTCTGTTCTCAAGCGGAATGTTAGAGCTGGTGGGAAAGGCTGGAGAGGAGTAGGGGCAGCAGAAGGGCTGTGGGGAAGATTGGGGTTCCCAGCTGCACTGCAAGGCTGTGGACTGTGTCCTGCGTCCTAGAAGCATCTCAAGAACATGGTCCCTAAGGCCCCCTGTGGGCTGGAGGGCAGTAAGTGCCTATGGCAGGCAGCCTTCAAGCACTGGGAGAGAAGCCCTGACTCCCTGGAGACTGCAAGCATCCTGCAGGGGTGCTGGGAACAGCTGTGGGGTTCCCACACCACAGCTGGAGGAGCTCACCCATGTGCAAGGGAGGGCCCTGTCATCACAAGGGAGGGGGACGTCATTCTGAGCCCCAACCCAAGCTTGGGTGTGACACAGCCACTTTACACAAGATGGCCATGGGAGGACCACTGTCTTCGCAAAACAGGTGGGCAGGTGTATCTGCCAGGTGTGTATCTGATGAAAACAGGTGCTGTCCCTTGAAGGAGCTCTCAGGTTTATGGAGGAACAGTGTCTAGCCCAGCCCCTGGGGAGCCCTAGGTGACCCCCCAAGGAACAGTCTTGAGGGTCCCTCTGTGTGGTGGGGGTGGGGGAGGATCCCTGGATGTGGGCCTCCCACAGTGGAGATGGTGAAGACCCTCATCTCTGAGCAGGAGATGAGAGACCCCTCTACTCCACGGCAGGGTCTCATGGCTGAAGGCCGCGGGCAGGCTGCCTGGATCCCCGAAGTGCTGCTTGGTGTCTGGATGGAGATTTCTCCCCGCATGTTTCTCATGAGGCCTGCTTCAGGGGATGATGGGGTCTGGGGCCAACATGGAGAAGCTGGGTCCACTTCTTCCAGGTGTGAAGACAGTGGGCTTGTAAGGTAGTAAAGGCACACACTCAGCCTTGTAAATGCTGATCGTCCCAAATGTGGTGTCACCTCTGTGTCCGTACTGAGTTCCACTTGAACACATACATGCAGACATAACCCCCAAGCAGTGGGCACTCAGGGAAAGAAAGGCCCCCCCCCCCCTGGAATCCTGTTCATATGCCGTGAGAAGGAACGAAGGCACTCTCTCTGCAAGTTTCTCTGGGTATCCCCCTCTCTAATCACGCTTATCCCTGATTACTGTCCTGGAGGTACCTTGGAGGAGTCCTGGAGGGGACGTCTCCTGGGCTGATAAACTCAGGGAAAGTTCGAAGAAAGCTAACAAGAACGAACTCAAACTAAATTTGTAGCAAAATGTTCTGTGATGTTTAGAAAAAGGCAGAAGATGAAAGCTGTTTGCACAAATCAAAATATGTATTTTTTAAATGATGGTTAAGTACATTCTCATTTCCTTGGATTGCACCAGTCTCAAGGTTCCTGTACTTCTGTTCTTAGGCAATCCCGCCTTTTATATGTTTTCCACAAAAGCGAGTGTTTGTGTCATGATATAGATGGTCTTGCTTCAGACGAGTGAGAGACCTTCAAGATTTGGTTTCCTCAAACTTTGATCTACACTATTTTAAAATATTTTTTTTCTAAACAAACAAAGTTCCACTCTTCAAATCACACAGATCCCTTCTTGGAGGCCACATGAAAACCATTTAAACAAATCTGGATCGCTTAGGAATTACCTTCCCCTGTCCCATCTCTGAATCGGAGGCCTGGTCTTAACTTACTTTCATAGCTCAAAACAGATGAGCCAGGTTAGAAGCCAAGACAGCATGAAAGACTGAATATGCAAAGGGACAGTGGTCAGGACTTGGACACACAGACTGCAGGAATCTGTGCAGGAAGCCAGCTCCCATCTACAGTGACCAGCCCGGAAAGCCACCTGCTGTCTACAAGTCAGACCTGTATTATCGTGGAGTCCAGACCTCCATCTCCAGCAGCAACCCCGGAGGTGAAACAGTTGCCCTGTGATAGTCGGCCCAAAACCACTCAGACTTGATTCACCACTGACAGCTTCCTGAAGGCCTGTCCCCACTTCCAACTTAGGACCAAGCCAAGAGCACCAAATATGCAGCCCACCAACCAGGGGATGTCCCACTTCTCGCTGGCTGCCTTTAGCTTCCCTAGGCCACAGCCCCCACACAGGACATACCCAAAGCCTACATCCACCGAGGCGCTTCCCTGGTCCTCTGCCTGCCCTTGTGTCTGCCAAACAGGAGTGAAGGTTGGCTGACTCGTTGCTAGAGCGAGCTCTTAGGAAACAGCCTGTCCTCTCTGATTTGGGTGGTCTTTGTTGCTTTCTGCAGGAAGCAGGGCTCTGAGGAAACAGGGGTTGGATCAGCTACAAAGAGCAGCATTGTTTGATTTATCTAAGAGCAGAGTTGAGACGTCAGAGAGGAATTATGGTAAAAATGTCTGCCCTGAGTTTGAGGCTTCATTTTATGTATCAACTGTACTGGACCCGGGGTTCCCAGATACTTGATCAAACATCATTCTGGATGAAATTAATATTTAAACTGATAGACTGGATAAATCAGACTGCTCTCCCTAATGTGGGTGGGCCTCATCTAGTCAGTTGAAGATCTGAAGAGAAAAGGAGGCTTGACACCTTTCTGAGGAAGAGGGGAGTCCTGGTGCCTGACAGCTTTCGAACTGAAACATATTTTCCCCTGTGTCTTTGGACTCAAAGGGAAACATTAGCTCTTCCTGGGATAGAAAGCTTCTGGCCTTCAGACTAGAACACCCCACTCTCCTGGGTCCTCAACTTGCTGACTCACCCACAGATCTCAGGACTTGACAGCCTCCAAAACTGTGTGAGCCAACTCCTTAGCATAAGTCTCTTTATACACAAATGCACGCATTCTATTTGTTGCTTCTCCGGAGAACGCTGGCGGGGATACCGGGGTGTTTCTTGGAGAACTTCATCAGGTCAGCTGAGGTGCTCCCGGGGAGAGACCTGGGCAGACACTGAGCCCTACACAGTTTATGAGACATCACTCTTCTGAAATGGTAATAGAAGGGGGACTTATCTCAAGAAGGTAAAGCTGCGGTAACATAGACATTTAATTAAGTAGCAGTTTAAAGGAGACACATGACCACATCACAGGCCAGAGAGAAGTTGTGGTCAAATCTAACATCACTTAAAACCGTCAGCAAACTACGAATGGGAGGGAAATGAACTTAACACAGTAGCCAGTTGACCTACACTTAAACATCCATTCTTAATGGTGAAAAAGTGAAACTTCTTCCTTAAGATCAGGAATAGGGTAAGTATGCTCTCTGCATATTTCTGGGGGCCCAGCCAGTGCAGTGAAGCCTGCGGTGCTTGGACACATGATGGAAAGGTGGGAAGACAAGGTCCAGAACCATGAGGACCCTGGATGTAAGGACTATGCCTAAAAGTGCAGAAAGAAGAAAGAAAGAAAGAAAGAAAGAAAGAAAGAAAGAAAGAAAGAAAGAAAGATGAACCTATTAGAATTAATAAGACTTGAACCAAGTTGGGTATAAAATCAAAATACAAAAATCAACTATATTTCTACACATGTATGTGTCTAGGGAAGAAACAAAAAATGTATTTTTTGCAGATTTTATTTATTTAATTTTGAGAGCAAGTGAATGCATGAATGGGGAGAAGGGGCAGAGGGAAAAACAGGCTCCCCGCTGAGCAGAGAGTCCAATGCCTGGCTCGATCCCAGGACCCTGGAATCATGACCTGAGCTGAAGGCAGACACTTAACCAACAGGGCCACCCAGGTGCCCAAAAAGTATTTTAAAACAACATCTAAAAAATGACACTCTAAGGAACCAACTAAAACAAAATGCCTAAGAATTCTGTGAAAGGAAAATAGAAGCTTTTATAAAATCGTTTTTTAAAAAGATGTAAAAAAATGGAACAATACATTATGTTCATGGATCTGAACTGCCTAATATGTAATGAGCTAAATTCTTCCCAAATAGGTATATAGATTTCACACAATCTCAATTAAACCATTCAGAGTTGTTTTGGGGGGAGGAAGGGGTGGATTTTGACATCAAATGACTCTAAAATGTATATGAAAATGTGAAGAGCCAAGAAGAATAAAGATGTTTTTGAAAAGTGACCACACAGTGGCACTTGCCCTCTGAAAAACTTGTACTAACGGTCATGCTGTAATAATGAAGACAGTGTGATCCTGGTCCAGAGATGGATAGAAAGAATGATGAACAGAACACACAATCTCAAAATAGAACCCCCACATAGAGGTCCTTCATGCGTGCCCAACGTCGTATTTTAGATCTTCGAGTAAGTTCCTCAAAACCCAGATACTACAGGGCATCAGACAAGCAAACCAACCAACCAAAAACCCTTCCCTGCTGTGCCCTTTATGAATCCTTCACCCACAGGATCTGTGAGCATTATATATGCCTATTTCATGCCACAAAATTTTGGAATAATTTGTTACATGGCCTGAGTAATGGGATAAACTCCTACCTCACACCACACACAAAAATCAGTTCTAGGCCAATCAGAAGCTAAAATCAAAAGTCAGACTATAAAGTTTTCAGGTTATATGGGAGATGATCTTTATGACCTTGAAGTAGGAAGTAATTTCTTGAATAAGATGTAGAGAGAATTGGGCGCCTGGGTGGCTCAGTGGGTTAAAGCCTCTGCCTTCGGCTCAGGTCATGATCCCAGGGTCCTGGGATGGAGCCCCGCATCGGGCTCTCTGCTCAGCAGGGAGCCTGCTCCCTCCTCTCTCTCTGCCTGCCTCCCTGCCTGCTTGTGATCTCTGTCTGTCAAATAAATTTTAAAAATCTTAAAAAAAAAAAGATGTAGAGAGAATTAACCTTTAAGGAAAAGGTAGTTAATATTGCTCTGCAATAAATGTAGGACTTAGCCAAGTACAATTGCAGCAAGTTTTGGAATAATTTGTTACATGGCCTGAGTAATGGGATAGACTCCTACCTCACACACAGTACAGTCTCCCTCGTATACAGTTCAAAACCAGTTACACGGTGCATGTTCAGGGATAAACATGGGATATATTTGGACAAAGAAGGCAAGGGATAGTCAGTACAAAAGTGAAGATGGTCGGGGCGCCTGGGTGGCTCAGTGGGTTAAAGCCTCTGCCTTCGGCTCGGGTCATGATCCCAGGGTCCTGGGATCGAGCCCTGCATAAGGCTCTCTGCTCAGAGGGAGCCTGCTTCTTCCCCTCTCTCTGCCTACTTGTGATCTCTGTCTGTCAAATAAAAAAAAATCTTTGAAAAAAAAAAAAGTGAAGATGGTCAACTCCCTAAAGTGTGGGTAGAAGGGGAAAAGTATGTAACTAGGACAGTCCTCTGTTTGTGGACCATGTCTTACTTATAGGTTACATGGGAATTAGCTTTGCAATTTTTTTTGCAATTACATTCATTTTTAATTAGAATTAGTCTTTTTTAAATGAAAGCAGTGTGTGCCCTTTGTAGAAAATTAGTGAAGAAAAATAAGTAAATAGAAACATTATATTCCTAGAAACTGTCACTGTTAATAATTTATTATATACCCTACCAGATTTTTCTTCTAAGTATATGTAACACACAAGGGCACTTTCTACCAAAATGAGACTATACTGTACATAAAGTTTTCGCCCATCGACGTGTACAATTCTATGGTTCTTGGTATATCCATGGGGTTGTGCAACTGTCACAACGATCTACTTCCAGAACATTTCTGCCACTGCAAAAAGAAGCCTCATACCCACCAGCAGATGCAACCATCCTCCCCGCCCCCAGCGCCTGGAAACCACTCATCTAACTCCTGTCTCTTTGGACTCTCTTGTTCTGGCAAATTTCATATGAATGACACCACGTTATGTGGCCTTCTGCGTTGGCCCCTTTTCACTTCACATAACATTTTCAAGTCTCATCCACAGTGTAGCAGGTGTCATTCCTTCAGCCTTTTTATGGCTGAATAAGATTCTGTTGTGGGGATAGACCACATTTTATTTATCCATTCCTCAAATGGTGGAAAGTGAAGTGTTTTCACTGTTTGGCAGTTCGGAGTAATCCTGTTACAAACATACTTTTTTTTCAGATTTGTGTGTGTGTGTGTGCATATGTGTGTGTGTGTGTGTGTGTTTCCATTTCTCTTGGGTATACTCTTATGAGTCGATTTGTCTGGGTCATACAATAGCCGTTTCTTTAACATTTTGAGGAAATTCCAAACTGTTTTCTAAAGTATCAGCATCATTTTACATCCCCACCACAACATACAAAGGTTTCTCCTCACTGACACTTGTTATTGTCCATATTTTTTATACAGCCATCCTGGTAGGTGTGGCATCTCGATACGATCTTGTCTACAACTCCGGAATGATTGATGATGTTGAACATCTTTTCACATGCTTACTGGCCATTTTTACATCTTCTTTGGAGAAACAGCTCTTCAGATCCTTTGCCCATTTCTAAATGGGGTTATTTGTCTTTTCATTGTTGAGTTGTAAACATTCTTTATATAATGTAGGTACTAGTCCCTTACAAGATAAATCATTTGCCAATATTTCCTCCCATTCTCTGGTTTGCCTTTTTACTTTCTTAATAGTGAGCTTTAAATTGCAAAAGCTTCAAATATCAATGAAGTCCAGTTTATCTACTGTTTTCTTTGGTTTCCCATGCTTTTGGTGTTAAGGCTAAGAAACCATTGCCTCATCCAAAGTCATGAAGATTCACCCCTATGTTTTCTTATAAATGTTTTATAGTTTTGGCTTTAAATTTAGGTTAATGTATTTTTAAATTTTTTATATGATGTGAGGTAGGGGTACACCTTTATTCCTTTGCACAGGGCTGTGTGGTTGTCTCAGAACAAGTTGTTGAAATGACCGTTCCTTCCCCATTGGATTGCACCTTTTTTTGTATCATCTCTGTACTCTCTATACATCTTATGTCTTTTTGTTCCTCTATTTCTGCCTTCTTTCATGTACTAAACAGTTATTTCCCAGTGTATCATTTTAATTCCTTAATCATTTCTTTTACTATATGTTTTTGAGATATCTCAGTACTGATTACCCTGAGAATTATAATTAACATCTTAATGGGTAGCCATCTAGTTCAGATTACTACAAACTTAATTTTAAAAGTATATCAAACTTCTCTTAAGTAGAAGTATTACTTTCTTCCTTCCCTTTTCCTGTTATTGTCCTACAAATTATGTATTTATAGGGTATAATCTCACTGACACAGATTTACAATTATTGTGAGCAGTTACTTTTTAAATCAGATCGAAAACAAAGGCAATACAAATAAGATACACACATACTATTTGCCAATATAGCTACCTTTATGGATGTCCTTTATTGTCCCATGTGAATTCCAATTACTGTGTGCTGTCCTGACATTTAAGCCTGAAGGGTTCCCTTTAGTGTTTCCTTATAGGGCTGGTCTGCAAGGGGCAATCTAGAAATGTCCTACTTTCTCTTCATTTCTGAAGGCCATTTTTGTTGAATAGTGAATTCTTGGCTGCCAGTCTTCTCCTTTCAGCATGTTGAGTATGTCGTAGCCCTGCTTGCTGGTCTCTGTGGTGTCTGATGAGAAGCTGGCCATCACCCTTGCGGAGGACCCTGTGTTTGTCATGAGTTGATTCTTTCTTACTGTATTCAAGATTCCTCTGTATCTTTTTTGGCTTTTGGCATTTTGATGATGTGTGTCAAGGTGTGGCTCTCTTCCAGTTTAATCTCTTGGGGCTTATTAAGGATTTTAGGTGTGTCAATGAAAGGTTTTCATTCAGTTTAGCAGTTTTGCCCATTAGTTTTCAAATGTCCTCCCCCTGCCCCTTGAGCTCCCTCCTCCCCTTAGGAACTCCCCTGAGTAGATACTGTTGTGACTGATGGCGTCCTGTCCGGTATTTCCGAGTCTCTGGGCATTCTTTGTTCTTCCTATCCCTCAGCCTGGAAAAAGTCCTTGCTGTATCTCTTAGCTTGCCACTTCCTTCTGCTTCAAGCCCGAATGTGCCATCAAGTCCCTCTGGTGAAGGTTTATTTCAGTTGCTGTACTTCACCACAGTAGAATTTCTTTTTTTTTTTTTTTTTTTAGATTTTTTATTTTTTTTATTTGACAGACAGAGATCACAAGTAGACAGAGAAACAGGCAGAGAGAGAGAGAGAGGAGGAAGCAGTCTCCCTACTGAGCAGAGAGCCCGACGAGGGGCTCGATCCCAGGACCCCGGCACTATGACCTGAGCCGAAGGCAGAGGCCTTAACCCACTAAGCCACCCAGGCACCCCCACGGTGGAATTTCTGTGTGGCTCTCCTTTTCAAATAATTTCTATCTCCTTCTTGATCTTCTTTATTTGATGAGACAGAGTTCTCATGGTCTCCGTTTGATCTTTAGACATGATTTCCTCTAGATCTTTAGGCTTATTTAAAAGAGCCGACTGACATTCTTTGTCTAGTTAGTCCAATATCTGGGCTTCCTGGGGGTCAATTTTCATTGACTGCTTTTATTCCTTTCTGGGGGTCATACTTGCATGTTTCTTTGCTGGTCTCATACTTTGTTCTGTTGAAAATTGAACATTTAAATAATGTGTCCTCCTGGGAATCAGATTCTACTCCCCAGGAGGTTTGATGCTATTGCTACAGGCTCATGTGATGACTTTTCTGAACCGAGTCCATTTCTTGGTTGTGTGTGACCACTGAACTCTGTGCTCAGTTAGTGGGCAGCTCACGGCTGGACAGAGTTTTTCTGGACTCCCTGGAACCGGCCCTTCTCCCAGCATCTGCCAAGGGCTCCATCTGTGTTGGCGGCCATCCTTCAGCTCTCAGGCATGCAGGTCACACAACTCTGCGTAAGCCTCTGCTTCCTGTTTGCCCAGAGCCTCAGTTGGGCCGCTGGTGAGACCTAAGACCTCATCGGGTCTTGCCTGGGCGTCCACAGAACCTAACACCTACACATGGTCTTCCAGATTCCCCGGAATACAACCAGAGCGTCTCAAAGCCCCCTCCGGACATCCATTTCTCCAGTTCTTCCTGGAAGTAGTTTAAGATTTTGGCTTGTCGTTTGCCTGAATTGTCATGACCATCTCAGGCTACTGTGAAGATCCACATTTGCCATTTTCCGGGGAGCTGGAAGGAGCAGGCCGAGCGATGACAATTCCCTGGGAATGGGGCCTTGGAGGAGCTCCAGGTCAATGTCACTGCTGCCATTAGCTGCCTGGCTGCTGGTTTTCACGGTGATGGCAAGGCTATTGACTTCCAAGGCTACTGTGGACCTGGGGAGAGAGGATGGGGTAGGGCAAGTGAAAATGTCACAGGGCCCACTCTTCTTACTGACACTCAGCACTTTTCTTTCTAGAAGAAAAGCTCCCTGGACTGCTGCAAGCCTTTGGTTAATTTCCAGAGTTCTGAAAAGCTGATTCTGACCATTGTTGCCCGCATGCTCATTGCTTACATGGAGAAGGTTTTCAGAGGCCTGTACTCTGCCATTCCCACTGACATCACCCTGCAATTATTCTTAATTTTATGTATGGTTTACGCAGCCATCTGTATTTAGAGAAAGAAGAACTAAAACAAAATCAGCATCATGCCCTCCCATGCCACTCACAGTAATAAATAGCACCTCCTCATTCTCAGAGTGTTCAAAGGGGTCTCAGATGTCACACAGTAGTTGATGCAAATTTCATCATTAGATATTTATGCCAATAAGTACTCCAGACGGAGGTAAGGCTATATGTACAAAGATGTCCGTTACAATACTGGTCATAAAGTAAAAAATCAGAGTCAGTCTAAATCGGAGTTATGGAAAGGGTAGCTAATGACTGGACACTCTCTTACCGGAATGGTATGCAGCCGTTCTATGAAATAATTATGAAGACGAAATAATAACATGAAGAACTTTTTAAGACGTGCTTATTGCAAAAAAGCAAAGCACAAACCTCTACTTGCACCACGGTTATAACTCTGGAACAATTATATACAAGCATGTACAATAGCCAGAAGGGAAGAGAGAAAAATGAACATAATTTGTTAGGGTGGAGAGAATTGTGGGTGTTTTTAAATAAGATTTTTTCCATCTTATTGTTATGCTATGAGTACAGTAAATTGAATGTTTACAAAAATAGGCCAACGTGTCTAAAAGGAGAAATGAATCCCCCATAGGCCTTGCTTGCTGGACAGAGCACAGGTCAGACATCTCCGTGGCACAGCCCGCAAAGAGCCCAGGATGATGTCTTGGTGATGTCACCTGGGGACAGATCTCTGCCTCATGAGTCACACACATGGTCCCCAGGGACCTGGGGAAGGGGATGGAATGTAGCTCCTTGCCAAGCTGCTTGGAGACAGGGAGGAGGAGGAGGAGGAGAAAGGCCCTCTTCCTTTCCCCTCCTAGTAGAGAAGATATTTTTCCAACAAATAACGAGAAGTCTCAGTTGAAATATAAGCCTCATGAATTATTTGGCCCTTTTGGGATCCAGGAATCTTTCAGTGTCTGGACAGGGTCACAAAGGCTTCTGATGGATGCCCACATCTCCCCCGGGGGGGCACTCCCTTCCTGATGATAATGAAGTGACCACCCCATTCCACCCCTACTCTCATTCCAATCCCTCCCCCGAATTTGAAGCCTTTTAGCTTGGCTCGATAGACAGTCCAGCAGCTCTCATCCTGATTTTTTTCCCTGGTTTTTTTTTTTTTTTTTCCTCTTTTAAGCAACTGAGAGAGGAAAGGGAGAATTAAGTGGAAGTAATTTATCAGAGCAGTTTTCCCAAAGTGGTTTCTGTGCGGGGTGACCCACCATCCTGGCTTGCGTGGGACTGAAGTTTCCCAGGGCACAGAGCTTTCGCTGCTGAAGCCAGTCAAAATCTCGGGCAAGTTTGGGTGAACCCTGGGATGAGTTGGGCACTGTAGTCCCATGAATCTCTAGTTGAATAGGAAGCTCGTAAGTATTATATGAAAATCATCCCATGATCATATAGGTTAAGCACATTGATTGAATCCATGCATAAATCACATGGGTTATTAAACAAAGTCAAATAGATCTATTTGTTGCAGGACCTGTCAGACCCTTTATATGCTAACATCAGTCCTCAGTGTGCGGGGGCTGAGCAGGGCTGTGGGGCCTTCTGGGGGCACAGCGCGCAGCCCATCCATCTCTGCAACACATGAGCAGGCATGGAGACCCTTGGGGGCCATGGTACTTGAGGGGATGAGTGTATCAAGACATCTGCTCTTGGGGACAGTGATAGCCCTTGAAGAACCAGTGTGATGGCGTCTTAGGACTGAGATTTTTGAGTAAAGATGGAGTGAAAGTCTCTGGCTTCTTCAGGGTCTTCCTGCTTGGATTGGGGGCCTCAGGGGAACAAGAACCATCCGAGCCTGGGGAGGCGGTGGTCCAGGTGATATGGGGTTTAGGGTGTACACGGGGTGGGGGCACTAAGGACACCCCTGCCTCCTATTTGTTCAGCAGGAATTCCTGAGACTCACAGAGTATTGCATAGGACGGGGGCACCCCAGGGGCTGAGCAAGATGGTAGGCAGAGCAAGGGGCATCTTTTCGGGTAGAGAGAAGGACAGCTTGAACTTCCAGGGCTAAAGAGCTCCCCCTCTCTTGTCCAAATCCAGGGAGGCACAGAGGAGTTGCCTCTCTTGGCAACTAGTGAGAGGCTAGCAAAGCTTCACAGGCTGGGGTGAGCAGAGAGCCCCCCCGGGTCAGCCCTGGGGGGACCAGGACATGACTCCCTGGGTCAGAGCCTCGGGCAGAGCGTCAGGCCTGTCGCAGTTGCAGATGGCAGCCACCAGGTGGCAGAGGAGAGTCCAGCACCAGCGGCTGTTGCCCAGTTCTGCTGGCGGGCCAGGAGGACTGGACAGCCCCGGGGCCTCCTCAGGCAGGTGACCCACAGGGAGGAGTAGTCACAAGCGCAGGTAATGACCTACAACAGGCCTATGGACCAAGGCAGGGGCGGGCCTGTCCCCCACCTGACTAGGCCAGCTGTGCCCAGCGTCACAGGGTGGCTAAGAGCTGGCTTAGTGGGGAAGAGCCAGCCAGCGTGCCAGGGACCAGGATGCCCAATGTGTCACAGTGCCCTTGGAGCAAGGACCGTCCTGGACCTCGGCCTGCTGAACCGTGGCGTGCAGGATCAGGAAGCCCGGCCTGGGTCGCCTTGCCCCACCCACTGGACCCACCTGTCTGCCCACCCCTTCCCAGGTGTCTCTACCCTCAGGTCACACTCCCCAGCACCAGACCACATGGACTCTCATCACCCTTTGGCCCTGGCCCCTCTAGGGAGAGACCTTTGCTGTGTGCCCTTCCCTGGAGTACCACGTGTGTAGCGCCCCAACTTCCGTCAAGGTCTTGCTGCCCTTTTCCCTCTCCCGTCCTGCTCCTCCTGCGCTCTGATGCATATAAGGTCTACAGGGAGGGAATGGATCCCACCTCAGGGCATGGCGCTAGAGGTGCCTGTGGGCCCCAGGTTTGGAGTGACAGGGGCAGGCAGCAATGGGCCTTGAGATTTAGGAATCATCGGTGGAGGTGGAGGTGAGTGTGCGGGTGGAAGTGAGTGTACGGGTGGGAGGTGAGTGTGCGGGTGGAAGTGAGTGTGCGGGTGGAGTTCAGTGTGCGGGTGGGGGTCAGTGTGCGGGTGGAGGTGAGTGTGCGGGTGGAGGTGAGTATGTGGGTGGGAGGTGAGTGTGCGGGTGGAGGTGAGTGTGCGGGTGGAAGTGAGTGTGCGGGTGGGAGGTGAGTGTGCGGGTGGAGGTGAGTGTGCGGGTGGAGGTGAGTGTGCGGGTGGAAGTGAGTGTGCGGGTGGAGGTCAGTGTGGTGGGTGGAAGTGAGTGTGCGGGTGGGAGGTGAGTGTGCGGGTGGAGGTGAGTGTGCGGGTGGAGGTCAGTGTGCGGGTGGAGGTCAGTGTGCAGGTGGGAGGTGAGTGTGCGGGTGGAGGTGAGTGTGCGGGTGAGGGTCAGTGTGCGGGTGGAGGTCAGTGTGCAGATGGGAGGTGAGTGTGCGGGTGGAGGTGAGTGTGCGGGTGGAAGTGAGTGTGCCATTGGGAGGTCAGTGTGCAGGTGGGAGGTCAGTTGCAAGTTGATTGTGGCCAAGGGCAGCCAGTGACTGCCTTGATGGCGTACATAATAATAGCGAGGTAAGCTGGTAGTTAGTGTTGAGGGACCATGTACTGGACATCCCTTTCCGAGCCTTCTGCTGTCATGTCATTTGATGCTCACGGTGACCGGTGAGGAAGGTGCTGTTGTCTGCCTGCTGCAGGTGCGGAAACGGTGACAGTGAAGGATGTACTTGTCCAAGGCCCAGGCACAAATGAAGAGCCAGCAGGTGAGTCTGAGCCACCTCTAAAGGCAGCTTGAAGGTGGCCAAACCATCCCTCTGAGAGCCCTGAGAGCCCTCCCCAGAACCCAGGGCACCTGCCACGAAGCAGGAGAGGCTGGGGACATGGACTGGCACACAGGCGTTATCTTCCAGCCTCGGTCTCCTTCCTGGTGACGGGTTACACCTGGGCTCTCGGGCAGCTGGGACACCCTCCTTGGAGTCCAAGGTGGAAACCATGTCCTGCGGGTCATGCACGCACACAGGGAGGGTTCAGAGGAGTCTGTTCTCCTTTGACATTGACCTTCAGCCTTATTTTATTCTTTATGCCCTTTGCCAGGTACTGACTCCCAGCCCTCCGCCTTCATGCCCTCTGGCCCCACCCAGGAAGCCCCAGCACCGCGACCCAGGCTCCTGTGAGCTCTGCATTTGCCAGGTGACCTGGAACCCCTCCTCTACTGAAGCCTCACACACACACATACACGCTCACACTCACACACACAGATACCACATGGACACACACACCACACCACACAGAAGCACACACATCACACTTGCACACACACTATGGACACACATCACACACACCACACAGACACACACACGCCCCACTGGGTTAGGAAAGTCAGCAAGGCATTTATGATGCACCAAGTTTAGAAAAAATCCAATGCTTTTTTGAAGGAAAGTAGGTGTGGGTTTCTTTGTGAAAGGGCAGGGCAAGACCTTGCAAACAGGAAGGTTGAGGTTCCACTGATGTGACATTGGACCACAGGACTCTTGACAGGGGTTAAGCCTCCTCTGCCCCCTCACTCAGGAGTCCTGGACTGCTCTCCGCACCCCATCCCTCCCCCACCTCCTGACTCAGCTCCTTGTCTCCAATGGGGTCTCTGCCCACCTATACCATTGTTCCAAGGACCAAAGTGCTTCCAGGATCCCACAGTCCTAGGGCTCCAGACTGCCTCATCCCCTTGCCCTCACCCACCCCACACCAGGGTCCAGGCAAGGTGAGGCCAATCCCCCTAGGCACCTGTGTGCATTCTGGGGGCATCTGATCGACTCTGGTTGCTGGCATCTCAGGAGTGCGGAGGAGTTGGTGAACACAAAGGTTTTGGGGAGACGGTGTAGGGATCCTGAGCCAGAGAGGGCTATGAGCCTCTCCCTCCTCTCGTGTGGCACCAGAGGCAGAGGCAAGAGGCCACGAGACCCATGGGAAACTCCCAGAGGTCAAGGAAAAGAGAAGGGTGGCCCTCCTTTCAGGGGTCAGTGTCCCATGTTCTGGCCGCTTGGACAAATCCTACAGAATCCTTTCCCGATTTTTTGCATTATTGGATGTAAGTTATCGGACATTTTTAACTTCCTCAAAGAAACGTGGCGCACATGGATACAAACTGTTAATTCTACAAGCAGTCATCGCTCGAATCTGAAAATGCCACATGTGGGACACACCCGTGAGGAGGCAGTGTTCGGGGACGGAGAGGTCTGGGGAGGTGGTGACGGAGGGGCAGGAACACAGGGAGGCATCAGGAAGCAGCCCGGGAGGGTCCCTCACCGGACCTGGGGACCTGCGGCTGGGCAGGCTTGCGTGCCCAGTCTCCCCCTCTTTGGGCCCCAGCTCAGCAGTGGTGGCCAGTCAGACCCCAGCTCCACGAGGTCACGGCTGAACAAACCCGTCGCGGGGCCAGTTCTTTCCTGGAAGGCCTTGTCACATAAATTTTCATTTCGTGCCACCACGTTTCCCTCCAGGGAGCTGTCAGGGGTATTTTGAGAAGGAATGGGGAGGTCACAGGGTCAGGCTTCAGCGGCAGCACGGATGGTGGCTGGGGCCGGTGCCAGACTTCAGCAAGACAAAGGCCACCAGATCCCCGGGCCTGTCCTGTGGGTGTCCAGACGGCACTCCCCGAGATCCGGCCGGGCCCCCGCGGGTGGTGGGGGGGAGCCCTCTGTGGACCGGGCCCGACAGAGGACACCTGCTGCTATTATCTTTTATTGGAGAGGCTCGGGGCGGGTGGATCCTCAGCTTCTCCCGATCGCACAGACTCACGGAAGGAGGGCTGGGGAGAGATGAAGCTCTGGCTGCCCCCTTGTCTGTGTGACAAGAGTTCCCTCAGGGCCGTGCTCACCCTAAGGCACTGTTCTACAAAGGGTAGTAACAGCCCACAAGGTCGCAGGGCTGCCTCCTGTCTCTGCAAGACGCGAGGCGCCACGGCCTGGCGGGAGTCCGTCCTTTGTCCCCAGGGCCAAGGCCACCTCACGGAGCGGTCACGGTGCCATGGCGCTGGCTCTCTCTACCGTACCCCATGATCCCTAATGCTCACGAGTGCTCTCATCTGTTTGCATTGGATATTGGGGTCTGCACCTTGCCTCGAAGGCTGAGATTATTCCAGAACTCACCACCCAGGGGGAGAGAGGCACGTAGCCTTGCCACGGCATCCTGCAAATATTTTCCCCTGCCAACTAGGCAGTCGCACTCTGTACCTCTCTGACACAGGAGATTAAACCCAGCAGGTGGGCAGGGAGGTGGACCTGCCCGCGGGCTGGGTCAGAGCAGGCCTTGAAGGTGCTGCAGCAGGAGGAGATGGAGGCTGAGGGAGCACCTGCCCCGAGGAAGCCGGGAGGGCCTCACGGAGGAGGTGTCACAGGGCAGGCAGAGGCGCTGGGGAAGGCCGCGCGGGGGGAGCGCAGGCGCCGTGAGAAGCTGTGTTTTCGTTGGCAGCACTGCTGCTAAAGGCATTTTCAAGTTGGATGTCTGCACGACAGGAGAATGTAGGTCAGTGGGCTTACAAAAACCCTCCCCAGACCCTGAGTATATGTGTGTGTGTGAAGGGAGAGACTGATGGGCTTGTCTGAGACTCGGTGAGTCTAACATCGTCTCGGGTTGAAAAGACTAGAACCGTCCAGGCGTTTCGGCTGCCCTGGTGTGGGGGAGACCAAGGAAACAGAGCGACGTGTGATCGGATGTCTTCACGGGGATGTCACAGGCGCGGGGCACCCAGCCCGGAGCGAGGTGACGTGCCCGTGACCCAGGCCACCTGCTCAGGATGCTGCGGGAGGAGGGAAGTGCATACACAGATGGAAGCGTGGAGTCCCAGGCCTGGGGAAGCGAAGGAGGCCTGGGGTCGTTGGGGGATGACCTCTGGCCGGCAGAGGCCACAGGCTACATGCGCAGAACCGCACAGAGGACCCACAGGGCCTCGCATCAGTGGGCAAAAGGCCAACACCTCCAGTCTTAGGTGAAGACAGACAAGACGTTTGATGACGATCCCAGTCATGCTCTAAATAGAGAAATCAGGGCATCGTTTCAGTTCAGGTGAACTTTCTAGTCCTATCCCAGCCTCTGACTGTTGCTCTCAAAACGCACTGCCCAGAACCAAGGGTGCAAAGCCCCTGGGGGCCTTGGAACCCATAATCAAAGGGCCAGGCCAGGTGTCCCGACAGCCACAGTCACGGAGGGCTGGTGAGAGGGCCTGCCTGTCCAGGACTCAAGGCCCAGTGGACACCAGTGACCTTATGATCCCTACAAAGGGGCCTCCCATGTGTGGGGGAGCCCCAGGAGAGCCTGGAGAGTGGAAACAAAGGGGACTCACAGGGAGCCAATCTTTCTGGCCACCTTTCGCGCAAGCCGGATTCGGCTTCCTCCCCTTACATTGGGGTCGTTGCGGCCCCCTGGGCCCCGAGGGGAGGACTCAGCACATGCCTGGGCTCTGAGGGATGGGCATGGTTCCAGGCGCTCTGTCTGCCCCTAGGGCTCGAAGCCACCTCCCTGCCCGAGATGTACCTTTGTCCCCAATCCCCTCACAAAGGAATTTCTTGGCTTCGGATGGAGCATGCCTTGGATCAGGAGAACTCCTCCCAGAACGCTGTGAATAACTGTGAGTGAAGTCACCTTGGTGGGAGTGCGGAGCGGCTTCCTCCCGTGATAATTAATGGGATGGAGAGAGTAGCCGCGGAGAGCCAGGCCCCCGGCTGCAGCGAGCACCAACGATTTACAACACATTATTTTAGCCATAAAGAGCCCTTGGGGCCCTTCCACAGGCAGGTCAGCTGGCATGGACGCCAATCCCAGCCCGGCGCGGTATTTACTGAGAAAATATCACATGCCTCCCCATCTGCTCTTACACTTAGTATCTGAAACCAGTCCACGCAAAAACAAGGGGATATTCAGCAACGGGCGGCTGTCCTCCACACATGAAGGGCGTCTGGTCTGTGGTGCCAGGAGCCCCTGGGGCTGATTCCCTCTCCTCCCATGGGGTGGAAGTGCCCAAAACTTGGTGCCACCAGGGAGAGCTTAGTGGGACACCTCCCTCCCCCAGCCCACCTGCACCCCAGCCCGACCACTCTGCTGCCCCTCCCCTCTCTCTCTCTGGTGCTCTCACCCATGAGTCTGCTTTCTGTGCCCTTTAACTTCTCATTCATTCACTCATCCGTTCATCCATTCATCCATCCATCCATCCATCCATCCATCCATCCATCCACACAGTCATCAATATTTACCGTGCTCCTACCCATGAGCTGGGCTTTGCTCCCTACCCCAGTGGAATTCACATCCTGGCAGAGGAAGGAGGATGGCCACTGAGCAAGAAGTGTCCGTGAGAGCTGCAGGGAGTGGACAGGGTGGCTGGGTGGGGCTTAGGGGGAAGGTGCTGTCTGAGAAGAGAAAGCTCTCCCCTCCTACTGGAGGGGAGGCCCCCGTGTGGATCTCTGGGAAAAGCATTCCCGTGGGACCCCGGCTCTGCCTGGAGGAGGAAGCCGGAGTTGGGGGGAGGACAAGACCATGAGGGCCTGTGTGTCACTTTCCTGGGGCTGTTTAATGAATCACCACAAACTGGGTTGCTTACAACAACAGAAATTTATTTTCTCACACTTCTAGAGGCCAGAAGTTCAAAACTGAGGCATCGGCAGGGCCATGATCCCCACCAGAGACTCCAGGAAAGACCACTGCCCTGTCTCTCTCCAGTGTCTGGGGCTGGGAACAAGGTGATGGGCCCACGGCTCAGCCTTGGCCCCTCCTCGCGGCCTTCCTCTCAGGTCTGTCCTCTGTGGCTTCTCCTCTTATGAAGACTCTTGCCCCTGGACTGTGGGTCCAACCAGCTAGTGCAGGATGATCGAGATTCTTCGCTTATACCTACAAAGAACCCTTTTCCAAACATGGTCACATTCACACACATCAGGGCTGAAGACTTGGACACCTCTCTCTGGGACCACCATTCAGCACACAGGGCAATGTCTTTGGATGAACACGTTGGAAATCTGTGTGTCCTGGTTGGAGGTGTTATGGGGCAGCAATGTGGAAGTCTTAGATTCTCAGACAGGGTGGGATGAGAAGGGTTCTAGTGCGAAATGTTGCATGCCAGCCCTAGTATGATTGTTAGATGAGCCTGCTGAGTCCTGCCTTGGGCTTTCCTTGCAAGCTGGACAGGTACAGTTGGGATCCAGGGTGGAGGGTGGGTGTCTGTCCTCAGATACCCCCAGAAGCTTCTGTACAGTGAGATCACATTGTTCACATGCTCAACAGACACCAGCATTCATGACCAGGTAGGACCACTGTTGTTTCATGACCAGGTAGGACCACTGTTGTTTTAAGAGAGAGTGGATGAACCCCATCCAACAGGAGAGGTGAGCCTGCCGTCCACCAAGGACAGTGATTGGGAAGGCTCAGGGCACAGAGGCACGTATGCTGAGCCTGCAGAAAGCTAGGTTGGGGGCTCAGTATGGCCCCACCCAGGAGTCTAGGGGATGGAGTTTGGCCCTGCATAGAGCATGGAGGTGAAGGTGGTGATGGGGTGTGAGGTCGGGGAGAGGGCAGGAGCTGATCTTGGGAAGCCTGCCTGTCCAGGCTGGGCTTGGCCTTATACTGGAGCCACAGATGGGCTCCAAAGTTGGGGGGGTGTGATGTGGTCAGGTCTGCTATTTAAGAGTATGGTCACCAGGAAGGAGTGTGCAAGATACATTTGGGATTTAGGGCACCCAAGGTCCCTGGTCCCATCAGGATTTTAGAGTCACAATACAGATGTCCAATGAATGCACTTTCCCACGGTGGTCTGCCCTTCCCTCCAAAGCCATGCTGGGAGATAGGGGAGGTCTCCATGCTTTTCATGGTTAAGTGGGGAAAGGTAAAGGGTCAAAGGAATTTTTTTTTTTTTCATTTTCTAGCTCAGATATCATGGCCAGAATGTTAAAAGGTTGAAAATCCCATCCCTGGTTGTTGAGCAGAAAGTGGGGTTAGGAGGCTGCGGGGGAATGCCTAGGGTCTGGAAGGAAAGCCTGACACAAAGCCTGTCTTGGGAAAAGTGCAGATTTACTTCATAAACACGAGAAAAGGAAGCACAATGGAGACACAGAAGAAAAGTCTATAGGTTGCCAAGTAGCACCAAGCAAAGAGCTTCTCCCAGTCCTCTTCCATGAAGCCAGGACAGAAGAGAAGAAAGACCCCACGTTGCATCCCCTTCCTCCAAGCCCTTGAGAGCAGGTGGACAAACTGTGACCTTCCCACTTCCTGCGGGGTGTCAGGTCACTGCTTGGAATGCTGACACAGTGTGTTCTCAGGGGGTGCCCAGTGCCAAGCATATAATTTGACCTGTCCCCCCATCTGCAGATTCAGTGAACATCAGGATAGGCAGCAGTGAAGCAGGACATCTCCAGCTGGCTCAGAATGTTGGCTCACCAGTCATAACACTGTGGGCAACACATGTGCTCGGGACCCAGACTGCCCCGACCGTGAGGGTGCTACCTCTGGGCTTTTTTCCTGAAGACTGGAGGAGGCAATAATACATGTGAAAATCTCAGCATATTGTCCGGTGAGCCGGAAACAAAGGCCATCCTTATTTCCCTGCCAGGCACTGTGTCTATGATGACCCAGGCACTGATGATTCAAACCTCCCCCTAGAGTTTCCAAATTTAGTGGGGTGGACAGACAGGACATGAATGATTACAATTCTGTACAAGTCACTCTGGGCATTCAGCTGAGGAGAAAACAAATTCCCTCCAGTGAGGCCAGGAGAATGTTCTGTGGCAGGCTAGTTAAAGAATGATAAAGAATAATGAAGTGGGAGCAATACACACAGTAATTTAGACATATTATACATATGAACCCATCAACGATGACCCTGAATCCTGAAACTCACTACTCACCACTGGGGTCAAAGCTGTATACACAGGAAAATTCATAGACCTAAATACTTGGTGTACAAAATAAGGTGGACCTAATACAGAGAAACTGAACATTGAAATAAAAAGAAAACCACACATATAAAAAATAAGACAAGAAAAATGAAACAATTTAAACATCCCAAACAGGAAAAAAAATAGAATGGATAGATAAAATTCAAGAGCTGGTTCTTTTAAATAAAACCAACAAAATTGACAGAATTGCTGGCTAGCCCTATTTTTAAAAAGAGAAAAAAACCAAAGTAAGAAAAATTAGGAATGAAGGAAACTACAAATTATATTAAAATGGTGGGAAATTATATGCTAAAAAATATTAAATCTTCACAAAATGGATGATTTTAAAGAAATACACCAATTAAAAGATGTTTCAGAAACAGTGCAATTCTAAATAAATTAAAAGCGTTAAAATTTGAAAACATCATGCATTTTCCAAGCCCATGTAACTTTAACTGACAAGGGCAGTGCAAGAAAAGGCAACTATGTCACTTGGAAAGGAAAGCCCAAGACCATAGAATCAAATACTTGCAAATCAACCTCTTAGTATATTAAATGAATATCACACCCTCTGCAGGAAAGGGGTAGCCCAGAAACACAGGATGACTTTATAGTAGAAAGTCTGCCTGTCTCCCTTCATGAACAAATGTCAAAGAGGAGCACCTGTGACTCAGTGGGTTAAGCTGTGCTTTCCACTCAGGTCATGGTCTCAGGGTCATGGGATCAAGCTCCGCATCAGGCTCTCTGCTCTGCGGGGAGCCTGCTTCTCCCCCTCTCTCTCTGCCTGCCTCTCTGCATACTTGTGATCTCTGTCAGGTAAGTGAAAAAAATCTTCAAAAAAATATATCATTGCATAACGAGTACACTTACCATGATGAGTCCTGAGTAGTATGTAGAATTATTGAATCATTATATTGTACATCTGAAACTAATAGAACACTGTATGTTAATGACACTGGAATTAAAATAAAGAACTTAATACAATTTGAAAACATGACTGCAGTTACTCTTAGTGACTAGTAATCAAAAATAGGTGACTATGTTATAAATGTTGATCATATAATATTAAGCATAGCAAACAATATTTTATTACAAATTGTGCTCCAATTTTTTCCATACATTTAATAAAGGAAAGGTCAATATTGCCAAAATTAATTGGTCTGATGGCCTGGTATAGTCTTTTATCTTTTTGTTAATATAAGGAAGAATATTTTAATTATTTTCTGAAATGGATAAGATGAAGATTAACTGAAGTCAGAATAAATATGTTTTAACTATCTTGTCTAGGAACAAACATCCCATCTGAAAAATATCATATCAAACATTTATCCATAGGTGTTTCTGGTATTGTATCACCTTCATGATACAACTGATATTGTCTCACTTATGTGGCTGTGTGAGGCCACATAAAAAACCAGTACTGATGCCCATGGCTCATAGTGCTCTCATTCCTTGCTCCTGTTCCATGTGGGCTGGGTCTCAGCTCTGTGTGTCTCAGTCCACGACCCTGGCTGAAGGAGTTCCTTTCCAGGACATCCCATCCTCTTGGCAGAGGCCCCAGGAATAGGAGGGCCGGGCTGAGTTTGTCTGTTATAGCATGGGTCATGCCCACTTATAACCGGTTGGCCAAAGCGAGTCACAGGGTCACTCCCAAAGTCAACATTGCCCACCTGTTTGCCAGGAAGGAGAGGTGAGCAATCACCATCAAGAATGTCATCCATCACAAATGTATCCTGAACAACTTGGTCACCATGGGAAGCACTCCAATTACATTTGAAAGAATCAGCAGGTCTCACCCATACTCTGTTAGCTGTTTAAAGCTTTTTCCCCACTCATGACATATCCTAGCTAACTGTTTTTGCTTAAATATTGAAAAAGAGTCATTTTCAGTATCCAGTATTCTTAGTGATGTTCTCTTTGCTTTGCATGGATTCTTTGTCAATAAGAATGTATGATAAAGTACTGGCTGAGGTATGGAAGAAGAAAGGCCAGTAACCCGAAGTCATCATGAGTCCCACCAACTCATTCTAAGACCCCCCAGGGAGTACCTTCCTACCCACACTTTCCCTTTCTGGCTGGGGAATGTTTGGTGCTTTGGTTGGTGGGTCCTAGATTAATTACTAAAGCAGACTTCCTCTAGGGAGTTGGGCCTGGACATTTTCCCACTCTGGGTGGATCAGTGCCCTGGTTTTTTTTTGTAAAGTACGAAAACAGCTCCTGGGATCTCATGCAAGTTCTAGGGAAATCTGTTTCACTCCAGGACTCTGCTTCAACTTGCTCTGTCCTCAATGGGACACAAGCTCTCAGTCTTGAGTTTGAGCCAGGGTAACCACCCGTTGCCCTCCTGCCCAGGGTTCATCTCCCAGGGAGGCCTCACTTGCCTCTGCAGCCTGGACCATGACTGGGACAGGTGAATCCTGAGAGACTTCCCTAGCAGGGGCCCATCCACTGGGAAATGTGGGCCCTCTACCAGTCCAACTTCAATAGGTCAGACCATTGCCCCACTTCGCACAGACCACTCTGACCAAATCTGGAAAGGGAAGAGGATTATTAAGATGAAGGGAAGAGAGATCTCCACGGTCGGTGACAGGAAGAACACATTAAGTCACATCTCAACAGACACCCGGAGAGCGTTTGACAAAATTCAGCATAGGTTTATGACACTCCCAGAAAACTAGGAGTAGCAGAGAAAATTTTAATGCAACAAGTTTAGATGTACCAAAAAACTATGGCTAACGTAATTTATTGTAAGAAAATGGAATGTTTTCTCTCTGTGATCAGGAACAAGACAAGGAGATCTGTTTCACTCTTCTATTTCGAATTGTGTGGGAGGCTCTTTGAGGACAATAGGGCAATGAGAGGAAGTAAAACTCACTCCAACAGAAAAAGAAAAAGAAAAGATGTCTATATGGGTGAAAAGGTCATCTATATGGTGCATCCATCCCACAAGACCTATAAAAAGCTACCAGAAGTAGTAAATAAGTTGGGTAAGGTTTCAGATTACCAGATCAATATTTAAAAAATCAATTGCATTTCTGTATGTTAATAAGAACCAAATGGAGGGTTCCTGGGGGGACCAGATTGTTTTGCATCCACCTTCAGCTCCGGTCATGATTTCATGGTCCTGGGATTGAGTACTGCATCAGATGTCCTGCTCAGTGGAGAGTCTGCTCTCCCTCTGCCTCTCCCTGCTGCTCATACTCTCTCTCTCTCAAATGAATAAATAAAATCTTTAAAAAAATGGAAATAGAAATTTTAAAAAAGTAATACCATTTACAATAGCATAAAAATATGAAATACTGTGAACAAATTTAACAAAAATGTGCAAGACTGTTGTGCTGAAAAGCACAAAATATTCATAAATCAAAGGAGATCTAGCTGAATGGGATGTTATACCATGTTCATGAACCAGAGGCTTTGATACTGTGGAAATATCAATTCTCCTCAAACTGATCTATGATTTAATGCAATCTCAATAAAAATTCTAACAGCTATTTTTGAAGTCGAAATCACAAAGCTGATTTTATGTTTATATAAAAAGTACAAGGCCCTACAATCACCAAAATAATTTTGAAAAAAGGCAAAAAGAACAAAGTTGGAGGACTTGCACCATGTGATTTCTCTAAAACTACAGAAACAAAAACTGCAACATTGGCATAAGGTAACCATGAAGATATATAGAACAGATGAGAGAACCCAGAAAAAGGCTCAAGCAGATACAGTCACCATTTTCAACAGAGATACCCAGATAATACACTGGAAGAAAGAACAGTCTTTTAACAATGAAGCTGGAAAAATCGGATACCTACAGATTTTAAAAATGAGCTCTACCCTTACCTAACACCATATACAAAGTTTCTAGTGTGGCCAGCTGGTTTCTGTGTTTTTGAGAATTTCATCCCGGTTTTAATGGGAAGCAGGAGAACGCCCTCCACCAGGTTAACCCTGGGTTTCGTCCCTTGCCCTAGATGAAGAAACTGAAAGTGAGTGAGGTTAATGAATAAGTCCAAGGCGGGGAGCTAATCTGTGGGGAACCCATTCAGTTTCCAGGTTCCAGCCTTCAGGGGCGGCAGGCTTTCCAGAGAGTCATTTTGCTTTCTGGGACCCCTGCAATTCAAAGATGACCTCAGGGGTACTGATCAGGAGTCAGTGAGAACACCTATTTACATAGAGGTCTCAGTGGCTGGGAGGCCAGGAAGCGGAATGCCTGCCATCCCAGGCAGGTTATGTGCTGCGGTCAAGAGGAGGCAGGATGGGGGGAGGGGCACATTCTGAAACTTGGCCTTGTGTCCCTGGCTAGGAGTCCACTGGTGGCGCCTGCAGCCTGGGGCCCTTGCATCAGACCCCTCTCATAGGTCCTCTGAGGATGCAGCTCATAAGTCTAGTAAAGAAGACATCTTCATGGGACGCCTGGGTAGCTCAGTGGGTTAAGGCCTCTGCCTTTGGCTCAGGTCATGATCCCAAGGTACTGGTATTGAGCCCCGCATCGGGCTTGCTGCTCGGCAGGGAGCCTGCTTCTTCCTCTCTCTCTGCCTGCTTCTCTGCCTACTTGTGATCTTTGTCTGTCAAATGGATGAATAAAACCTTTAAAAAAGAAGAAGAAGAAGAAGAAAACCTCTTCAGAGCCCAGGTTGAGGTCAGCACCCCGCCCACATGGGACCCACTAGTGGCCAGTCCCGTGCCTGTAGACCGCAGCAAAGCCTGGGAAGGCTCGGAGGGGACACTGTCCTCAGGGCCCCATGGGGCTCCAAGGACAAGGTCATGGCAGAAATGGGAAGTCAGAGTGCATACAGCTTTCTAAGCTGCAGTGCCTCTTAGAGGAGGCACTCTTAGAGGAGGCACTCCAACCTAGGAGGAGAGATGAGAGTTGATCATGTTCCAGAAAGAGCTCAGGACCTTCCCCCTGGTGGGAATTTAAGACCAATTCTTAATCTTGATTTTTTTTTTTTTTTTAAAGGGAGTTACTTTTTTATTGTGTTCTTTGAACAAGGCAGTCAGCTGGGGGAAAAAAAGAAACAACATTTGTATTAAAAACAGGAATGTCTTTTATGACAGGAAGAGGACCCAAGAGAAGTCACCCGCCAGGATTTCTGCTCCGGGGCAGATCTGAGGATTGGAGAGGAAGGGAAAACCAGGAGCCTGGCCGATGTGGAGGCTGGAGGGGCAGGGTGCGCGCGGAAGAGGGACGCAGGGCTCCTCGTCTGGTGCACAGAGGCTCCAGAGGAAAAGTCCCACGGGCAGGCTGGCCACACGCACATGCCCGTGCCCTCACTGGGGTCCCAGATCGCCATGAAATGTCCCCAGGCCAGAAGGACAGCTAACATTCCCAGGAGCTTTCTGGTTTTCATAGTGCTTTTAGTAGCCACACAGCCTGGAAAGAAACGGTTCCACAGTAAACCTCGCCGCAGGCTGCCAGGGCGGGAAGGAGGGTGGGAGCAGGCTGGCCGTGGGAGGGACGAGGAAGTCGGGTGGAGTGACCCAGGAAGCTGCCACTGCTGCTGAGTAATCTGGAAGGTTCTCCAGGGCCGTGCTGGCCTGGAAGTCATTCTGTCCCCACCTCGAGCTGGCAGGGAGGCACAGCCTCCGGGACTGTCCCTTCTCGGGCAGCTCTGCCAAGGGCATCTGCTGAATGGGAGCTGGGTGTCCATGGCCAGGGACCCAGAGCTAAAGCTGCAGACCCTTAGTGAGTCCCCTCAGGCCGAGCCCCGAAACCATCACGGTCACAGAGGAGACTCTGTTTCCCTCTTCAGTCCTAAAGGAAACAGCTTGCTTTTGTGAATGGCCCCAATGCAAGGGGTAGAGCTGGGCCCTCAGCCACACCAGGGACGAGGATCCCAGCACAGTAGGGGTCTTGCTTGTTGTGTGCCGGCTCATTGTGTGTGTGCGCAAGGGGATCCGTGTCCCGGAGGGAACGCAAAGAGAAATTTGTTCTTTCACAATTCTGGAAGTCAGAAGTTCAAAATCCAGGCCAGTTGGCTGGTCTGTGCTCCCTCCAAAGGCTCTAGGGAGAGGATGTTGTCCATTGGATATAGGGCCCAACCTGAATTCAGGTGATCTCACCTTCATCCCATCTGCAAAGACCCTATTTCCAGATAAGGACCCAGTCATTCTGGGTGAATATGAGTTTTGGGGGATGTGATTGTTGAAGACACCTCAGCAAGGAGTCTTGTCTGTGTTTGTACCAAGATGGAGAGAGGGGTCTATACCCCACCTGTCTCCAGGGGCCATGGTTTATGGGGGATGGACAGTAGGACAATGGTTCATCAGGAACCAGTAACCATAAACTGCTGGTTTAAGAGGGACCACTGAGATTTTCTGCATGGTTTTGCAGGGCTGCAGTCAGAACCCTGTGCAGGGGCCCAAGAAGCAGGGAGTGGTGGGCTCTGGGAGGGAAGGCTGGGAGGGGTCTTCCTGTTGGTCGTGCCAGAGAGCAAGGCAGGAGGCGGGAATTCCCAGAACCCAACGGGGAAAGCCAGGGAGTCCCTCTGTCTTTCCCTACAAAATCTTTAAGAGAAGCGAGTTTAGAATTAGTGTTGGGGGGGATGATGATTTTTCTGGAAAATTCTCTGAGACCAGTCACCACATATCTGAGCCTACCAAACTTCTACCATTCTCTGTGATGGCCAAGGCTGTGGAAACCCGGATGTGTAACAATGTCTCCCAGCACCTTCCCTGGCCCACAGGGGACAACTGCCACTGCGGCCTCATGATGCTGGGCCCCTCCCCGGCACTCACCTGTGGCTACAGTGAATGCCACCAGGACGCGGCCTTCGGGCAGCTCCGATGCCCTTTCTCTACTCGCCACCGCAGTTCTGGTCTGCCTCATCTTGTGAGGACCACGGTTTCTCCAAGCTTCTAGAAGTTCCCGGTCAATATACAGTCCCTCAGCAAACTGCACCTTCCTCCCCTGATCTGGCTACTCAGGGCCCTCTGGCTCCTGGTGGGACACATCAGCGAGGTTCACGGCCCCAGTCGAGGGACACATAGACCTGACGCTATTTACTGCACTGGCGGCAGGAGGGAGGCGGTAGGTTCTGGGAAGGAAGGTTGACCCACAAGGAGAAGCTTCTGTGTCCTCCTCAGGCAGGGAGACAGCTTTGGTCATCCACAGGGAGGACTGGCCCTCCAGAGTCTCCACATTTTCTAAGGCATCAGCTTGGTGGTCCCCATCCATGTCTCAGCGTCCCAATGCTTTGCTCCAATGGGGAGCCCTACCTCAGTTGAGGGGAGGGATGGCCTAGGTCTGGGCTGGTTGAGCAGGACCCATGGCGTGTCCTGGGAGGGACGCGGTCACAGCGGGGGCCTTGGCAGACTGGAAGAGTGGAACCAGGAAAGGCATGGAGAGTGGGGAGGGGATCTGTCCGGGGACCTTCAGACTCATGAAATCGAAACTAAGGTGAGCCTCGGAGTGGAGTCAGTGGACGTTCTCGGAAAAGGAAGTGGGACGAGCATGAAGCTCCCCAGGCCGATGGCAGGCGAGGACACAAAGGACACTGGGAGGCAGAAATCCCACGGTCTTGTCGCTTCCTCCGCACACAAAGCCGCAAAACGTGTGTGAGTTACACACGTGTGAACATGGAGCCCAGCTGCTTGGTGACGCAAGTGTCTGTCACTGGTAACATGTGGATTGAGTGGAAAGTGCAGAATATAGCCAAACACTTCTGAAGTCCAGAGATGGGGCGCAAAGCACACAGATGGGCAGAGGGCCTGTGGCCGCGGCGCCAGGGGCGGGGGTCTCAGGACTTGAAATGCCTCCTTCATCACGCACAGAAGGTGAACACCCTGGGACCACAGTGTGCGATCTCAGGGCGGCCTGGGGAAGCTGGGGGCAAAGACAAGAGTGCAAACAGATCCTGTCCATCGAAACACCCGCAGATTGCATTAATGGCAGGAAAAAATGCATTTAAATATGAAAAGAGCTGAAAGCAGTCGCTGAAGCCAAGAGCCCATCCAAACAAAATAAATTAGAAGGATATCTGGAGCTCCCCCCCAGCTGCGCTTTTCAGCCACGGCAAAGCTGACATTTTGAACCGGATCGTCGTTCGTGGTGGGGGCCGTCCTCTGCCTTGCAGGGTGTGTGGCCACACCCCAGGCTTCAACTCCTGGGAACACCCTCCCCCAGAGGGGATCGCCAAAAGTCTCCCCAGATGTGCCCAGATGTGCCCGGAGCTGAAACCACTGCTGGAGAAGAAACTGAGCTCCTCACCCCTGATGGGTTACTGACGGAGCTCAGCTTTTCCAAGGAGCAAATCCTTGCTGTGGTACGTCACCGGCTTCTGAGAATTCTTGGAGACTATCGTGTGATAAGAGAGACTGAACGAGTTTAAGGTACTAGATGTTTATGTTGGGGCATGGCCGGCACCAAGGCGCGGAGAGAGTAAAGGTCAGCCGGTCCAAGGTACTTCTTTTCCCAGAGGAAAGGACCCAACGCTTTGGGAGAAGGAAGCTGGAAAGAATGGTTTCTTGTTGTTGAGTAATGACAACAGAATCTCGGATAACATGACATCTTCTCAGTGATCACATTTTGCAGGGAAAGGCTCTGAAAGCATCACCCATGGGAAGCCAGGAGTGAGTGAGTTTCTCCACGACCCAACAGAGCCATGTCCTCATGCGGAATGCCAAGTTCCTGCACCCCGCCTTCCTCCCCAGGGGGACGCGTGACTCTTCGCAGGCATTACCAGGTGGCAGTCCCCTGCTCACCGGGCCCCCTGTGGGTACAGGTGACCCTGGCATCTGTCATCAACATTGTCCTCTGCTCCAGCCCCATTGTTAGTGGGGCTCCTTCCCCATGGATGGGAGGGCCTCCCCGATGCCAACGTGATGTACGGAGCAGAGCTTTGCTGCCTGTGTCCGAGGGACTTCAAATCCCCTGGCCTCCAGGACGCCATCCCCGGAGCTGGGCTGTGTTTGGCGGAAGTGAGGAGAGAGACCTCCCCGCCTGGCTTGAGTGGCTACAGGCTCTAGGGAGACCTGGGATCCCCAGGCCATGGAAGTCCGTCAGAGGGCAAGGGATCTCAGCACGTGCTGGCCAGGGGAGGCCTCCTGACCCTCTCTCTGTCCTGCCTGACTGCATCGGCCCTTGACAGTGCTGCCGACCTACACACCTCAGTCCCCCTCCCTCAGCGGCTGCGGCAGCCGACGTCAGGGATTCAGTTTCACTTTTAAACTCAAGTTTATTTGTTCCTTTGTTTCACCCATCCTCATAATTGATTTAACGCCACGACAAGCAACTCACTACTTACCTACGGCCATCAGGTAGATAGGGGACCATGTCTTCAGTCTACGCCCTGTCTTGGTGTGATTATGAGCACCCTCCACTCTCTCGAGTGCCTTGCTTTGTTCAAAACCTCTGTGCCCACAGGCCTGGGGTGGGCAGGATGACCCCTGCTGCGGAGGGCTTCACTGAGGGCTTCGTGCCTGGATACAGGAGTGGACACGGGCTGCGTGGAGTCCCACTGAGCTCAGGCAGGTCTCCCCGATGAAGGGGGCAAACCACCGCTAGTCTTGGAAAGTGCAGGTATGGCCAGGTGGGAAAGTCCCTGAGGAGACTCTGGACAGAGCACAGCCAGGGGAATACAGAGTGTGCGGGTACGTGCATGGGAGGGGCCGTGCCAGGGCTGGAGGCAGGACCCAGGATTCCTACATGCTATTCAAGGGGGTGAAAGCCCATAGTGCCCGAGAACTCAGGGTCAGGGGAGCCTGAGTCCCCACGTTCTGGTCCTGTGTCACCAAGTTAGGTTACCCACAAAGGTACTGATTACCTTCCAAGAAGTTTCCAGACGGAGTTAGAGTGGCCCTAGAATGCAGGAGCACCCCAGCCAGAGACACAGGATGGCCCCGAGAGGGGGCTGGGGACTCCTGAGGAGGCTGGCACCCCCCAGGGTGTCTGGCAGCGCGTGTGTTCTGGAGAAGTGGGGCTCGTTCACACGTGCCGTGTGTGCACAGGCACAAAGACCAACCATAGGGAAAAACCAGGGCTCGTTACTCGGTCTACCTCAGCAAGGGGGCGGACCCCCGCGGCTTGCACAATGCTTGGTTCTGAGTTGGAAGCCGAGACAGAAGGTAGGGAGCGGGTCAGCGACTGATCCAGTCCTGGTTGCCTGGGGCTGATGGTCACGGGCAAGGGCCTGCCCTCTGGGCTCTTAGGCTGTGCGTCCGGTTTCTGCCCGGTGCAGGTGGGCCTGCTGTTTGTGCACACGTGGTCTGGCTGTTGTCTGTATTTCCATCCCCCGAGTGAAACCTGGGACATGATGATCTTCACCCCAGAGACCCCTTCCAGAGCACCCCCCGTGTTTCAGCACCGGCTCAGCTGGGGTGGGCTCGGGGTCAGCAGGGGGCAGGCCTAGACCTGTGGCCGATGGAAACATCCTGTCTCGGACACAATGTGGCCGCGTTCGGGGGCAGCACGGGGGCGCGGGGACAGTAGCGAGGGAGGCCTGATCCTGGGTCCTCCTGGGCCCAGGTTCTGTGAGAACAGTTTTTGAGAGAGAGATGGTCTGCAGTGGATTGAGAAATGGCCACGGCTGGGAAAACAATGGGAAAAAAAAAAAAAAAAAAACCTTCCAGAAGAACAGACTGAAGAGGAAAGTGCCAGATGGAGGGAGGAAGGCAAGCCTCGAGCATGTGGGAGATTGCAAACTAATGTAAAGCAATCTGCGGGGGGGCCAGGGGGCTCGAACCGTCCGAGTGCCGGTGCCGGGGGATTTGGCCGGATGGTGGTTCTGAGTGCGTTTCAAGTGTAAGATACACTTTGATTAATTTCTCTCGACTTCACCAGAGTTACACCAGCAACTCCCAGGATGCTAATTAAGGCGAAGAGGCGGACAGTGACTCACGCTGGAAAGAGCCCAACTGACGAAACCGTCCCAGCCCTCGGAAAGCACCCGCGGTCCTCCTGCGATGAGAACGGCCTTCCTCAGGCAGCTCTGGCGTGAGGTCAGGACGATAATGGAGACAGAGCTCTGATGAATGGGCGTGTGTATGTGTGTGTGTGTGTGTGCGTGCGCGCGTGCATGTGCACACATGTGCCAGGATCTGGGTGTGTGCTCCCAGGAAATGCCGGTGGTGCCATATGGCAGGCGGGCACCCTCGTGGGGTCGCCCTGCAGGAGGCTGATGGGACCACCTCGTGCTCTGAGGTTCAGATTCCCGGGAAAATGGCAAAAGTCTGTGTCTGTGCCGAGGGAGATGCTGGGCTTCCCGGCCCAGCCACCATGCTGGCATTGCAGTCTCCGGCTGGACGCGACCTCACAAGGCTGTGCTGGCCCTCCAAACTGTGGCTTGAAGGCTTGTGTGGTGGGGGACAGAAGCACTCTCCCCTGGAGCCCAGGGAGGAGAGTGCATGAGAAAGGATCCACGGCACAGAAATGGGGTGTGTAGGAAACAGGAGGGCACCTGAGGGTGGGTCCTCCCTCCGGTGGCTCCAGGATTTGTTGTGAGCAGACGCTGACTCTGCAGAGCCGAGGGCCACCAAGAACCCACAGGGTGGGGGTCACCCACATTCTTTGTTCTCAGAACAAATGGGAGGAGACACATCGCGGGGTGTGGGAAAGCAGGCCTCCTCCCAGGGCCCCCATGCAGGCGGTACAGAATGCGCGATGCTTGCATCAGGTGACTTGTCTTCCCCCTGGATCCTTGTGGAACATTCTAGTACAGATAAGAGCCAGCTTGCCATTCAGAGGTAATAGTCTTCCCAAACCTGGGAAGGACCAGATGGTGGATGCACCTTTCCCAGCTGCAGGGTGTGTGTGTGTGTGTGTGTGTGTGTGTGTGTGTGTGTGTGTGTGTGTATGTTACAGAGCCAGGAAAAAATGAGGGTCAAGGGCAAGAACTCTGACTGCCTCTCGGGCCACATACAACTCTGAGCTGGTACCATAACCTGTGTGGGCAGCGAGAGGACAGAGAGGGTCACAGGAGTCACGGCAGGAAATGCTGCAGAAGCACAGCCCGTAGGGAGGCTAGACTCGTCGTGCCATGGTGTGTTGTCAGGATGATGGGACGTGGCCACCACCATGGGGACGGCTGGGGTGGCCAGTTCCACATCGTATGGGACACAAGAAGCCCCAGGGTGCATGTTCCAAAATCAGAAGCCTTTTCCAGTTGGTAAGCAAAGCCCCGACCCGGGAATAGAAATTGTAACAAAAAACGCTCGCGCAGTCACAAAGACATCTTGGATGCTTAACCTATAAAGAAATTTCTACCGTTGATGTCATGTGTCAGCTTCACTGGGGTAAGGGATGCACAGTTACCCAGCAACACAGGATTCTGGGTGTATTTGGTAGTGTTTCCCGAAGAGAGCAGCTCTGGGGTTGGCAGACTGAGTCAAGAGGGCCCTCAGTGGGGCCTCTTGGTGGACATTGTCCCATCCATGTAGACAGAGGAGGGGTGAGCTCCCTCTCTCTGCTCGAGCTGGGACTGCCGTCCCCTCCCACCCACAGACACGGATGGCCCTGGGTCTCTTGCCTACATTAGTACTGATACCCCCCGGCTTCCTTGGGACTCCAGGTCACAGACGGCGGATTGTGGGGGTCTCAGCCTTCATAGTCATGGGAGCCGATTCCCGCAAGGATGTATCCGCATGTATCCTATTGGTTCTGTTCCTCTGGCGAAACCTAGCGCAGAAGTACTATGGTCAATATAGGACCTGAGCTTTCAAAGGGGAAGGCAGCTTGGTGGGAAGGGTCTGAGAGATGCTGACACTACTGAGTTATGGGGACAGGGATGGAGACCGAGACCGCACAGGAAGCAGTGCTAAGGCGGCACCTGTGGACACTGGGTCGAGACGGGGACTGTGGGGGGCAAGGGCTTGACCTCCTCCAGGACTTGCTGTGTGCACCTGTGCTGAGCGCCCTGCATTCAGCTGGTAACTTGTTGGTGCAAGACTAGTGTGCTGAGAGAAACGAGAGAGGAGCCGATGGGACTCTGCAATGCGTCTGCCTCATTTCCCCCATATTCACAAGGGGCCATGAGCATGACAGAGCCGAGCCGGCTGTGTGTCAAGGTAGAGCAAATGCACCCCCGGGGTGCACACCCCCAGGGGCCCCCTAGGCTGTCAGCTCTCCCGGGAGTGGTTGAGCCCTTCATGTGGGTTCGCAGTGCTGGCCGGCACCCTGGAGCAAGTCAGACTTGCTTGTAGGTCAACTGATGAACGATTTATAAGGGGATCCTCTGTGCTAAGCAGGAAACAAAACAGATAATGGCCAGGCCCCTTTTGAAAGGTACAGCTGAGATCACATATGAGGCATTCAAGCTTGCCTGTGTCAGCCTCTCTCCAGCTTGCTCAGGGCTACTCGCCTCCCTACCCACCAGAGCCCCCACCGTAGCTCCAGACCCACATCCTCTTGGCTTCAGCTCCCGCCCCAGTGACAGCAGTCTCTATGCACCCCAGCTCCCAAGAGGACTCTACTCGACCTGGCTCCTCATTTTGACCAAGCTCCCCAGGCCACCCAGGCCATGGCCGTGGCAGCTCAGGGGCTGGTCACGTTGGGTCCGGCGTCCACCCTGCTCCGGCCAGCGGGGGAGGGCAAGGGGGTGGCCGTGCAGAGAGGAGGCTGTTTACTCAGAAGAGCCGTGGGCAGGGAGATAGTATCAACACAGAAGACATAAAAATGAAGGCAGGGAGATTTTCCTTGTGTTTCTTATGAATTCTTACAACTCCCCAAATGGACAGTGGGAGGACCTGGGTCAGCGGGACCATCCAGCGGACAGAATGTGCAGCTTTTTCCAACTCGATTGGTTCTGCATTTATTTTTTTAAAATCTGTGAATTGTTGGGTCAATTCCAACATCATAAAGAGCCAGCTTTTGTTAATCTTGGCATTGAAATGGTGTGTTTTCAAAATCTGAACCAAACCAAAGAAGTAACAAGTGAGAGGAGGAAGCCTAGAGAAGTAACATACTGTTTTGTGGGGAGTCTGCTAAAAAAAAACAAAAACAAAAACAAAAAAAAAAAACGGGGGAAAACACTATGCTGCGCTAAGCAAATGTCTAAGCGCACGCTGTGGGAGGGTCAGGAGCGCGCGCTGAGCCAAGCATGGGAAGATGTGGGTTTCCAGACGGATACCTCATCCAAGGGTTTGGCTCGTGTGCGTTCACCTCGTCTGGAACCCTGCACTTCCCACCCACTGACAGAGGGCTGTTGCCCGGCAGTGACACCCACAGACCAAGAGGAGCGTGAGAACGGCTTTCGGGGACCTTGACCCAGAGAGAATGTTTATTTTTAGTGTGTCCATCACAAGTGGAAGGGCTGCCCACCTGCCCGTCAGGCGACGCTGTGTCAGATGCACGAAGCTGGGACGGCATGTGGCTCCAGGAGCACAGACCCTGCTGGACCGGCTTCCAACACCCATCGGATGATTCCTCCCATCGCTGAGCACTTCTCACACCCACAAGAGCCCCAGAATGACAGCCACAGTCTGGGCTGGCTCACTTGCTCTCCTCCCATGTCCGTCTCCCGAGAGCCCCGCAGGTTGTCCCGAGCCTCCGCGACCCCTCCGTCACAGACGGGGAAGCAGAGGAAGAACAGGTCATGGGTTGTGCTGCGGTTCTGTAGGTCAGAAAACAGTCTCTCTCATCTTCCTCCTTCTGATGGTGGGAATAGAAGCGCGGCCAGGCCTTTCCAGTCTGGGCGGCTGGGATGGTGGCCCTCATGCTCGCCTGGACGCCCAGAACCTTACACCTGGCAGTTTCTATTTTCCTCAATGTCGTAAATGTTACTATTTGGATGTGGATTGTTATGATGCCAGTAGATCCAAACAGGTTTTCCTTTCCCCTCCTAAAATTCTGCACTCGTGACAACTGTTAGCAATGATCTGACTTCTGTTTGGGTGGATTGTCTCAGGACTTTTTACATCATAAACAGACAGGAACTCCAGTTCAAATGGGTGGTGTAAGTGGCTAGGGCTGTGTCCTTGGGGGAGGATTCAGGGACCTTCAGGAGAAGTTCGATCCAGCAGCTCTGTGATGCCGTGGGACGGAGTGCCCTCAGCCCCGCTCCCCCTGCATTGCTGGCAGCACTGCAGGCTGATCACACCCCGCCCTGAAGGAAGGGAGTCGTCCCCTACGGGATTCCTGAGGCTCACTGAGCCACTTGTGCGTCTTCTTCCACCCAGAGCTATTTTCTTCGTGTCCCCAGGCTCCTGGGTGATGGGTTGTAGCGGGGGATCATTCATTGGAAGCCACTTGCCGAAGAGCTCCCTGAGAAGTCCGAGGCTCGCAAAGCCATGAGATGGCCTGGCTCCGAAGGGGCCTCCTGCAAGCCCTCCTCCCCGAGTCCGGGAGAGCACTCAGAGAATCCCCAGCAGAGGTTCAGCAGCCCCTCTGCGCCAGCCAGCCTCTGCTTCCAGCCCCATGGGCCTGCTGACCCTGTCCTTGAGATGCTGGGCTCCCATCCCGGGCCAGCTCAGCCGCCCACACCCCTTGTGGCCATGCCCACCACCGCTTCTCCATCTTTCTACGCACCCTCTGAGCGCCTCAGGTGCAGACAAGGGTTGACAGAGCCCTCCCTGCTCCTCTTGGCAGAGCTCTATGCCCTCCCCTCCCCTTACTGTGTCTGTCCTCCTCCCTCTTCCCTTGCAGGCTGCCCGTTCTCCTGCACCACATGGCACAGTGAAGGGCTCCCAGTGCTCCCCATCACTGACCACTCATGAACCCCCTGCCACTCCCCCAGCCCCCAAGGTGCTTCCTCCTAGAGCTAGACTGTCCCCCCCCACCGCCCGCCTCCACATTCCAGCTGCTCTCCCTGCCCCTGAGCCCCTGTTGCTGTGGTCACCAGCCACTCAGAACTCGTAAGGCAAAGGTCCAGGCACTGCCCTCCCCTGAGCCCCTTCTTGTCCCCCTTCTTGTCCCCACCACCACGAGGACCCGGCCCTCCCGGAGCACAAGGCAATGTTGGAGTCATTCTTCTGCTGTTCTTTGACCAGGAGCTTATCTGGGGTGCTCCCATGAAAGTCCAAGAGCATCAGACATCCCTCTTCCAAAGCACCTCCTTTGAGCCTGGCCCCATTTAGATGTTTGTCTGAGCTGAGGGCCTCGTCCCCCCATAGCCCTGCCTGCTCCCAGTAGTGAAGGCACCCTTGGGGAGGCTTGCCGGGCTGTTCCCCTGAGTGTGGGGGGTCCAGAAAAGGAAGGGAAGAATGAGGGGGCCTCGGGGGCAGCTGAGGGGCATGGGAAGCAGAGGGGCCTCCGCTGGCCCTTCCTGTCCTCACCTGGAACCACGGTCCCCTTTGAGGGCCGAGGACATTTGGCTCAGCTCAGCTTCTGCTCACAGCATGCTCACTGTTTTCTAACAAAATCCAAAGACCATTTGGGAGCTGGGATGCCTCCCTGGATCTCCTTGCCGCATGGGTGGGTAGGCTTGTACAGAGAGGTTTAACCCTAAAATCAGCCACAGGGAGCACTCAGCGGGTGTCATTGGAGTGGCAGTTCACACCATCCTTGCGGGCCACCCAGAGGCTGCATGATGCTCTCTGGAGACCCGCCTCTGCATGCAGCTTGCAGTCACAGAGGACCCTACCAGGAGATGACCCTATTATGAGTCACAAGGAGACTGCAGGAAAACGTGTCTGTGCACATCATCGTATTGCCGCCAAGCCCCATGAGAAAGGTCAGATGGGGGTTCTACCCCATTTACAGCAGAATTTCAGACCACAAATCCAGTTTCTAACAAGGCCTCTGCCCTTCTGGTTCCAGGAACACGGTGTGACACACACCACAAATGATAGTTACCAAGCAGCCGGAAGAGCAGAGAGCAACAGTGAACACAGAAGCGAAACCAGCAAGGTGACTTTCAGGCCCAAACCACTGGCCCGTTGGGGTGCAGCTGGAGAAAATTTCTGATGCTCAGAAGGAAGTCCTTTGTGGGATGGGGCCAGGCTGAGTCCTCAGGGACATTGGTCCTACTTCCTCCCCAGGCCCTCTGGCCACCCTGGTGAGCGAAGCTGGGCCCTGGAGGGGCGCCTGAGATGCTCCGGGACCCAGGCAGCCCAGCTTCCTTGCCCTGACTGTCTGTGGCATGTGATGGATGTGCAGAGGGAGCTGCCTCCTTCCTGGGGAGCCCGGGAGGGGTCCCCTGCTGCCTGCCGCAGTGCCTCCCGCCAGCCCGGGTCACCCTGCAGCCCCTACCCCAGCTGCTCACACGGGCTGCGGGGCGACGCCAGGAGAAGTCCCCACACGCGTGCCACCCTCGAGCATGGGAGAAGTGTGGCCTGGCACGGTCTGCCAGCATTATGCAAAGCTCCAGGTGCCCAGGGGCCAGCAAGGAGCTGCTGGAATGGTCCCTGTCCTCCACGGTGGATGCTGTCTCTGTGCCCAGCCACGTGCCTGCTGCAGAGAGCCCCTCTATCATGCACTGAGGCCAGCCCGGGCTGATGGGAGGGCCCGGGGTAGGTTTGGAACAGCCAGCGGTGTGGGGTCCCGGACCAGCCCACCCCCTTCTCCAGGGACCCCTGCTGACATTTTCCTCTGACACTGGGGGCCCCAGCCAGGCCCGCTCAGGGAGGTTCCAGCCCACGTCCATCCTGCACACCATTCTGAGCCTCTGTTTCTGGGAATGATGTCCAGAGACCTCTTAGAACTGACCCCAAAGGGGAATCTGCCTCCGACATCCAGTCCGGAGAGAACGTTCATGATGCTGACACTTCACCTCCCTTCCAGCAAAACTTAGAAAGTTGACGCACGAGGAAGAGGGAGGATTCCTGTCCCAGAGCACAGGGTTCACAGATAATGGGACGTGAGCGGTGGGGCGGGAGGACTGCAGCCCCTCCGACCTTGGACATGGGACCACAGACTGGGGCAAGCTGCTGTCTGGACGCCTCTGAGGACACGACCCCATTCACCTCATTCCCGAAGAATCATCTCCAGTGTGAAAAGACCCAAGGGCCGTCTCAGGTCTGACACTAAGGGGACCACAGGTAAAGCAGGCCATCCCCTCCCTGCCACCCGGTCCTTCAGGGAACACTGAGTTTCTGTGGCCCCCCAACATCAAACCTTGATGGTGAACCCTCGAGATGAGTATATTTAATCACCCTGAAGGGGCCAAGGGAGCACTCGGAAGGGCAGGAGTCTTTCACAGAGGCTCTGGACGCACAGCAGGCTACGTCCGATGGCTCATCCCACCTGCCATCCCCAGAAAGGAACTCCCAAAGCGCAGCAAACTTTCCAGAAGACTTAAGACATAGGAACCCCCCTGGGCGGGGGCAGGACCGTGGCATCTGGTCGTGCATTTTTAAGCAAAAACCCTGCTTGTGAAGGGTTGGTGGTTTGGCTCTAAGCCGGGCATCTTGCTTCTACAGGAGGGGAGACCCCTTGGCTGGCAGCTTGCCCAGGCTGTGCAATGCCCCAGGGGGAGCGGAAACACAGACGGGGAGCCTCGCCTGTGGGCCGTAATTCGGCAATTAGCCAAGAACCCTCTTCCCCTTTCATCAAGTGGGGGATGGCTGTCTGTAGGAGGAGGGCTTCGAGGGGGTCTGCAAGTCCTTCTCTCTCCTTCCCACAGGTGAGGAGGGGAAGGAGGGGCCACTCACCCCTGTGTCCACGGGAAATTTTGCTCCATGGTCAGCACCATCATAGAGACCAGGAAACCACGTTCCCCATCATCCATGATCATTGCTGATATCACGGTGCCATCTGTGTTCTTGTCGGCACCATCGCCCCCTTCCCTCCCACGGGGAAGTCCGGCCACCGACTGCCACTGGTAGGGACCATAGCTCTGCCCACCCTGCGTTTGTAAGCTTGGGAAGTGAGGCCAACCCCACTGGTTTTATGCATGTCTAATCTCGTTTCCCTTTCTCCTTTCATTCTCAACAAAGCAAACGCAGGAGCAGGGGGCTTTACAGCTTGGTCGAGGGCAGTCTGAACACAGCACCAGGCATGGGGCAGCTTACATAAAACATGTGTTGTCTCTCTCTCTCTCCCTGTGATGCACGGGGACATCTGAGACCAAGGTGTAGGGCAGGGTTGTTCCTTCCCGGGCCCCAAGGGAGAACCTGTTTCTGTCCCCTCTCCTTGGCTTACTGATGGCTGCCATCCCCTGTGTCTGGGTCCTCCTCTCCTCTCCTTATAAGGACATCTGTCACATGGGATGAGCTCATCCTAAGGGTCTCACTTTCACCTCTGCAAAAACCCCAGCTCCGAGTAAGGTCACCTTCATAAGTACCGGGGCTAAGGATCCCATCTAGGATTGCGGGGGGACATAATTCAACCCATAACCAACTTGAATGGCTTTCATAGGGCACTTAGTCCACCACCGTGGCTTACAGAAGCGGAAACTGAGGCAGGGAGTAGGAAAGTGGCCAGCAGCAGCAGCTCCCATCCAGATGCTCACTGGGTGCCGGGAACTGCACTGAGTGGACTCCGTGGGTGGCCCCAGCTCAGCCCAATGCCCACCCCGGAGGCAGGGACGCTGTGCCCGTGATGCCGATGGGGACACCTGCAGCAAGATGGGTGGGGAGCAGAAATAGTCTCAGGATGTAGGTGCTCATCACTGACTTGTCTCCTCATTTGGTAGTTTTCTGTGGAGTGATAGCTCCCTGAAGCTTTCTCTAGGTCCCAGCCTGACCTGAGCTTCTCTTCTGCATCCCAGAGCCACAAGGCACATATCTGTCCTGCCCCCGGACATGTCTCCAGCCTGGCACCTGCCCCAGCTTCCAGGATTTCCCTGTGATCCGAGAGTTACCACTTCATAAAGAAACCACTTCCTGCCAAGATAACCCAGATTGCCAGTGGGATTCCGGGAAATTGCGGGAGGAAGCTGTGTCCTTAATGTGTGGCAAGAATCCTGACACGTCTCTGTCCCCAGCCACGTTCAGTGTTCTTGGCAATGGCTGCCACTGCTGTCCTGAACTCACGCCCCCTTCCTCACCCCTCCACCCCAGCCGTGTCTCCCCGCCCTCTGCGTCCCTGACATCCAGACACTGACAACACCTAGAGCTTGCCCTCCACACATGCTTAGGTCCCAGACAAGGAAACAGAGGGGTTCCATTGCTCTTCCAAAGCTTGGGCAGCAGTGGGCCAGGGAATCAAGACAGCCCGAGGTTCTCAAGACTCCAGGTCAGGTGTCCCGTTCACCCTCGGGCGAGAAAAGAGAGGATCAGGCAGGGTTTCTGATTCTCCTGGGCTGCAGTCCGAGGTAGAGGGCATGTCAACAAAAGGAGTATTTAAGCAGGTGGCCCAGAGCCCAGGGTCAATGACTAGAACATGAAAGGAGGCAACGTGCTACCACCAAACTAAATGCATAAAAAGCAAAGCTGAACTTGTTAGTTGGAATAAAAATCATGGGCCACACTGTTCCTTAAATATTAGGACTGATGCTTCTGTTCAGCAGGGGAGGAGTTAATCCAACGTGCTCCACTCCTTCCAGAAGGCCAGAGGCGGTTGTGGGAGGAGGAGTTGTCCACACTCCCACAGGCCACTCATTTCTACATGAAACTGGGACGTGAAGATGCCGGTTCGGTGCCCCTCCTGGGATGTGGGATCAGTTTACCTCCCGAGATGGGAATCTTGGCCTGGTCAGTTCCACAGACCCAGAGAGACTTGGTCGTGCCTTCTGGAAAATGCTTCCAATGACTTACAAATTACTACCTTTTCCTATCTTTGCTTGTCCTTTTGGGACTGCAGCTCTCCTATCAGGAAACACCTGATTTGGTAGAGGAAGGAAGACACGTACAGGTGAGGGCTGTCAGACCAGGTGTCAAAGTCTGGGCTGGGACCCTGGGCTGGGGATGACCGTTCTCTTGCTAAGGGCCGGGCCCGCAGGCAGCGAGAACCCCTCCAAGTGTGTTTGTGTTCGGTGGGGAATGGCATCCAGGGGCAGAGTGGGGTGTCCCAGGTCCTAGGATATGACCTGTTTTGTCCATGGACTCTAGCCCTGGGGTCCCCCACTGGAGGCCCTGAGCCCCACCCCTGACTCCCCCAGCAGAAGCAATAGACACAGGATCCCCTCATCCCTGGCACCCCTCATCCCCAGCACGCCCTGTGTTCATGCCTGGCCAAGACATCCACCCCGGGTCTGGGCCTGGTCGCCTGCAGTGGAGGCCCAGGGCTGGCCACAGCACAGGCAGACCAGGCATCCGCCCCGGCTCTGGGAGGGGGCAGGATGACTTTTGCAATTCGGGAGTCAGGAAAGAGCTCTTCACGGCCATCCTACCCGCACGTTCGATGAGCTATCGTGCTGGTGCTTGTGTTTTGAATCACTTCAGGGAGAGGTGCCGGCATGTCTAACAGCCCCTGCAGGACCCAGGGACAGCATGGGGCAGTTCTGGACTCTGCCAAGACCACAGCTGCCCAGCTCTGTGTTCCTGAGGCCCCTGTGAGGGGTGTGCGTGTGCGTGCGTGCCTTCCTGGGTGTGCATGTGTGCCTTCCTGGGTGTCCTTGGTGCCGGGCTTGTGCTGCAGGGACCAGCCCCCAGGCGGGTGCATGGAGCCCTCTAGAGGCTGCCAGCCTGGAGGGAAGCGATGCTGCCTCAAGGTCATTTCAAGGAGCCAGCCAGCTGATGAAAGTGAAGGTGTGGCCCCAGAGCTCCTGCCCTCCCTGTGGCAGCAGGCAGTAGTTTCAGTGGACAGGGAAGCTTCACGGGCCACCACAGGCCTGGGCCCTAGAATCCTGTCTGGGGGCCTCTTGTCAGCGGACAGCTCTGCCCAACAGACCTAGTATCTGCCATCCCCCAGGAGACAGGCCACCAGTGGTTCAAGGTGGTGGCCTGGTGACTTGTGATCCCCCAGCCCTTAGCCTAGAGGCTCCCCACACTCCTACTCCTAGCAGTGTCTACGGACACAGTAAAGTGCTCCAAAGCCAGCAGCCTGGGGGTCCTGGCCCCCACGGAGTTGTGCTATACCAGACCAGACCCCAGCCAGATTCTCCTTCTTAGCTGCAGACCGTGGCCCTTCTGGGGTTCCTGTACCCCAGTACCTTACATGTACACACAGGTGCTTGTTCCTCAACCTCCCCCTGCAGTGTGTACAAGGCTCCGGGGGACAGGACCGTGGCCTGTGGAGCCCACAGTTAACACAGGGGCTCGACACAATCTGAGACTTCGAAGGAGCAGGGGATGTGCGTGCGGGTGAAAGGTGGTGGGCAAGGCTCTGCAGGGCCCGCAGGGGAGTGTCGGCCTCGGACAGAGGGACGGACACGGGACGGACACAGCTTGACAACGGGAAGTGGTCCGGAGAGCAGCTCTGACAGCGGGGGCCTCGGAGGGCATAGCCGCTGAGAAGCCGGACACACGGAGGGGCCGAGGCCGGCCTCACCCGCTGACCCAGGTCTGGGTCTGTTGCCCTCGCACCGTGTTAGGGTGGGTAGCTTCTAGAATGGCTAACAACGACCTAGGACATAAACTGCCTCGCATCCTTTCTTGTCCCTTCTAAAGGGAATCGACTGTCGCCTTCGCGAGCTGCTCCGACCTTGACAGGCCGATTCCGTGCTGCGCGGTACAGAAGAGGAGAGGGAGACGCGCTGCACCGACATCTTTATTATTCCTGGGAGGGGAGCGGGGTACACAGCCACGTTGCAGTCACCGAGCTTGTTAAAAATATCTCAATAAATAAAACAAATAAGCAACATATACACTGAAACAGAAAATATTTTAAAAAATGGTTAGCTGAGCAAATCATGAGAAAGAGAAGAGGCCAGGAGTGAGGGGGGTTCCAGGCTTTCGTGGAACAGTCAGTCATGCAGAGGCTGGGGGGCGAGGGAACACGAGGTTCTTTTTCTGAGAGCCTTGGTCCAGTTTAAACAGAAGGTACAGGAATGCATTTCTGTTTTATTAAAAAAATATACATTAAAAAAGGCACTTAGAGGGAAATACAAATCCAAAATTTCAATCCTTGTAAATATGTTCCTGAATCTAGAGATTTTCAGAAAGAATAAATCCCCCCCCTTAAAAAACAAAAATAAAACCGAGAAGAAATATCCGAACAGCGGCCAGGATGACAAGGAAATGTCACCGGCAAGAAGGACCATGAGTGCCGCGTCCTCTGTGGGGACCGTCTCTGGGGCAGGAGCTGTGCAGTCCGGGCTCGCCCACTCAGTGCCGCTGCTGTCCCCTCGTCCACACGCTGTGCTGAACCGCAGATGGGGAGGCTTCCTTGAGGTTGTTCAGGTTTCAGAAGTGACAGATGTGGAGGCGTCCCAGTTCCACTTGAGCCTCAGCCCCACAGGACAGCCTGGAAGACACGCAAGAGGGAGGGTGAGACACCACCACACGCGGCGTGTGCCTGTGTGGTTGTGTGTATGTGTGTGTGGTATGTGTGGTTGTCTGTGTGCAGTTATGTGTGTGGTTGTGTATGTGTGTGGAATGTGGTGTGTGTATGTGTTTGGTGAGTGTGTGGCTATCTGTTGTGTGTGTGTGTGCAGCTGTCTGTGTGGTTGTATATGTGTGTAGTGTGCATGTGTGTTTGTCTGTGTGGTGTGTCTGTCTGGTGTGTATTTTTATGTGTGTGTGTGTATTGTTAGGTGTGTTTTATGTGTCTGCGTGGTTGTGTATGTGTGGGCAGTATGTGTGGTGTGTGTTTGGGTGTGCGTAGTTTTTAACGTAGTATATGGGGTTGTGAGTGTTGTATGTGGTGGTTGTGTGTTGTTTGTGTGTTGCTGTGTGTATTTTTTGTGTTATGTATGTATGTGGTGTTGTGTATGTGTGTGGTGTGGTTGTGTGTGGTGTATATGTGGTGTTGTGCATATGTATGTGGTATCTGTGTGTGTATGGCTATGTGTGTATGGTGTATGTGGTCATGTGTGTGGTGTGTGTGTGGTGTGCATGGGTGTGTGGTGTGATGTGTGTGTGATTGTGTGTGTGGTATGCATGGTTGTGTGTGTGGTGTGTGGTTGTACATGTGCTGTGTATGTGTGTGTGGTGTGTGTGGTTGTGTGTATGGTGTAACATATGTTTTGTGTGTTTGTGTGTAGTGTGTGGTATGTATGTGTGTGTGATTGTGTGTGTGGTGTGTGTGTGGTGTGTGTGGTTGTACGTGTGCTGTGTATGTGTGTGTGGTGTGTGGTGGTGTGATGTGTGTTTGTGTGTAGTGTGTGTGGTTTGCATGGTTGTGTGTGTGTGTGATGTGTTGTGCTGTGGTGTGTATGTGTGGAGTGTGTGTGCAGTCCTAGGCTAGCTCATCACACGGCGATTCTAGGACCCGCCTTTGTGATCAGGATACACAACTATCCTACATCCAAAGACCCCACAAGGGGGTGTAAGGGTCGCAGAAGCATGAGGGCGACCATGCCTGCCGGCGGCGTGCAGTGAAACCCGCACAGTGCGTCTTGCCGAGTCTCTCCAGGAGCCGCAAGAGCATCCCCTCCCACCCCACCCTGCGCCGTGGGACTGGCCAGCGAACTACCAGGTGGGGAGCCCACCCATTGACCAGGGCCATGCTCCCCAGGAAGCCTCCTGCCTTCCTGTAAGGAGGGTCTGTCTATCTGGTTGACCCTGGAGCCTGGAAACAGAGTGGGGCTTCAGACGGAAGGCTAGATGGAGTGGCAGAGAGAGAGACCCAGCGGTGGGGTCCCAGACCGCACCGGCTACCGTGTGTGCCATGGGGCTTGCTGGAGAAGATGTGCTGGGAAGAAGCTCAGGTGTGTGATGCCCAGACTTTAGAGACTTGTGGCTGTTGTAAGCCCAAGGTCATGAGTTCTGGTGGAGGGAAGGGGATAAGATTGCTGGACACGAGTGTGTGGTCAAGGCCTGCGACACCTGCGGAAAGGTCGTGCACCTGAGTGCTGAAGGGACTGAGCGTTCGGACAGGTGGGTCCCACACCTTGCTCCAAGGTGGCAACTTGTGGCTAGGACAACTTCCCACCTGTCACCAGCTGTTCCGGGGGGCTGTGGGTGGCTGATCACCTAGTCCTGCAGGACCCCAGTCCTACAGAACCCGTGGCCAGTTTGCAACCAGCCCTGAACCGATAGCATCCTTCCCAGGAAAACCCCGAGCTTCGTGAGCGATTCCTTAAGACTGACTGGTGAGCCCTTTGGTCGCACGTGGTCTTTATGCCTAGCCCACCGCCTGATGCGCACGGCTTGCCCACTTCCACGTCGGGAGAACAAACACAGAAATAACCAGAGAAACTTCATAACCCAAGCAGACAAGTCCATTCACCGAGAGCCCTTGAGGGCTGCCCTGGGCTGGGGTCGGAGGTAAACTGATGCCGAGATGGGAGGCTGGCAGGGGCCTGTGGGTGGGGAGGAGTCAGGAATGGCTTTACCAAGGAGGAGGCTGGGAGAAGGGTCACCATGAGGAATTTCCCTCCAGGACAAGAGGTCAAGGACAGTCAACCTCAGGCCCTGGGACAATGATGTGGAAAGGTATGAAAACACAGAAGGATCTCTGATACAGTGATGGGTGACATCTTCAGCACGGGGTGTGAGTGTGTGTGTGTGTGTGTGTGTGTCCCTGATCCTACTGGGCACTGGGCAGCAGGAAGCTTCCTCCTGTCTCCATGCTCCCAGCTCTTTCCCGACACATTCCCCAGAGAACTCTAGAAACCCCTGCCGAGCCAAGACAAAGGTCTGCAAAGACACACTGTCCCCCAAACTCGGGTGATTTCACACACACAAACACACACACATACACACTACTTTTCCTTCAAGCCCTGAACCCTCCAAATCCATCTGCCTTTCTAAGTGGTCCCGGGCAGAAAGTCAAAGGCTGCTCTCTCTTGGAGAATGTGGTTGTAATTAGATAATTAATCAGGGGGGCAGCTAGAGAAAGCTGAATGGAAGCCTTCCTCAGAGAGGGAATAATTACAACCATTTTTGATATATGAGCTGTGCCAACCCTCCGAGGGGAAATACAGGATCATCCGTGAAAAGCCAAAAGTGACAGCAGCCGTCCCCCAGCAGTGGTGAGCTTTGGGCTTTGCTGCACGTGCCCGCAGGGAGCAGTTTCATTAGTCTTCTTGACAGAGAAGCTGGGGGCCTGGGCCCCTTGATGTCACCCTGACCCCAAGCATGTCTGCTGACACGGGCAGCGTTCTCGGCAACAAACACACAACATCTGGGGCCCAGGGCTGCCTCCTGCATAGAACAGCGACCTGAAACCATACGCGTATGCCCTGTCTGGGGTTCATGCTCTGCTGCTGTCTGCCCTGCAGGGAAGGGGGGTGGCGGGCAGAGCGGCAGGGCAGTGGCTATGCTGAGAGAGCACCTTTGCTCCTCTCTCCCACACCAGGACCTTGGGCACCACGGCACAGTAAAGGGTCTTCACTGATTCTTATTTCCAGGACCTAATCCAATAGGTGAACCAACACGAATTCTCCAAAAAGGGAGGCAGGGCGATTAAGGGGGCATTTATTATAAGGTCTTCTGTCCGTCTACCCATGCACCCACCATCTACCCATGCACCCTTCATCCATCCACACACCACCCATCCTTCCCTCCTACCTTCTATCCATCCATCAATCCATCATTCCACCCACCCTCTGTCCACACATCCTTCAGTTTGTCGGTTCACCCACTCCTCCTTCCTTCCTCCCATCCAACCACCATCTATGAATGTACGTACCCACCCACCTTTCCATCATCTATCCACCACCCACCGTCTGTCCATCCATCCATCCTTTCGTCCATCTTCCTAACATGTATGGAGCATCGATCGTGTGCCCGAAATAGTTTTAAAAGCCCAGAAAAGAATCCGAGTAATCTAAGAGGGGAGAAGAAACACGTTTGGAAACAACTAGAACACAGAGTAGACAGGAACAACGTTTTTAACGGAAATGGCATTAAGACTCTGCAGCCAGAAAGGAAAGGGACCTTGAACTTCGCTTGACTGCTGAAAAAAACCAGAGTAGGGAATAAGGGGGGAAATGGGCACAGATATGTTACCTCCGGTCACTACAGCGCACACACACACACACACACACACCCCTGGGATTTTGCCAGTGGAGGCTGGAGGGGCAGAACGTGAGGCTCAGGGAGCCAGGCCCTGCCCACACAAACCCAGGGGCATGGCCACGGAGGGCCTTGCTCTGGCCCTCACTGCCCCCTTAGGCAGGAAAGTAGAGGACTCTACCTCCACAGGACCCTGATATTGTCCAGGTCACCAAAAGGGGCTACCCCTGCCAGCCCTCTCCTGTAGCCACCTGTGTCTCTCTCTCCTTCCAGTCACTACACTGAAAACATCCCCCGCCTCAACTCTTGGGCTCCCAGGTGCACTGGACTTAGGGTTGGGGTTCCTTCCCCTGGAGGTGAATGTTCATTGGTAGCTGAACACCTGCCCTCATGGGTCTTGCCCAACCCACAGGGGACAGCATCCCCACCACCCCAGCAGTCTTCGACCACCATTCTTCAGCTGGGCCGAGCCCAGACATGGCCTCCTGGAGGTTTGAAGACGCCCCCCTCCCCCACCCCAGGGCGGGCTGGAGGCATAGATCCCACCCGCCCGTGTCAATCTGACAGGCCCGTAAATACGAGTAGAAAACAAGGAATGGTTCACATCAGGACCACGGTGGGGAAGTCGGCGAGCTGAGCACCTCACGAATGGCCCAGAGCACAGGGACCAAACTTTAAGAACGGTGGAATTCGTCATTTGGAGAGATGCCAGGGGAGTCTGGGTGGATAAAATGAGGATACTCCGTTTTCAAAGAGAAACACAGCCAGGACACAAGGAACACGCTCTTGGAAATCACAGAAAAGTATGGAAGCGGCATATTTTGCAAGAAATAGGAGCAAAATAGCAAAAGGACACTGATGAAAAACGATCAGTAAATCAGAGACTGACTCGCGGAGGTCTCCAGCATCTGAGCAAAAGACAAGGAATGTGGAAGGAGGGAGGAGACGCAGCCCCGGGTAAGATGTGGAGGGAAATGTCCCTGTGCTTAGGGTAGGCTGTCGGTCCCAGATTAAAAGGAACACAAAGTTCTGGGAAGAGCGACGACAACACGGGCAGCCATGCCACATCACAAGGAAAGTTCTGGACTCTAAGAGTTCAGAAAACTTCCCACTGGCTTCCAGACATAAAAAGAGGCAGAAAAGAACCAGACCAGGAGAGCTTCCTGCTGGTGCCTGCGGACCCGCGATCCCAGGATGCCAGGGGTTTCTCTGGAAAAGGGTCCACGGACCATGTGTGGGAGCAGGACAGACAAGGCTAGGCATATACAGCTTCAGAAAATGCACCCCTGGGGGCCACTTCTGGGGGGGAAACATTACCTGGAAATGTCTTCCACCCAGAGGAAAGTACTTAGGGCTCCTATCTCTGCAAGTATGGCCACCAGTCATGGAACAATCGTCCCATGGCAAGACAAACAGGCCAAAAAGAACGCTGGTTGGAAAAGCCTCGGAGGCCGAAGGAACCTGCGGGTCCCCAGGCACCCCAAGCTCCTGCCTGCCCCACAGGCCTCAGGACCCCACACCAGGCAGCCCCATCTATCCGTGATCACCACGCCCCTGATTTCGCACTCTTCCAAACTCACTCAAGAAAAGGGGGAAATCTGAATGTCTCGGTATTTGTAAGATAAGCCGACCAGGTTACGAAGACTCTGGAACCAGACTGTTTTACAAGAGCATTACACAGAATCTCCCAGAACCTGGTCATTCCTATCTGTATTACTTAAGCTGTTCAGTGTTTACAGATGAGAAAACACTTCCCATTTTATCTTATTTTTTTTTCTTATGTGTTTATTTTGCCGAAGAATATTTTTTTAGAGCAGTTTTCGGTTCACAGCAAAATTGCGAGGCGGGTAAGGAAATAGTCCATGTAGCCCCCGCCCCCCACCATGCAGAGTCTCCCCCATAAAATGCCAATGAGACACGACTCTGACTCCTGTCCAAATGGCAGAAGAACCAAAGGCCAGGTCATGCCATCCGGGACCCTGAGTGCAGAGACGCTGAGTAAGACATCGGCAAACCAAGTCAAGTCATGGATTTGAAGAACCCCTTCCATGCCACCCAGAAGGCTTTGCTCCAGGAAAGCCGAGCAGTTAACATTCGGAATTCTGGTGCTAGAAGGGGTCATGAACCAGTAGCTCAGTACATACTGAGGCAGCAGTGCTAAGACTCGAGCATTCTGGAAGCTCCTGGAAGTCAGGAACTGAGAGCTCAGGTCTCGAGCTGAATCCTGGTGCTGCCACTGTGGTCACTGCCACCTTGGGAAGGTGACTTCAGCTCTCCAGGCCTCGGCTTGGGCATCTGTAAAAACACCCACTGAGAGCACCCTGAGACCACCAGCTCAGGGCTCACAGAGATCCAAGCCACAGCACACAAGAGGCTGGGGGCCCAACATCCTTTTCACGCCAGGTTGGGGTTTCTTCCCCAGATGGATCCCCAGGGTTTAAACCAAGCCCTGGCACATAGTAGGTACTCGATAAACTTCTGTGGAAAGAGGCCTACAACGAGGAGATCGTGTGGACTCCAGCGCAAAGCTGGCGTGGGAGTGAAGCTCTGGTCTCCTTCCAGAAACCCTCTCTCTACCGTGCTAGCTCCCATTCAAGCCTTCTCAGTCTCTGGCCCAGCCAGCAGCATCAGCCTCATACCGGAGCTCAGGAGAAATGCAGCAGCAGGCTTCGCCCTGGACCCTGGAATCAATGTCCACACTCTGCCAAATGCCCAGCTCTTCAGAAGATGCCCCTAGAGGATCCAGAACAGCTAAGTCAGCCCCATCCACATCCCGCACGTCCCTGGTCAGCCAGGTCGGCTGCACCTGAGACTGGCCGTGACTTGCCAGAGACACAAGCTGGTTAGAGACAAGGCTGGAAGAGGACTGGGGCACCCTGATTCTCCCTGTTGGGGGCCATCCACATGGCAGGCATCCCCACCACACCCACCAGCTGCCCTTCCGCCTGACAGCCCAGACACACCGGCCGGGGTAGGTGGGACACGAAGTGGACACAGCTGTGCAGCCAGCCGGCAACTTCCACAATTACTCACCATAAGAGAAAGGCAGTCAGGGTGCCAGCGACAGGCCCTGGAGGCTCTGAGAAGGCCACCATGCCCAGCGGAGGAGGGTTGCTCCTTCCCTCTTGCTGAGGACTTTTTAGCGCTCTCAGAGCCGCTTTGCCCCTGGGGCTATCTCCAGGACAAATGCCTCCTCCAAAGACAGTGGAAATAAGAGGTTTTGCTCTCAGAGGACAGAATCTGCAACTTCCTTCCAGGTGGGACCTGCAGGCAGCTCCAGGCAGGCCGCAAACAGACCACCCCTAGCACACGGGGCCAACACCTACAGGAGCAGCTGCCAGGTTCAGCTGACCGATCAAAAAGGCAGAGATCCAGCCACCCCTACTGGCTCCTGGGGGGGTTCCATACATGGGGATCCCCAGCAGGGCCAGGGGGGACATCCTCATGGTTCAGTCCCCCTCTCCTCCCTGCCAACTTCTGTGCACCTTCCCCAAAGCCATCTCAAAGGCCAAAAACGAAATACACCCCCACCCCACCCTACCCCATCCCAGGGAGTCTAAGAGTCCACTTCCAAATCAGAGGGCAAGAAGGGCCAGCTGTCCTCCCATAGGTCAGACTCTATCACCTGAAGTTGGACCTCTCCGGAGTGTCAGGGGACATAGTGACCATTCCTACAGGATGACAGAGGCCCTAGGAGAGGACGGATAAATGCAAACCACTCTCACCCAAGCAAACACAAATCAAGAAGCTGTCAGACTTGCAAGATTTTTACAAGGTTCTTCTGGCCGCCTGTGCCCTTGGCCACCCTACCTGCCTGAGCAGGTCCCCCTACCCTCAGGCCCCCTGGGGTCCCTGCCCCATACGGGGTGGTCTGTGCGCTATCCCTGGGCCAAGCAGTGGCTCTGACAGGCAGGACACTCTGCTCGCTCTCTGCTGGCCGCCAGGCCCTCTCCCAGAGTCAAATGGAGGCCACCGCCGTGGGGTTCTCAGGGGCCATAGCACTCTGCAAAGCAGGCCAGAGTCAAGATCCAGGAGCTTCTCTGCTGGCTGGGGCCTGGCCCATTCCCCTCTGGAGAGTCCACTTTTCCAGGAATGGTTGGGTGGAGAGGGTGCCCCTGCCGGCCCCACGGGGCTCCCAGGACACCAGTGGGCTGCTGGGCTTCTGCTGCTGGGCCTGGGAGAAGGCTGAGACCCTGCACCCAGCACAGCCCTGGAGGGACCTCCTGGGTTCCCAGGCCCTGTGGCTCCCGTGCGTCCCGGGGACGGTGAGATGTCCAGGAAGGCCGCTTGGAGGCCAGCACAGGCTGTGTGCTCCTGTGCCCCTGGGCCCCTCCCTGCTTCCGAAGCCCTGTGCTCCACTGTGTGGGGCACCTGCTCAGAAGTCTGATTCCCGGCTTGCCTGCCGTGCATGAGAAAGTGAATTCTGTCGTGAACGACCATATTTATGATGCCCGTACTAGTCTCCCACGGCTCCCTGGTAGCTGGAGGCAGGGCTGTTGGCCCTGGTCCCTCAGGGGAGTAAGAGTTTCACACCAGCTCGGAAGCAAAGCTATCTCTCTCTGTCTCTGTCTCCGTCTCTGTCGCTCTCCTCGGGCCTGGTGTTGGGAATTCGACCGGATAGTGTCTGGAATGGCCTTCCTGATGAGGAGACGCCGGCCTGGCAGCAGCCTGGGGAGAAGGCAGGCTTGCCTCTGCTTCCAGAACCCCTCTCTGCATGGTGCCTCCCAGCCTCCGGGCCTCGAATCAATGTGGCCACAGGACGGTCTAGGCCAGCTCTCTCAGTTCCCGAGGGAGCAGGGGCAGGAAGGCACAGGGTCCGCGCCAGGACTCCCACCAGTTAGCCTATCCAGCCTTCCTCTGAGGGAGGCCATCCCATCTCTCCTCCCCGCGTCACAGGACACTGTAAAGGGTCTCCCTAAGCTTAGAGGTCGTGAGGGATAGCAGTCCTGGACAACCAGGTAAGAGGAAGATGCAGCCTCCTCTGGGACTCGGGGCCTCTAGGGCCAGGAACTACCTCGACCAGTGAATTATGATTTCTCTAGATGTCACTAAATTTAGCTTCCAAATGAAACGCACTAGCAAAGGAAGGCGGTGTAAAAACTTACCCTGTGGGGCCCTATTTCAGGCTGGGGGTGCAGGCTATGCCTGTGGTGGGAGTGACCCATCCAGGGACGTCACGTCAGAGATAACGAGATGGGACCTGGGGCTGGAGGGGACTTAGGCCAAGTGACCAGGCAAGTGCAGAATTGCCCCCAGAACATAGGTCAGCTACGCCCCAAGGCCCGAGGCTGAAATCCTTCTCATGTGTCTGACCTTGTTCCTACACTTGTCACATGGGTCCAGACCAAGGAACACTGACTTAGTAAATGTCTTTGCACACTTGACAAACGAGGATCGGAGGACACTAGCCTCCCACAACAGCAGCAGCGCCCCAAGAGAACATTAAGTGAAGGTCCGCTGATATCAGACACTCGGATGCACACCATGGGTACCACTTGGTCCCTGTCCTTGGGGACAGACGACAAAATGAGTTATTATAACAAATATGTAATACATATTCCAGTAAAGGTACCGTGAAAGTGCACAAGGTCTACAACTATGTTGCTCTACAATATAAACATATATTACAGTTGTAAACGACTGTAGCAAAATATAATACACGTTAAAGTAAAGGTACGGGGGCACATGGGGGGCTCAGTTGGTTGAGCATCCGCCATCAGCTCAGGTCATGATTTCAGGCTCCTGGGATTCCCTGCTCCCTCTCCCTCTCCCCCTACTTGTGCTTTCTGTCTCTGTCAAATAAATAAAATCTTAAAAAAAAAAAAAAGGCATGAAAAGGTATATACTAAAGGCTCAGAGAAGGCAATGATTAAACCTCTGGGCAGGTGAGGGGTCTGGGGCGCTCTTCACAGAATTGGGGCTTGGAGCTGGGACTTCGAGGACGTCTCGTCCTGGGGGGAGGGAGGACTGAAAGGGTCTCAGGGCATATTTTAGGTCAGAGTGGGAGGAAAGGGGGCTTTCGGGGCAAGGTGACTCGTGACTCCCCACCAGTGAGGCCCTGGGCAGGGCATGGTGACCAGTGGTCTGGCTTGGGTACCAGGAGGGGTCAGGACACCAGGAGCAGAAGAGGGAAGAGGAGAAAATTGCTTTGGGGGGAAACAACAGGAGCAAAGTTGATGGAGCTGAGCTGTAGGTGTTTGCGGGACACCCCAGAGGTCAGGTTTACCCAGTGGGATGTATAGCTCCGAAACCCAGACGGGGCTGGGGACTTCACGTGCAGCTTCTGAGCCAAGCTGACAAAGGCATCAGACAGCAGTTAACTAGCGTTGGCTGGATTCGAACCCAAACCCGGGCTCATTCTCCAGCTCGGTGCTTCCTGTCCAGGACAGACCCCGATGCGGACACCTGGGGCAGCAGAAGAAGGGGAGGTGGTCCCTGAGGAGGCCACACGTGGCACTGGCTGGCAGCGCCCCCTGCTGGAGGGAGCCCGCCCTCTGCCGGGGGAAGTAGGACCTGACGGGGCAGGCAGGCGTCACCAAGAGACCTGGGGAAGCCCAGGTCAGGCGGCCGGGAGGGCTCCTTAGGAGCGGTTTTCTCTCTTTTTTTAATTTAAATTTTAAGTAGCTGGCATACAGTGCTGTCCTAGCTTCTGGAGCACAATTCAGGGATTCATCGTACATTCCCATGGGCGGGGCCCATTCCCCACCCAGCCCATCCCCCACCCATATCCCTCCAGCAACACTGTCTGTTCTCTGTCGTTAAGACTCTCTCATGGTTTGTTTCCCTCTCTGCCTTTTTTCTTTTCCCCCTTCCCCTATGTTCATGCTTTCTTTCCTAAATTCCACATGTGAATGAAACTGTATGGTACTTGTCTTTCTTTGACTGACCTATTTTGCTCAGCATTATACCCTCTAGTTCCATCCACATTGTTCCAAATGACAAGATTTCATCCTTGTTGAGGGCTGAGTGTGTGTGTGTGTGTGTGTGTGTGTGTGTGTGTGTGTGTGTGTGTGTACACACCACATCTCCATCCGTTCGTCAGCCTGTGGGCATCTGGATGGCTTCCCTAGTTTAGCTATTAGTTAATAAGTTTACTATAAACACTGGGGGACATGTGCCCCTTCGAATCTGTATTTTTGTATCCTTTGGGTAAATACCTCATAGTGCAATTGCTGGGTCATAGGGTAGCTCTAATTTTAACCACAAAAGAACATTTCTGAGACCATTTCCCTTGAGCAGGGATAAACGGGGATAGAAAACGGTTTCCAGGAATGAATCGGTCTGATGACGAGCCCTCCCTACCTCCCACCACCAGCATTTAGTTCCCAAATTTCATCTCAGAAAATGAGGCAATTTTCCAAACAGACAACTCTTTACAGGAGTAACTACACCTAAGTCTGTTTTCTTGAACAACCCAGAGAGATCACGCTACTTTAGGAAGATGATGCGTACATTCAGACTTATTCAGAAGAATGTGAAGTCCTTCCGGCATGAGGGGGAAGAATCCTACAAGGCTCCAGTCCTCAGTCCTTCCCACCTCTGGGAACCCGGGCTTTAGCAGACACGTGAGAGGTGGGATTCCTCTGGAAAAAACAACAGCACAGGACGGGGGCCTGGCGGGGAGCACAGACACACAGGCACTGCAGACGCCCCAGGAGCGTGGACCTGGCTTTGGCCAGCCCAGCCCTTCAGCAACAGGGACAAGGCCTCTCACTTCCCAAACTTTGGACTCACTGACTTTTGGTCTATTTCACGTTCTCAAACTTGAGCACCACAGGGATAAAACTGACCTCTGCTGGGAAACGCACCATATTTAGAAACGAACGGGCACGCCCTTGAGTTCAGGTAGTCGGCTTATCTGCACAAGCAGACAGGAAGGGAGAGCCTCCCTGGGCCGCACAGGCCATGTGGCTGTGGGCAACCAGCACTGAGGCCACAGAAGGGACGGCTCTGCCAGCGTGTGGTGCCCGAGCTCGGGAACCTCGCGGGAAGGGATGCACGGCTGCAGCAGGACAGTGGCTTGGAAGCCACATGCCACCCCACCATGGAACGAAAGGAAACAGAAGTGCCCAGATGTGCACAGGTTAGCAGCCAGCCAGAGCTGGAGAATGAATAAACAGTCAACGGACAGACGCCAGAAGAATGGGTACACGTCTCCTAACAAAACTCCCTGCGGGGTCACCTGTCACCCGCACACCAGATAACGCATTACCAGCACTCAGCGAGTGGTTGCTAATTCACAGATGCCCTGGGAACACTCGGGTCTCTCTAGGGACAAACTAGAAGGCAAGACAGGCAGCAAAGACCCGAGAACAGTGGGTTTTATCAGACAGGCCATTCCACCTAGAAAATGTGCATGTCCTTGACCTCCCAGCTCCCAGAGCGATGGTGCCATCAGCCAGCACAGGGTGACGCCTGACCTCTGAACTTCACCTTTTCTTATCTTTGGGTCTGCAAGCCTTTCACCTCCTCCCCTCCTGTTGCAGGGTGAAGTGGTCCCTGTCCTGTATCCGCTCGGGGCAGGACGACTGACAGATGGGCCTGCTCACCCTCTGGCTCCCCCCACAGCTGACCTCATGCACCTGGGAGCCCGAGGGCCTCAGGGGCAGCAGATATACAGGTGGAAGTCAAGGCCCAGAACCATGCTGGCTCAGCAAAGAGGCTGCAGCCACCATGTGAACACTGAAAACCCTGGGTGACGTCTGGGAAGAGACCCCAGTGGGTGCTGCATCCCCTGGCGGCCAGGACCTCCATGCCAGGGCGCGTGGCCCGTGGTGCTAACAGGGGGGCTCTGCTGTCGGCCGAGGAGGGCAACCCCGGGATCCCCAGCCCTCCGGACACAGTCAAGTTTACCCCGCCATTCTCGAAGCACTTGGCATCGGCCCTGCCTCTGGAAGGTGTGTTAGATGTTCTCTCCCCAAAAGGATTTTCAGACAAAGAGGTGTGATTCCCAGCATTTCGTTTCTAAGGATTATACCTCGAATTTCACGACCTGCCAGCGCAAGAGCTCCCTTTGCACGAACCCCGGAGAATCTGCGAGTGCAGGTGCAGACCCCTATCAGCCCGCAGGTAAGCCGCTGTTCCCTGGCTTATGGGGGGGGGGGGATGTTGTGGTGTCTGAAAAGGAGTCACACATCCTGGGGCGTCTCAGACAGCGGTGACCAATCTGGGAGGGCACACCCAGGGGAACAGATACTTCCAGAGCCTTCTTGGCTTTGCCCTCGATGCCAGTGTTTAAAGAGTGCTACTGCCTGGTCCCAGACGGTTCTCCGCCCCCGGGCTCAAGTCACGAGCTACAGGAACATGCTCTTTATTGCTCAATTTCTTTAAAAAAATGCAGGATTCCTGGATTGAAACTCTGCGTTTATAAATTATACTCATCAATCTGCGGAACTTACTGTTTTCAAAATATTTCTAAATAAGAAAAAAAGCGAGAAATGATGTGCATGAGCACACATTTCTGGGGAAAAAAAAAAAAAACCGAAGTGAGACACCATCTCTTCGATTGAACAGTATATGGAATGCGTCTCCTCATCTCTATGGGCTGCGTGAAATCGCTGGCTCTGAATGACCCTTCCCCGAGGGGACTTTGGGAGCAAAGCATTCCCTGCACATGATGAGGAGGGACCCCCGACTTTCACAAGCCCTGCCGCAGCTGATGTGGCCCAGGCCAGGTGCTCTCACACACTCTGAAGATCGCAGCCGGGGTCTGCGAGGGGGAGTGTCCACCCGGCACATAGTAGGAGTTCACATAGTGTTAAGAGATCTGCAGTGAAGGCGCTCAGGTCCAGAGCTGTCAACAGAGGAGGCCGGTGACGTGGAGGGACAAAATCTTGCTCCGTGTCATGGGGACTGACTTTATCTGAATTTAAGGTGTCCCTGTACTGCGGGAGAAGTAAATCAAGTGGCCTGATTTTATGGTCTAAATACAAACAGAATTTTCTTCGAATGCAGAGTGGGCATGGAGCTCTGTCTGGACGTGGGAAACCCGGGGACAGACAGGGCACAATGGGTTGGCAGTGACTTCTGTCCCTGGTGCATACTTGCAATATACAGGTGTGTGGGTATACTCAGTAGCGTCACACACCACGCACACGTACACGTATGGGCTGCAAACGTATTCACCACGTATGCGTGCACACCACGAACAGACACATACTCACACCTTCACCCACTCTTCTCTGAGACGCGTCACCTGGCTCCCCAGTGTGCTCTGGTCATTACAGATGTCACATTTGGGGGTAGAGATTAAACACTCTTGTTGCTTCTAACTGGTCCATCACCCAGGAGCCAGTGTCCAGTGAGGGCCTCGAAGGACTGTTGGGTCAGTGGGGATGGCTTCCATTTGCCCCCATAACCCTCTGCCGAATCCAGGAGCTCCAGAACCCTCTGCCCTTTGCACGTGCTGCAGCACCTCCCCTGCTGGGAAGGGGGCAGCTTGGATGTACCCGAGGGGGGCACTGGAATCCTTCTTCTTCTTTTTTTTTTTTTTTTAGAGATTTTATTAATTTATTTGACAGACAGACAGAGATCACAAGGAGGCAGAGAGGCAGGCGGGGGGGGCGGGGAAGCAGGCTCCCTGCTGAGCAGAGAGCCCGATGCGGGGCTTGATCCCAGGACCCTGAGACCATGACCTGAGCTGAAGGCAGAGGCTCAACCCACTGAGCCACCCAGGCGCCCCTGGAATCCTTCTTCTTAAAAGAACATTTCTGATCCTTTGTGTGTCCAAGAACAGTCCTCGCTTCTTCCGTTTGGGCAGCATCAGCGTGGGCTGACAGGCTGGGGATCACAGGTGTGCCTGTGGGTTGTAGAACCATGCCCCCCCCCCACTGATTGCAACAAAACTCCTGAGTTTGAAGCCAGAAGTGACTACTTCTGTTTGAAAGAGAGCAGAGCTAAGATCCAGAGACAGAAAACAACACCTAGCAACTACTCTCACAGCTGAATAGCTGAAGGGTCCAGATATTTCCTGGGTATTTCTCAGCTAAACCCAGGGCTACGGCCCTTTCCGTGCAAATCCCCCTTCCCCTATCTGCACATTTTTAGTGCATTTAATTACCACTTGGACTCCAGCTTAACATCCCATACAGATTCTATTGCCAGGAAAGGCCCCATGAATTAAGAGAGCCGTGTCAGCGCCCATGTTTATAAGGGGAAATAGTCTTTACTTTCAATCCTACCACCAGAAACCCACCTTCCCTTCTAGCAACCCATTAGCAACCTTGTCAATAAAGAGATGCGATGCGGTTGTTCCGTGTCGCCTTCAAGAATTCAGGTTGGGGGGGCGCCTGGGTGGCTCAGTGGTTTAAGCCTCTGCCTTCGGCTCAGGTCATGATCTCAGGGTCCTGGGATCGAGCCCCGCATCGGGCTCCCTGCTCAGTGGGGAGCCTGTTTCTCCCTCTCTCTCTGCCTGCCTCTCTGCCTACTTGTGACCTCTCTCTCTGTCAAATAAATAAATATTAAAAAAAAAAAATTCAGGTTGGGGCACCTGGGTGGCTCAATGGGTTAAGGCCTCTGCCTTCGGCTCGGGTCATGATCCTAGGGCCCTGGGACCGAACCCCACATCGGGCTTTCTGCTCGGCAGAGAGCCTGCTTCCTCCTCTCTCTCTCTCTGCCTACTTGTGATCTCTGTCTGTCAAATAAATAAAAATAAATAAAATCTTTAAAAAAAAAAAAGAATTCCGGTTGAATCCACTTTAAAATAAAATACTACCCAGCAAGCACATACAGAGGAAGAAGGTCAGTAGAGGTGGAAGAAACCGCCAACAAAACCCAGAGCGGAGGCAGGGCCTTGAAAAGAAGCCAGCACACCTTGGGCCAAAGGTAAGAAGTCAGCCGAAGCCTGGGGACAGCGCAGCATGACTGCACAGTCTCCACATCCAATGCGAGTTCCTCTAAGGCAAGCCGATATAGACAGACCCACATTTAGTAAACAAATACAAGAAGCCATGGTTACACCCTGGAAAAGTTTTATGATTTATAAAAAAGCTTTAGTGAAAAGTGCCTTTCGAAACTGAGCTCCTCTAAGAACGAAATCTGAAAGGATTCACTTCAGACAATTTTTTTGAGCAAATACCCATTTTACGAAGCCGAGTGCACCTGTCTGCGGCTCCGGGGTGACATGAGAGAGACCGGGGCGTTAGGAAACTGTCTTCCTTCTCCTCTCAGGGCATTTCCGTCGGGGCACGAGAGAATCAACTGCAACAACAGGCCCCCGCATCTCACTGGGGCAACACAACAGTCCTGTCCTCTATGTCCTGTCCGTTCTTCCTGCTTGGTCAGCATGATGCGGGCTCCTCTCTGCACAGCCACCAGGGATGCGGGCTGGCAGGGTCGCCACCATCTTGTGGATGCATCGTATGGGACACATGGTCTCCTGGTCCCTTGGGGGCAGCAGGAGGGAGACTGGGGTGTCACACCCCCATTCTTCCGCACTTCGGCCTGGAGAGGCTAGCGTCCTTGCTCCCCAAGCACACTGACTGCGACTAGGCATATGGCCTTGCCCGGTTTCAGGGTCCTGAGGAGAACGAGGGAGACGGTCAACGTTTGGGGGCTCCACCCAGTCCGCCTTGAGAGCCAAAGCAATGGTTTTTTTTGTTGCTGTTGCTATTTGTTTTTTCATAAAGGCTGATCAAAAACACAAAATAATTTGCAGACAGTCCCTCAAGAAACTGATAAATTAATCTCACTAACCTCTACCAGACCCTTGAAAATTCACCAGTAGCCAAAATAACGGCTAGGGAATGATGGCGGGGAAGCGGACGGGTGAAAGGACTCAGCTTTGATAAACAGTCCTTAAAAGCAATACACAGGCAAACACTAAGATGAAGACGGTGACATTATTCTATCTTGAATTCGTGGCATTGGGGTCCTGGATACCAGCTGGCATCCTTGTTTGATCGAGGAGATGTGGAGCGCTGAGGGAAGGTGGGTTGTTACTGGAAAGCACCTCCAGTCTCCTCCACCTCCTCCAAGTGATGGGCCACCTGGTCCCCAGGACTGCAGCACACTGTGCCCTTGGTGTGAAAGTCTCACGGGGACCGAGACTCCAGGAGGCTCACCACGGTGGAGTCAGCTGCAGTGTCGCCGTCGGAAGGAACCAGCCTCCTGGGGAGGCTCCTGTGTTGTCCGTGGAAGAAAGCTCCAAGCTGCCTGAGTGGACAGGACTTCCAGGGGGTCCTCTTGGCCTCTGTGCCCGGTTGCTGTGCTCAAGCATATTCTTGGAAGTTGTTAATGCATCTACCCAAGTTCCGTCTTCCCAGGGATGCCTGGGACAAAACGTTTCTCCCTCCTTTTCCCAGCTCTTTCCTGGGAACTTCACTTCCACCTTGACAGGAAGGTTTAGCAACGGGAGGCCACTTGCAACCCCCCTCGTGGAGAAGCTTCTCTTGCTGCTGGGAATCCGTGCAGAAAACAGAGCGCCCATTGACCAAATACAAAACCCCTCCAATGTCACACGCCTCCCTGCCTTCCTTCTGGACACACTTGCCCTGTTCAGTTCACGGGCTGTCATAGAGTCACCACATCCCAACTTGGCGGCCTGGGAGTCTGAACATATCCAGCATCCCCGCGGACCCAAGACACGGCCTGGAAGTGTGCTTTCCCAAATTGTGAGCAAGGCGACCTCAGGGCTGGACGAGGGATTTCCACGTATGTTGTGCCCGTCTTTACAACACCAGCAACCCCAGGACACCGTCTGAGAAGAAACCGGAATTCTCCTGCATAGCTTACGGACTCAAGAAGCATAAATGAGAATGTTTTAGTGAGAGGATGTGGACAGAAACCACTTTCCCTACGAGAGAGTCTAGCTTGAGTTTCAGGTATTAATTGTTGAGTCAAAGACATAATTAACACTAGGCAAAGCTGTGTGACCTGGGATTGTTACAGGGGTTCTGGGCTTCATATTGTTTCTGGCCGCAGGGGATTCAGTCCCCAGAAGAGGGTCTTGGCAGGCGCTCAGCCTGGGCGCCGGTCTGCTGGTCTGTGGAATCAAGTTCACTACACGTTTTATGTCTTGGTGGGAAAGTCATTAGCAGTATGATTGTAAGCTAAGATTACCAACATACTTGAAGAATGTAAAAACCACCTTGGCTGCCTTTCGACAATGATCCTAACATATTCCAATATCCCCCTCGCTCCCCCCAGGGTGGTGCAGAGCAGTTACAACGCGGTTTGTGGGATTCCCGGAGCTCTCGAGGGGAAATTCTCACCATCGCTCCAATCCTCACATGGAGTCCCACCTGCTCTGCTGACACCAGCCCTCAGGACCCCAGGGAGGGATGGAGCCGAGACCCCAGCACATTCTGCTGGGTCACAGGCTGGGCAAGGCAGGTGGGGAGAACACTAGGCAGCCCAGGGTGGGGGCCGTCCCAAATGGGCTACTACTCTTCCTTTGGTCAAATGTGTGTAACAAACCCCTGAGAAGTCAGTTTTTCATTTTCCACCTCTTGGCCTGGACTAAACACCACTGACCGAACCATAGGCCTCGGTGGGGTGCTGTGTGGGCACCGGAGGGGGGAAAATCGGGGTGAGCAGGGGACCCTGGGGCCCTGCGGCATGCCCTCCAATGGCCCGACCACAGGGCAGGGGACCCCAACACGAAGGAGGCAGGCCCAGTGTCCTGGCTCCTTGCATCTGCACTGTCAGGGAGGGCCCTGAGGATGGAGGAGGCTCCAGTGAGCTGGACCAACCCCCTCCTGCTCTGAGCTTCCTGGGCATCCTTCCCTGCCATGTTCGCCTCCACGAAGAGCAAGCTCCGTTGAGGAAACCCTTGGCCTCCCTCTGCCTCTTTGTCACTCCTGGGGTGTTGGAGTGGTCAATCACTGATTGACTCACAGTGTGTTGAACTCAGGCTCTGGAACCTTCCTCTAGGAGCCGGAGTTGGTGGCAAAGAGCAGGTGTTTCCCGTCCACCCTTCGAGCAGGCCGCCCACCCGCCCGACCCCAAGGGGAAGCCCATCTTGGTCCGGCTCCGCTGGGCACTGAGGGCGAGTCTGCCTGACCCTGGACCCTTCATCTTCATCTTAGCCTTCATCTGTGTCAAAGGTGACCTTGGACCAGCCTCACTCAGGTCTCACATCTGTGCACCCAGGAGGGGGAAAGGGCATTTTCATCTCACCCTGTCCTCTCTGGGGGCACCTGCGGGGTCACCACACCCCTGTGGCCTGTTAACTAATCGGCGCTTGGCCTGGGAAGCTCTTTCAGGACCGGCACCTGGACCCCTGTGGTGTGGCTGGCAGACAGTGGGGGTCACCCCACACCAAGAGGGGCTTCAGAACTCCAGGAGCAGACCCTGCCGTGGGGCATGAGGCTGCTTTCCAAAGAAGCTTGCATCAGGCCAGGTTAAGCTCTCCTGTCCCCCCTGCCTCCTGCTGTCGGAGCGAACTTGGTCACCTCTTGTCTCCAAGCTAGACCTCCCTTCTCCCAGGTAGCAGTGGGGGGACCTGGCCCAGGGGTCTCCATGGTCCCCGGGGGTCTCATGGTTTTATAGAATCTCAAGGAGACTGAGGTATGGGCTCCCACGTTCTGTCTGGGGCACAGCCGGCATCTCACAAACGTGGTTCAGAGGAACTGGGCAAAGGCGTGCGATGCCACGTGTTCCCAGATGTTCAGCATGGAGGGTCCTCCCAGTACCTTCTCGGGGAGGGGCTGGTGTTAACAGAAGGATTTCTGAAGGGAAGAAGAGACATAGCAGACGGGATGCTGGGGGAAGGACGAACTGAAACCAGACCCAGCGCCCCTGCCCCCGGGGCTTCGCAGATTGCCGCTCCTCCGTCATTGTTGCAGACGCTCAAGGAGACAAAGCCATAGTTCTGAGCGCCGTACACCTGGGAAGCAGTGAAAACACGGCCCCTTTCACCTTCTCATTCCCAAGGACCACCTCCCTCTCCACAAGGCAGAGCCAGCACGTCATCCGCCATCCCTTCTGAATGCCCTTGGAGCTGGGGTCCACCTAATTCGACCCCCTCCATGCTCCCTGGGTTCTTCCCAGGCCAGGCTACTAGAAAACTCCTGCACTCCCACACCAAATGTTTCCCCTGTTCTGTCTTCAAAATCCCAATCCTTCCCTCCCACTGGAACTAAAGGACCGTGCAGTCTGGGTCAGCCCACCTCCGTCCGTTCTCTGGTGTCTCCCGCCCCTCCCCCTCCACTGTTTTTCCCTCCTTATTTGTCCTGTTTAATGTCAAGTGCCTGGTTCCTCAGGAACAGCAGCTGCAGAAGCGAGCACGAGTGGATTTCAAATCAGCAGAGAGCGTTTGCGACAAGTAATGTGGCAAAGCACCATCTACACTTGCACGGGGCTGCTCTGGCCCCCACTTGTGCTCTCGGGACAGCAAGGACAGGAGGGCCACCAGAATGGTCCCTGTGGACAGAAGATGTCCTCTGCCCATCCTCACAATAGCCTAGGGGACGCCACGGCACTCCTCCAGGGTCACTGAAGTGCCACAGGCAGAAAGTGGAGGCCCCAAGTCCCTCCAGGGCCACACAGACCACAAGCTGCTGTCTAGGCCTGTCTGAACGCTCTCGGGCTCAAGGTCTCAAGCTAGGGCAACATTTGCACTCGGGACAGCGCTATCCGGCAGACCGGCCCTCAAGCCTTCTCCGGTTTCGTCCCCTGGGCCACAGCGGACAAGCTGCCCACAGCGGACAAGCTGCCCACAGCACGGGCCAGTAGCACACCAGGGCAAGATGGCAGGTGTCTGCAAAGCCGTGGGGCCCAGACCCTCGCTGGAGCCCGGCTGTCCCCTGAGACCTGCCTGTCCGGGCCTGAGGCTGCCTGTCTCTCAGCTGCTCTGAGCGGCCGGGACTGCCCAGGTCTCTGCAGCGCTCAGAGAGCCCCCGTCCTTTTTGTAAAACAATCTCTGTGCTCAGCAGACGGCGATCACGGCAGTTCCACTCCCAGGGAGCCCCCTCCCCAGGGGCAACGCACACCCGTGAGCAGCTCATAGCTCGGCCCGGCGAAGAGCTCTGCTCCCGCAGCCAAGTGTTTCTACAGATCGTTAACTCCTGGGGGCACGGCCAGGCCAGGGAGGAGGCAGGCTGCACGTTGGTGTCTGTGCCTCAGAAGGCCGACCTGAACAGAGGCAAAGAGGCTCTGGAATTAGAGTAACATGAGTCAATGCGAGCCCAAATGAAATTTACACATGCTTCGAGAGTGCGGTCTGTTCTGCCAGGCAGGGCACACGGGCACGGCCAAGGACGCCCGGCTTCTGCCTTTCTGTCAGGGCCGCAGCACCGAGGGGAGGAAAGCACTGATGCGTTTCCCAGGCCCTGTCTTCTTGAAGGCGGCCCGCAGTCAGAGCTGGTGCAGCAGGGAGACAGGGAGGGCGGGAGAACTTGAACCCACGGCCTGGCTCCCACAGGGTCTCACACCTGGGAGCCCAGACTCTTGCTGGGAGTGGGGAAGGAGTCTCCCAGGACACAAGACTCAGAGCCAGAGGGGCCTGGCCTGAAAGCCTGAATCCCCTGCAATCCTGACCTATGGGCGTGGCCGTGTGTGTGCTCATGCACGAGTGTGTGTATGGTATGTGCATGAGTGTGTGCACACGCATGTTTGCGTGTATGTGGTGTGTTTGTGTGTACGGAATGTGTGTGCATCTGAGTATTGTGTGGTGTGCATGCATGAGTGTGAATGTGTTGTGCACACATGCGGTGTATATGGTGTGTGTGCGCGTGTGAGTATGTGCGTGTGCATGAGTGTGTGTGTGGTGTGTGTGCATGGGCTGTATGTGGTTTGTGAGTGTCTGCATGAGTGTGCATGTGCTGGGCACGCGAGTGTGTGTATGTGGGTGTGTGCACTGTGTGCATGTAGTGTGTATGTGGCGTGTGTGTGCATGCATGAGTGTGCACGTGGTTTCTGTGTGCATGTGAATGTGTGCGTGTGCACAGGAGAGACGCAGAGACGCACAGAAGGACAGAAAGAGCTGCTGTGTGGCCGGTAGCTCCCACGGCTGGAAAGCCAGGCGAAAGGCGGGAGGAGGACAGGCCCTCCTGAGTGTGCAGTTCCCCCCCCCCCCCCACTCCAGAAAACATCTCCGGACACAGGTTCACAGGTGCAGAACACTGACTCCAGCGATGCTCAAGACCAGGCTGCTGAACGGAGCTGAGCCAGGATGGTGAGCTGGCGGGTCTGGGGACAGTGCCCCCACACGTGAACCCAGCCCGGGGAGGAGTCCTCCCTGCAGGCGGAGGGCGTGGGTGGGCAGTGAGGAGCACAGACATGCAGGGGACCCTGTCCCTGCTCTCTGCGAGCCAGAGCTCGCCGAAGGAGGCACAGGCCACAGAGGTCATCTGTCTGGACAGTGGTGACCATGCTCCTTTAAAAATAATAATGATGAGGATGCCCAGCCTGCCCCCAGGCCCCTGGTTTAGCAGGTGGGGGCAGGGCATCAGAATCATAGGGGAGGGATTTTCAGCACACACCTCCCTGGCTGGGCATGCGGAGTGGGGAAGGGGTAGCAGGGCAGAGGAAAAACCCATGAGCTTTTCCACCACACACCTTCCCCTGTGTAGCCGCAGAGCTTGGCAGAACGGCCCTGGAGAGTTTGCGTGCGTGTGCCCTGCACAGAAGGACCATACAGTGCGCCAGCTGAAGTGGGCCACAAGAGTGAAAGAGGCACTGTTAGACTCAGACTCAGAAACAAAGATAAACCCGGACAGTCCCAGGAAGAGGGGCAGGGACAGTCACCAGTAAGAGGGACATGGACGGTCACCTTACTGACAGGGCGTCCCCTTGGGACACTTGGCCCACCACCCCCACTTGCTCCAACAGAGCCCGGATTACTGATCTCCTTGGGAAGCCACCAACCCCATGTCTCCCCTAGATGTGTGCATCCAGGTAAGACAAGGACAGACCCGCACCATGAGGGACGCCCAGGCTCAGCAGGGACAGAGCTGGAAAAGAGTGTGCGTCCACCCGCCCTGGTGACAGCAGCCCTTCCTGCCGTTCTGGGGCCTGCTGGAGTCCTTCTCTGCACCAAGCACACGGTGCAACTTGATATGATACACTCAGAATGATTTTGAAATTATGGTCTCGCTTTTCATGACCTGGGTGTCCGCCTTTCTCTACGATTACATGCCTTCGGTTGGTATGTTTAATAGACGAATCTTTACCGTGGCCTCCAACATCAACATTTAATGAAACATTAAAAAGAAAACCAGCTCTTAGAGGTGGTCAGCTGGAATGGGACCTCATCGACGTCCCACCTGGAAGCACGGTCCCCCCACCGCCCGCGGCGGGCCAGTGTCCCTTCTCCCATGACATTGGCCCGCCACAGACAGCTCGTGGGCCTGGGGAAGACTCAGCCTGCTCAGTCAGAAAGAAAACGTCTTCAGTCCATATTAACCTCCTGGAGGAACAGACTCCACATTAAAGTGGGGATGGCAAGCTCACCCAGAAAACTCTCCAGCCAGCTCAGCCATGTGGTTGTGGCTGTGACCGAAAGCAAGCTGGATGGATGGCCTGCACCCCCCGCAACCACTCTTGGCACATCCCTGTGACCGCAAACAGCCTCGAGGCCTCTGCACCTGGGCAGGGACTCCCCCGTCCCTCTTAAAACTGCGGGGTTGGTGGACTTCTGTTGTCATGTAACTCCAGATTAGAAGACCACAGAAGACCATCCCCCCATGGACAGGTGTCCGCGTGGACGCTGATAGAGAGAGGCACGAAGCCGGGCCGTGGGGCAGGAGGTGCTGGTATTAACCACCCACGTGCTGGCTCATGAAGACAGAGGGTGCTGTCGGGCAGGAGGACACCCCAAGCGCTGGGCATCTTTACAACCTCTCAGGCTGTTCTTGCGTAAACCTGCCCGATCCCGGCCTTTTGGGAATCAGCCTCGGGGGAGTGCCCCACTCATGGGAACTATCCTCTTTACTTGGACCTGACAGACATCCAGGTCCTTCCAGAGCTCTCCATGGCTCTATTTCATCCCGTTTCCTTCCACTTCTCCACCTACACCCTTTCCAGTGCAGGCCCCCAACACTCTGCTGGATTCCCCAGCTAAGAAATTGTTCTTCTTAAGGTCCTCCCCCTTTCTCATAGTATTTAGGAGGTATTATATATTGTATATATTATATATTGTTTGTTTTATGACACCTTAGGGTTTCATCACATGAGCTAATGGCTTATTGCTAGTGTGTATGAAAGTGTTTTTAAAAAAAATTTTTTTAAGATTTTATTTATTTATTTGACAGAGAGAGATCACAAGTAGGCAGAGAGGCAGGCAGAGAGAGTGAGAGGGAAGCGGGCTCCCTGCCGAGCAGAGAGCCCGATGCGGGACTCGATCCTAGGACCCTGAGATCATGACATGAGCAGAAGGCAGAGGCTTTAACCCACTGAGCCACCCAGGGGCCCCTATGAAGGTTTTTTAAAAGGTATCTTCACGTAGTAGTAACTGGCCTCCATTTTAAACTGTCTCGTTATATTGATTTTGAAAGGATTTTTCTGGGGGAGGGGCAATGGGCTGAGGTGCTAGGTTCCTGGAAGTCAGTATTCTTTATTGTTCTGCTTTCCAGTAGACCTTACCTCTATTTCTTTTTCCTATCCTACAGTACCATTTAACAAGTTCAAGGCAATGTCAGGGCCCAGTATGTCGATGAGAACACTCTTGACTTTCATACTAATGACTCCCATGTCACATCAGTTTTGGGATCGATACTCCATGAAGGGAAGGAAGATTCTTCCTACGATAGCTTCTGAAATTTTTAAATTGAAAAAGGAGTTTGCTATCAGAAATACACTGAAATCTCGTCAAAGACAATTTTAATTTACTGAGATGACTGTCTCTCCTTTCGACAGTGGATGTGCCAAATTGCATAACTGAGGTAAAGATTAAGAATAATTTCTCTGTGGACTCATCCTCCCAGAGTGCGTCAAACGCCTGGGAAAGTACCTTAAATTGCTCCATCCATCAGTCAAACCTCTATGTCACGGGCCTTATTCTTTTGAAATGTCACGGAATTTTAACTGGTATAAGGTGGTATCTCATTGTGGTTTTGATTTGTATTTCCCTGATGGCCAGTGATGTTGAACATTTTTTCACGTGTCCATTGGCCATTTGGATGTCTTCTTTGGAGAAGGGTCTATTCATGTCTTCTGCCCATTTCTTGATTGGATTGTTTGTTTTTTGGGGTGTTGAGCTTGAGAAAGTACTAAGGAGGGCACGTGAAGTGATGGACACTGTGTGTTATACACAACTAATGAATCATTGAACAGTACATCTGAAACCAATGATGTACTATACAGAGGCTAACTGGACATAATAAAAAAAAAGAAATATTACAGAATTCATTAGTCTTACGCTTTACCTAGAATTTGATCTAAGTTCCTAATGAGATGGGTCTGCCCCCTTATTTTTTTTTCCTTTTTGTTTTTTATGTTGGATGGGTTTGGGTGTTGCTGTATGACAAATGTCCCGAGAGGCGTTCCTCTTCTGTGCTTGTTTCTGCGCATTGGGGACTGTCCCCAAAGGGTGGCTTTCCCAGTCCCCAAGCGGAGCTGACACACCAGGGGTCCCCCATTATAGGCTGAATGATCCTCGACAGAAGAAGGGAGTCATCCTGTCAGAGCACATTTTGGGCTGACACCACTTGGAGAGGTTGTTCATAGAACATTCGACAATCTTCTCTCCCTAGGCTTTCCTCTTCCCGATGTCAAAATTCTTAGGAGTAAAGGAAAGTGATGAGCCACTGAGGGCCCTCCATCTCATTCCCTCCAGAGGGCCCGGTGACTGCTGCCTGTCCCTGGAGGCCCCGGTCACCCTCACACACTCACCCACGGGGCAGGGGCATGGCCGGTCAGGATCCCAGGCCTCCAGTCGGTCAGCTGGTGAGGACTTGAGCCCTCCCCTGCAGGCCTCAGGGGCCCCCACCCTCCAGCCCTGCCAGATCGGGGAGTCCCATGAGAAACAGTTTTTGTCTTTTATTTATTTTTTCTCGATTGCATCAGGATCTTCTGAAGTAAACTTTCTCTTGGGCCTGAGCTTCACTATTCCAGAGGTCTTTGCCAAGGATCTGTGAGGTAGCCTTCCCATCTGTTTATTTATGGTTTGGGTGCTTGGGGACAGGGGAGAAATGCACGAGACCCATGACCCCCAGCAGCTCGGCCGACATCATGGGAATCTGTCTGCCCTGACTGATAGCATTCCCGTGACCCCGGACGGGGAGCTGAGGCTCACAGCATTTTCTTGGCCCCTATCTCGTCCTAAATGTCCAGCTCAGTGGAAGCCAAACCATGTTGCAAGGTGACGTGAACTCTATGGTTTCCTCACGCGCAAAAAATGCCAGCCCCGTGAAAAATAAAGCATCAGGGAGGAACTCTTTGTTATGATGCTTAGCTGCTGTCCCATACGCTTCATCGGCTCTTCTTTCATTTTTTGACTAAATTCAGTTCCCTCCACAGGAGAAGTTTCTGGAAGAATGGCAAGGAGGCTGTCCCCGTGGGTCGCACTAAAGTGGCCTTCTCATCCTTGGCAGGGACCTGTAGCCGGGCCTTCCCTCTCATCTGTCATGAAGGCTCTTTGAACGGCCAAGCATTCGTCATGTCCCCCTCTACAATCTGTCCACTGTGACCTGAGACAGACAGCCTCCAGATGTCCCCTCTCCCTGGCCAGGGTTTGCTCACTTAGGTCAAAGCCTTCGAGCGGCGGGAAACCCAGCAAGTGTAGTCCATATTCTCTGCCTTGTTTCCTGCATCTTCTGGCAGGAGGGGAAGGAAAATCCGTCTGGGCTGCGTACGCTGAGCAGTCCTTCCAAATCCTCCAACCAGCTTCTCGCTTGATTGACTTGATTTATTTTTTTTCCTTCATGCATTCTATACCAAGTCACTGACAGCCCAGTGGACTGCAGGTACCCATGGTGGGGGAGGGGCTCCAGTGTGGTAGAGAGAGAGAGAGACACCAGAACCCCCCTCATGTAACCCTACTTGGGTCGGGGGGGAGCTCAGGAGCCAGGGGGAGCCTCAGGTAGGCATCTTTCCTACCTGAATCACAGCCAGGACCCCCGGAGTGCTCACCTCCATCTTTGGGGAGAGAAGCCTCTGCTCCAGAAGAGGAGGAAAAGGCCAAGATCTATGTCTTTAGAGAATGATCTGCTGGCAGCTGGAGGTGGGCGGGGCCAGGTGGGCACAGCACAGAACCCGACAGGGAGCGAGTCTTCGGGCGGCTGTCCATGCAGGACACGAATTATCCCCAAACCTAAGTGACTTCTCAGAGCAGCCCTGGATGATTTAAGCACCCAAGACACTGCAAAGCAGCCTTTGCAGTGTCTCATCTGCCCCAAATCCTTACACTTTCCCATTCTTTTGCGAAAAAAAAGGTATTAAATAGTGACATTGGACATTTGAAGCCTGCGTGTGTGATTAAGATAAACCTAGAAGGTAAGTCGAGGTTCTTAAGCAAATTTGGTTTCCATTTTCCGGACTTAGTCACCCACTAAGCCTCTGGGCGGTTGTGTTCTCGAAGTGGTTGTTCCCCATGACAGACGGTGGCTGCCAATCTGGAGCTGCCAACATTGGTCTGCGATTCCCAGGGACCTCATCACTTGGGATGATGGCCCCTCTCACCCAGCAGCATCCTTGAGCCTGGGCTCTGCCTGTGTCCTGCCCAGTGTCTCTCAGAGAGTTTGCTAAGGTCTCCAAGACACGGAGACTGTCTCAGCAAGAGGTAGAACTACAAGTGAATTATTATTATTTTTTTTTCTTGAGGAAATATGGGTCAGTGAGTGTAGAGTGAGACACCAACACTGTTTTAAGTCAATGCACACCAGAGTCCCATTCTGAGGACAGGCTAGGGGACAGGGACAGTAGAGGGAGAGATGAATCACAGGCTTCCAGCTTCTCTTGAGCAAGACCTGAACAAACACATTTTATTATTTTGTTTTTGGAGCTGAGATGTTCCAGAACATTCCTTACAGTCTCACTTATCAAGTCTTTCCAGACAATGTGACATTTGGTAAAGTTTTGCTTCCGTCCTCCCCTGGCAGGGTGGTTTATCAGGACCCTGAGTTGTGTTCAGGAATGTGCATGTATGGACATCCAGCTGTCTTTAGAGTGCCTGTCTCCCCCACTCCCTCCAGACGCCCTGCCCACCCCAGTCCCGTGCACACCCTCGCAGGGCAGGACCCTCACTGCTTTTGGTTCTGCTCGAGAGAAGCTGTAAGCAGCAGCCACAACCCCAGTCCCTCACCACTCCCATCCATGCTCTCCTCTTAACATTCCTTCATAGCACCTGTGTCTGATGTCCACTCCCTGCCAGGATGAGCTCCGTGGCCCTGGGCCCATCCTTCCCCTCACCCAGTCCCAGAACAAATACTTGTTGAAAGACTGAGCAAATCCACCAAAGTGCCATGCCTTGTTCCAGCCTTCCCCATAGTGTCCAGGGGACAAATCCATCCCTTCCTTATTCTCAGACCACCAATAACCAACACTGACAGGTGGGATCATAACTAGTTGCTTACCCACCTGTGTCCCTGGCTGGATGGCAATTCCTCCATAGGACAAACCAAATCAACCTCACCTTCACGTCTCCAGCACCAAGCCGGAAGACTGCAAACAGTCAGTGCTCAATAAATGCATGTACTACATACAGAAAATGCTCAGAAAGAATACATCTATCCCATCATACCAGCTATGGTAAACCACTCTGCTGAGTATATGCTTCTGGCGGTGTGTCCATGACCTTCGGATTTTCCACCTGCAAAAGGGGGAAACACCGGTCATCTGCCCACCGAGAGCCCAGGTGCCTAAGGCTCAATGGGCATCTTCCGGGGCTGCCATGGCCGCATCCCTGGTGAGGTCCGCCTCTCCCCAGGCAGGTGCTATTTCTTAATTCACATTTCCTAGAGCATCTGGAAGCTTTGTTTGCATGACCTTGAAGACACATCTCTAATCAAATTAATAGACATGTAATCCAACTCTTAGAAAAGAGAGACCATCACTCTTCCCTTCCCGGACTGGCCAAAACGTTACTAAGCCAGAATACAGACAAACAAAAAGGCACACGGGGGCTCTGATTTCTGTAAGAGTTTGGATTCAACCTTCCCTTTGAAATTTGAGGGTATCCCTTCCACTTGGGAGATGCTGGAAGCCCTGACATACCCAGGGCTGATCTCCTGAGACCACTCCTCTGACCAGTCAACCCCCCCCACCCCGAAACCAAGTTGGCCAGCTGATTCAGGGAGTGGGGCCAGAGCAGACCTGCCGTGGGACTGCCCTGCCCAAGAGTTGTTCCTCTTCCAGTTACTATGGAAGCAACACCTCCTCAAAGTTTTGTTTTAATTGTAATAAAAAACACATGTGCGGGGCTTTCTTTGCGATCACTAGGAAACAGAAGCAACCTAGGTGCCCAGCAATAAATGAAGAAAGAAATGCAGTGCATCTACACAGTGGAATACTATTTGGCCCTAAAAAGAATGACTTCCTGCCATTAGTGAGGATGCGGATGGGGTGAAGTCAGTCCAAAGGTACAAACGTCCCATGACAAGACACATGGGTCCCGGGGGGGAACTGCACACAGCATGGCACCTACAGCTAATAACACAGCAGATCTGACAGTTGCGAAGAGAGAAGATCGTAAAAATTTTCATCACAAGAAGAAAAAGGCTTTGTAACTATTGCAGTGACTGGCGTTAGCTAGATCCACTGTGGTGACCGTTTCACAACAAATGCAAATATCAAATCTGTGTTGTCTGCCTAAAACCGATACAATGTTCTATGTCAAGGACATCGCAACAAAAAGAACAAAGACTTAGATCTGAAAGTTGTCAAAGTCAAAGGAGATGAAGTATTTAAGGTACCTGGACTGAAAATTCAATGTATCTTCCTACCTTAAAAAAAAAAATGTAAATGATACGGCTATGAACACAGGCATGCAGATCTATCCAGAAGGACCCTGCTCCCAGTTCTCCCAGGGACATACCCAGAAGGAGGATCGCTGCGTCCTAAGGTCAGTGCATATTTAACTTCTTGAAGAAAGAACTTGCTTCCATGACATCTGTACCATCTCGCACCCCCAGCGACAGGGCGCCAGGGGTCCTTTTCTCCGCGTACTCGCCCGCCCTTCACCTTTCCCTTCTGCAGCACCGGCTGTCCCGATGGGCGTGAGGTGAGGGCTCACTGTAGTTTTATGTGCGTTTCTCCTATGAGGAGTAATGCAGAACATTTCTTCATGACCTTGTGGACCATTCATTATCATCTTTGTGAAATGTCTACGCTACACTTTGCCCTTTTTCAAAATCCGATCGTATGGGTTTTGCTGCTGTTGTTGTTAAACTGCAGACATTCTTCACGTGTTCTGGATATTAACGCCTTCTCAGATACGGGATGGGCAAATGTGTTCTCCCACTCCATGGATGGCCTTATTCACCCCATTCAATAAGTCTGATAGAGTCCCATTTATCTCCTTTCACTTCTGCTGCCTGCCCTCTGAAGATTTTCCCGAGAAGCCCAGATAGTTCTTTCCGAAAGGATGAAGTCCTGTCTCCGTGACGGTAAACAAGCCACAGCCAGAGCCCGTGCCAGGTCTTCTTGTGAAATCATTTCTTGAAAAGTGCTTCTCACCGCACTTGACGTGATTCCCCGGCAAACAAACCCACGTCGCTCACTTTCAAGTGAGCTTTGTACGCACTGATCTCATTCCACGGAGTCCACCCTGGCCATGCCCTTTGCAGGAAACGACTGGAATGATCAGATGTTTGCCCCCCACTCTCTCCTCTGACGTGATCTGACAACGTGTCCATTACCGCATTGTCACTCGGCATTCCCCTGGTCACTGGTATCAGTCCCTGCAGCTGCTGCTCCCAGCAGGCAGGACCCCTGTGCAAACATCTAGCTGTGACCCTCACCTTTGTTCCTTCCTTATCCTCCACATCTCCAGACCAACCTGAAACCTGCAGACATCAGACCCCCCTGAGAGTACAAGACAGGGAACCATTCTCTCTTCAAGATATTAGAACCCTGAAGATGGAAAAAGGCATCATCATGGGGTTGGAGGGCATAAATTCAATCCCAACCCCGGCCATCAGCCAGCATGTGAATGGGACCGGATGGCTCATGACCCCTCTGAGACCCACACCCAGGTCTAGAAAATGCAGTGAATGACCCCCACCCCAGTCGCTGGACCATCCTGGGGATAGGCACAAGGCCTAACATGCAGGGCTTCCTCAATTCTCGCTGAGCCTTTAGGACATGTCCCATCCACATGGTGCTGATGGCCACACTGAGCCCAGTCACTGCATCCACGTGAGTGGGTCACACTGGACAGTGTGGGGGCCTGGTCCCAGAGAATCGCCAGCTCAGACCATGGTGATCCTGATGGTCACAGCCAAGGCTGCTCGGCGGCCCACCCCCAAAACAGACTTTCTCTCATGTGGTCCCCTGAGTGACAACAGTGTGGCAGAGTGACACAGTGGGGGCTGGGGGCTGGGCCAGCCATGCCCCCCCATGCTTCATACCTTCGACAGCCTCCTCACCCCTCCTCTGAGCCAAAGCGCACAGCCATGGGTTACCTAGGTCTTGCGCAGCTGCAGAATCACCAGAAGCGCCACGGGCACCAGAATGAGGGGGCAGATCTGGGCAGATGGTCGGTTCAAGGCTTGGGGCCCACCAGCTTCAGCCCCCACCCAGAGAAGGCCTCAGGGTCCCACAAATCTTTGTCTAAAACAGCTGTCCCGGGGACGTCCAAGGGCCTGCCAGTCCTCTGGGACTCACGGGCTGGTGCACCCAGGGGCTAGAGCCCCAGTGGCTGGAGTTCAGGTGGGAGGGACTCAGCCTCTGCCTTCCCTGGATGGCAGTGCTCCTTGGAGCTCCCATGGCTTCTTCCCTCCATTCAACCCCCCCACCCCCACCGTTCACGGCTGGCCCCTGTCGATGGGACACCCTCCCTCGGGCGTCTTTCCCCCACCACACTACCCCCAGCTGTGCACAACTCCCACCTTCTGCTTCCCTGCTGGTCCTCCTTCCTCCATCACCCAGCCTTGGGGGTGCCCCTAGAGCCCTCGCCCCCACCGGCCTCCCAGTGGTATCTCATCTCTGCGTCTGGTCTTCAGGCATGGCATCTGTGACATGGGAGGCACCCACAGCCGGCAGCCCAGGGGACAGTGCTCTCTTCCGTTGTACTGACAGGCACCCGGCCACGACTCTCCCACCAGGGCCCATGCACCCCAGGAACTAGGCTGGGTTCTTACCATCCCCCCAGCCCCAAAGCCACTGCACAGAGCCTGATGAGAATGGGCACTTCCCTGGGAAGAGTGTGTGTGTGTGTGTGTTCTGAGGACAGAGGAGAGAACGTCGGTATGGTATTTCACTCCCCAAGTCACAGCCCCCCAACCCTGTGCCCCCCCCACCTCCGCACGTGCACAGCCTCCCTTGTCGTCAGCGTCCCCCCACCAGAGGGTGCATCTGTTACAGTCGATGAACCTACCCGGACACGGCCTCATCACCCCAAATCTGGAGGTGCCTCCTCTCCAGGCATTTCTGCCACTAGGATGGGCTGTGGCGGTTTTCTTTCCCTCCCCACCTCCTTCTGCAACAGCAGTTTAGGGGATGTGGCCCGTCCAGTATCAGAGCCCCGTCCTGCAAATAGCCACTGGTTCACAGGATGGAAAAGGTCCTTACACGACAAGGCTGGCCATTCTCAGTGGCAAACTCAGACCCCCACATTGTCAGGCGTGTTCTCCTCCGAAGGCAGCCGAGGAATCATCCATCACAAATACTCTCCCCTGTCACGGGGAAAATGTGGTTTCGTATCACGGACGCAGCGCCCCTTCCTACACCCAGACTTTTTGCACTGTGTGAACACATGCTCTGCACTGACCTGGTGCGTGGCTGTGGACCTGACCAGGAATACTCATGGCCAAGGTGACAAGGACATGGCCCCGCAGCCACTCCCCTGCAACAGGTGGACAGAGGCCCTGTCACGGGGAAAATGTGGTTTCGTATCACGGACGCAGCGCCCCTTCCTACACCCAGACTTTTTGCATTGTGTGAACACATGCTCTGCACTGACCTGGTGCGTGGCTGTGGACCTGACCAGGAATACTCATGGCCAAGGTGACAAGGACATGGCCCCGCAGCCACTCCCCTGCAACAGGTGGACAGAGGGCCTGTGGTCAGTTCACCACTGCTGCCCCTGCTGGGGGGGGTCCCAGGCCTCGGGGTCACATGACGCACTGCAGGCCTCCGGGGGGGGGTTGCTGCTGGGCTGGGGTGCTGGCGGGAGGAATGGAGTGTAGGTCTGCGGGCAGATGGAGGGCCACGCAGAACCCATCTGGAGGGGCTCAGAGGGGCAGCTCAAGCACCAGAGTGAGCAGGGCCCACAGGCCCCCTGGGGCAGTACCACAATGGGGTGGGTGATGCCCACGAGTCCATCAATATTGACCTCATTAGACCAGACTGGTGACCTGGAAATTTCCCTGGCCCACCATGTGCAGAATGGCCTGAAGAGCAGTGAGACCCCACACCGTACCTACCAGACGAGCCAAACCCGGGACGCTGACAACACCCACTGCGGGGGAAGGGGAGGCAGGGGCCACAGGACCCAGTGGGGACGCATATGGGGCGCCCCCCCCCCGAAAGTCAGCGGGACGTGTCTTACAAAACTAAGCCCACTCTTTGCAGTACATGCCAGCCTCTGCATGCTTGGCTATTTACCCAAAGGAGCTGAAAACTGAGAGCCACACGAAACCTGCATACAGATGCTGACAGCAGCTTTATGCGTAATTGCCAGCACCTGGAAGCAACCCAGATGTCCCCGGTAGGTGGATGGACAGACTGCGGTTTGCAGACGTGGCCATGTCCCCCAGTCCCAGAAAAAAATGAGCTACTGAGCCCGGAAAGCCAGGGAGGAACTTTAAATGCATATTATTAGAAGCCAATCTGAAAAACCTACATACTGTATGAGTCCAACTGTAGGACCTGCTGGAAAAGGCAAAAGTACAGAGACAGTAAGAACATCAGTGGTCGCCAGGGGTCAGTGGGATTGGGGGGTCAGGGGAAGGGGATGAACAGGGAGGGCCCGGAGGATTCTCATACTCCGTGTGACACCACAGTAAAGAATACATGACCTTGTACGTTTGTTCAAACCCACAGAGTGCGCACCTCCAGATTTGGGGTGATGAGGCCGTGTCCAGGTAGGTTCATCGACTCTAACAGATGCACCCTCTGGTGGGGGGACGCTGACGACAAGGGAGGCTGTGCACGTGCGGAGGTGGGGGGGCACAGGAAATCACCCTACTTTTCCTCAATTTTGCTGTGACCAAGATTACACTGCTCTGAAAAAATCATCATAATAAAAAAATATAATAAATTAAATAAACTAAAAAAATTTTTTTTAAGATTTTTATTTATTTATGACAGAGAAAAATAGCGAGAGAGGGAACGCAAGCACGGGAGAGCTTAGCGGGGAGCCTGATACTGGGCTTGGTCAGGACCTGAGCCAAAGGCAGACACTTAACCAACTGAGCCACGGAGGCGCTCCACATAAACTAAAATTTTTAAAAGAATGACCTGGAGGGAAGATACCACAGAGGGTCAGGGAGAAGGGCCCACCTGTCCCCTGCTGGGCGCTGCATGGAGGGATGGGAAATGTCCCATTATTGGAAATCACGGGATCCCACATCCACATTGTACAGACAGTGGGGAGGGTTCCCTGCTGACCAAGAGCACTAGCCATGCTTATTTATTTCCACCACACGTTTATAAAGGTAATGAGGTTTCTCTGGGTTCGAGCGAATGTGTTTCTCCTATCACAGTAGGAAAAAGCTCCAAACCAGCAAACTCTAAACACTGCACAACCCAAGGTTCACTTTATTCCCTGGGCCCTGTAAATTCAAAGGCTTACTCTGCAGGCATTAAGAGCCAAGAGTTGCCCAGGAGGGGAGAGGTGCAATCTGCCCATTTCTGGACCCAGGGGCCCCTGTGTCCAGGTGGAACAGTGCTCAGCCTGCCTCGCTGAATCCTGATACCAAATGCACAGGTGTGCGGGGCTGTGGGGGAAGCAAGGGCAGCCTTTGCCTGGCGGTGCACTGGGTGGCCGTCCATAAGCAAGGGCCAAGGGCCTAGGAAATGCCACATGTGCTCAGCTGGAATCCAGGCCTAGGCCTCCCTCTCTTTCTCCAAGGACTGCCCTGTGGCATTCGAGGCCACTATCTTGTCAGAACCAGAGACATCCCGTGGAACAGCACATTCCAGGAACAGAAGCTGGGCTGTATTTGAGGCAGAAGGGAAATCTCACTTTCTAGACTGTTGGCTGAAGGCGCAGACTGCCTCGGTTCAATTGCTGGCTCTGACCCCTGCTGGCTGGATACCCTCTGCTGAGCCACTGAGTCCCCCTCAGTTTTCCTGTCTGGGGAATGGGAATAAGAGCGCCAAGCTCACTGGACTGTCTCCAGCATTGAAATGACTGGACCGGCCACGTGCTGTGGTCCATTGTGAACAAGCCAGAGCCCCGTTGGTCAGCCCTCCGCGTCTTTGCCCTCAGGCGAGGTCTCCCCGCCTCTCGCCCAGTTTGGAGCAGGAGAAGAGGAGACTCCTCACACCATTCCATGGCCAGGTCTGGGTCGGGGAGCCCCCGAGGCCCTGATGAATCCTGGTGTCACCCCAGCTGCACCCCGAGGGCCCTTCACAGCCCCCAGCTGCCTCTGCCATGGATCCCGAGGCCAAGCCCCAGCCTATGCCTTACACTCTGGACCTCTCAGAGGGTCCCAAAGGAGGGGACACCCCAAGGACCGCCTTCCTTAATGCACAGGAGCTCAAAGAAGGACAACCGCTCGCAGGCGTGTCCCCAACCGGCATTTCTGAGGGGGGTGGAGGGCGATGTGGGCCCCAGGGCAGAATGAACCCTGACCCAGCATCTCTGCAGAACATCCAAGGCTGGCCCTTGCCTCCCCGTGCCCCCTCCAGGCCCACACTGTGCCCCGTGGGCACCAGCTTCTCTGCTGTCTCTCCCCGGTCTTGGTCCCTAGTGCCTGAGCCTACGCTCCCCTCTGCCCAGGCCTGCCTGCGGGAGCTGGGAGCCACCTTCTGCCCTGCACTCCTGGCCTCCCATTCAGGCCTTCCTGCTGTTTATTTGCACAGCCAGAAGACAAAAAGCCATCCCTGTGAGTCACCCGCTCTGCTCCAGTCAGGCTCTGATTCACGCGGGAGGCCCGTGGCAGGGACTCACCCGGCCGTTAGCCTCTTGGTTTCTTAATGTCTTGACAGCAAAAGATATCTGTGGTTTCAGACTCAGGATTAAAGCCCAGCGGGCTTCGCGGTGTGGACGGCCACAGCGCAGACCAGGCACGACCTGGAGCACGCGCGCCCCAGGCTCTCCCTCCCGAAACCCTGGGCCACTCCGCCCGGCCGCGATGGAAACTTACAAGTATTTCAGTCATCTTTCTGAAAAGGATTTGGTCATCTGGCAAGTGTGGTCCCAGAATTTGCCAGAAGTATGCATCAAATGCAGCCCAGGGGTGAAAGAAGGCAGGCCTGGTGCAAATTAGATTAAGGCTGAGAATTTGAAAGGAAATGTGAGACTGAGAGCCTGGGGCTCTGCCTGGGGATGGGGGCTACTCTGGGCCCCCAGGAAGGTGCAGGTGGGATGCAGGCTTCAGAGAAGGCTGGAAAGCACTGGGGTCTGGGGCTCTGGGGAAGCTGGCCTGCAGAGATGGGGGAGAATCCCCTGGCACGCCCATGTTCCCCTCCAGGCCTGAGCGCTCGTGGGCTGGTGATCACACAAGGCCAGGAGATAGCATGAGTGATTTTATTTTCTCATTCCAATCATCAGTGAATTCCAGTGCCTCCAGAAGGTGAGGAGGGGTCCTTTCCTCCTTCTCCTCCTCCTCCTCTCAGTTTGGGTTAAGAGAATAGTTACTGAGATTTTCTCCACTTGCACCAATCTGGAGTACTTTCTGATTAAGAACACTTATCCCGGGGCGCCTGGGTGGCTCAGTGGCTTAAGCTTCTGCCTTCAGCTCAGGTCATGATCTCAGGGTCCTGGGATCGAGTCCCGCATCGGGCTGTCTGCTAGGCAGGGAGCCTGCTTCCTCCTCTCTCTCTCTCTCTCTCTGCCTGCCTCTCTGCCTACTTGTGATCTCTGTCTGTCAAATAAATAAAATCTTGAAAACAAAACAAAACAAAAAAACCACTTATCCCCACATACACAGAGAAGAGTTCACAAACTAAAGACAAGCAAAGATGCTGAAAGGACACAGAGGGTGGGAGCCCACTAGGGGATAAGGACGAGCTAATTGCTAATTGCTGGCATTGCAGGAAGGCGGTACACAGCCCTGCTGCCCCAAGCTGCCACCTGCCAGGGACCCAGAGTGGGCCACGTTGATAACATTCTGGAAAAACGGATCAAATTAAACGGAGGCACGGCATTAAAATAATGGTCAGGGTTTCTCTATCTTTACGAAGTAAAGACACGAACACCAACTGCCGAAGTAAGACATGGCATTTGCAGAACACTTGGAAAATAAAGGAAAACAATACGAATACCAAGAAGGAAAGGCAGATTTTTGACTCACACGTTGGTCTCAGGGTGTTCGCTCCTGGGACAGATGCACCCACGCCAGCGTACACGCTTGGAATTTTCAGCCCCGGGTCTTGTGATCTGTGCCGCTGTGGGGCCATTTCCCTCAGTTATCAGATGTGTGTTTGCACCACGAAATCTGCTGACTGTATAGTGTTCCAGCACATGCACAGGCCACAGCTCACTCTCAACCAGCCTCCGGAGACACTGGAAGCCTCTCGCTAATATTAGCAAAGCTGATAGGAATCTCCCTGTTGCTAGGCAACCCCACCATCATTCACTTGGACAGTGACTAAAAGCTCACTTGCTTGCTCAAATGGGATTTCCCATTTTTAAAATCTCTCCTTATCTATCTTCAAAATCTCTTCACAAAGGTTTTATAATTGATCTTCCCATGTCGGAGACAAGGTGGTCCAGTTCCTCACGGTTTCCTCGATACGGAGGGTTATCATTATCTTTTCTCCAAATTTATAGAAAAAAAAATAGTATCTTCCTGCTTATTTTTAATGTCTTGGGTTATTGTTGAAGTAGAACACTTTTCCTCTGTTCATTGGACAACCAAAGTTCTTCTCCTGTAAATTCATATTTTCACCCTCACTTTCTACTGGGTGGTTATTTGTTTTCCTTTGGACTTTTAAGGGCTTTTTGTCTAGTAGGAATAGTGATTCACGGTGTAGTACACTGTAAATTCTTCCTTCCTGGCTCATTTAAAGATTTTGGTTATCACCGATTTTTGGTACATATGAGTTTCATATTTTAATTTAATCAGAGTTTTTTTTTTTTCCTTCATAACTCATGTTTGCTCTACTAGGAAAGATCAGTTTTAGGAAGCAGAGGACGGGAGGGGTCCCCATTAGTTAATGTCACTTAAGTGCCCTCAATGCGGACCGATGGGTTCTGTGGTGTGGGACAGTGACTTGGGTGTTCCCAGTGTGTGCCATCGATGGCGGAGCCACACATCACACAGAACCACAGGGCGCTGATGAAGCAATATGAACACATGTCCTTGGACCCGCCAGGAAGCCTGATTTTCTATTAGTGTTGCCAGCAGATGAGCTTAGAGAGAAGCTGAGTGGGTGGACATTGTGAGATCAAGGCCTGGCCTGCTCTGGGGACAGTAAGCACGGGGGCAGGGGGGTGGGCGGGAGGGGGCACCCTCCGTATTGCACAACCAGGGTGCCAAACTTCGTTCATGTCACCCAATGGTATTTCTGAAAACCACCTGCACAGTCAAGGGACAGAGATTCACTCTTTGTGCCCTATCTTGACTTCATTGCTGGCTGCAGGTTCCCACGGCTTCCCACGGGTGGGCATGCCCATGCTCCCTCTTTCAGGTCTTCAGAGGGAGAGAGAGAGAGAGAGAGAGAAGATCCGAGTGTGCCCGGGCACAGTGAGTGTGCCCTGCTATAAATGTGAGAACCACACTGATAGAACAAATCATGTCCACCCAGCTGCCAGAAACCCACATGGTGTCGACTGATGGGGTCCCCAAGGTAAGATGTGCCCTACTTGAGAGGTGACCCAGGCTCCTGTGAGGCCGGGTGCACAACTAGGGGTGTGGACACCCAGATCCCAACCTGCTATCTCTCTCCCTCTCCTTGGAGTCCTCTTTCTCAACGTTTGGGCAATCTCTGTCTCCCTTCCTGCTGGTTTTCCCTTTCGAGAGGCAGAGGACCGGGAACTGAGGGACAGCACCCTTGGCCTTGGGCAATCTGACAGTCCTGGCTAAGATTTTTTGGGATCCGCTCCCAGTCCTGAGCCCTTCTGCCTGGATTCTCGAGACATGAATAATCCGTGAGCCCAGCACCATCTCCAGCGTTTCTGTGAGTGTCTCAATACGCTGATTGTGTAACACCGGGGAGGTGATAGTGTTTAAAAAAGAAACAGATCGGGACCCCCACTGGGGAAGCCCTGGGAGAGCCTCTCTTCTGCCCCTCCCTCTCCTGCGTGGGTCCCCAGGGCACAGGGGGCTTAGGAGGCACACCAAGGGTTAACAGATCAGGAGAGAAATGAGAGAAAGAAAAGCACAGGAGAGAAAACCCGCCCAATTGGCCCTGAATGAGCTCGTGCCAGAGTCCAGCCTGTGTCCTGTCTCTGGAGACTGCTCTCACAGTGCGCTTTGCTCCATTCCCAGCCCTGGGGAAAGTGGTATTTACAGAAAAAGAGGGATTCGCTTCAAAAACCAGCTCCAAACCGGAAGCCCCACTTTTCAGGAATCAGCAGCATCATCAGCTTGGGTGTCTCTCTGAGCCTGAAATGCTCCAGTCCTCTGACAGGCCCTGGGTTTTGGAGACCCTATGGCTGGGTGGGTTAAAATGCTCACAGGCCACCCTCACAACAGATGGGGACATGCCCCCTGTCCTTGTCTGCTGGGCCGACTGCAAGCCACACAGAACCTGGGGCCACCCCCAAGAATGGTAGAAAGCAGTCCCCGCGGAGGGGCTTCCGGAAGGATAATTGAGCCGCCGCCCAAATCAGAAGGTGGGGGGACAAAAGCAGCATGTTATCAGAGTTGTCTGCGTTTCTCTGGGAGGGGGGACACATTAGGAAATAGATTTCAAAAGAGAAAGAGAAGCGTCTTCAGGCAGGGACAACTTGAGGCGGAGAACCAGCTGATAAACACAGAGTCGTGTGGGGAAATGGGACCGCCCCTCTGGAAAGTGGTGGGGACTGAAGGCATGGCACCACCTCGCCCCCAAGTCCTGCTGGTCACCAGCAACACCAGCAACATGGCCTGAGTCACAGGATCTTTTGGGGGTTATAAAATACACATCCTACAAAATGTATCGTTTTGACCATTTTGAAGCATTAAATCCAGTGGAAGTAAGTGCACAGCGTTCCCACCATTGTGCAAACACCCTCGCTATCTATTCTAGAGACAGAAATCCCACACCCATTAGACAATCCTGTCCCAATCCCCCTCCTCCAGGCCCTGGCAGCCACGAATCCACCTTTGCCTATTCTGGATTTTCCATGCAGATGGACTCACACAGTATTAACTCTTGTGTCTGGCTCCTTTGACTTAGTATGACATTTGCAAGGTCCCTCCCCATTGTGTCAGGAGTCGTCCCTAGCTCCTTCTTCTTCAGCCGTCCCCTGTAGGGCTCACCCATGTCTTCTGCCTTTCCTCAAGGGCACACATTCAGATCGTTTTCACCTTGTGGGGTGTTGTGAGGAGTGCTGTCCCAAACACATGAACACACATTTTCATGGAGACCCTGCTTTCAATTCTTTGAGGGTGTACAGTTAGCAGGGAGGGGCTGGGTCGCACTGATTCCTAGAAGACGGACGGCTCAGGGTATTAGAAACACGCTCTGTCCCTTTATAGAGAGGGAAACTGAGTCCCAGATAGGCTACAACTTGCCCAAGCCACACACGACTGTGGGCTGAGAGCAGGAGTGCTCTCCCCTGCCAAGTTCAACCTCAGGAAGTCCTGTTGACCCCTCTGGACACAAGACAACGGGTTGGACAGGGTCATTCAGCAGCCTACCCTGTTCCTATAAAGGCAACAGCCTTTGGTTTCTGCCTAATTAAAATTTCCCCCAAATAGAAAAATGCCAGTTTACTAAGGGAAAAGAACGCCATACAATTTATTCCAGAAACCGTGACTTCGATAAATTGCAAAATCCACTGTGGAGAGTTACAATGGTTACAAGTCGGCCCAGGTATCAAAAAGCCCTCGGATGGAAAGGATTACTGTTCCCTGCGTGCAAACACGGGTGTGCACCAGGAGCCAGAAACACATGCCTGTCCCGCTCCGGCTCTGTGCACCCTCCCCGCCCCTCATGCTGCCCAGAAAAGGTGAAATTATGTAACTGATATAAAATGGTACTTGCTGTATCTCTCCAAAGTGGTTCACTACAAGCTGCCTGCCCGAGGCATTGGTCCGGAGGATCCACGTGTGGACACGTGGCTGAGGGAGGCACTGGGAGGGTGGATTTGTCATTGGGGAAAGTAACGTGTTACCACACAGCCCGGTTCTGCACCTGCAGCAGAGCGATGGTCTGTGAGAGGGACAATGCGGTCGTTTGTCCTCTCGCAGCAAAGCCGGGTGGGTTCCGTGAGCCTTGGAAACCTGGGAGGTGGGAGGCTGAGATTTTCCTCTGGAGGCGTCTTTGGAGGAGCAGGGGTTTTCACATCAGATGTGGCCGTAGGGAAAGGCTACTGCATGAAACCCAGGAGGAGGAAACAAAGGCTGAGTGACCACTTGCTTGCATCAGCTCCGGCAAAGGCTGAGCCCCACTGGGGCTGGGACAGTCATTAGCATGACCTGCAGGTTGGACCTGCCTGCAGCGCCTGGACACCCAGGAAGCCTGAGGCCAACACACACCCTTCACAACTGGTCTGTTCCATCTTTCCTCTCTCTTCCCTCCTGTCATGAGAGAGTCCCTCCCAGTCCCACAGGGGCACCCAGCCACCCAGAACAGCAGACCCAACCCAGGCTGATCCTGGGGTCCCCGCCCCACCGTGGAGCAGGTGTCCACCCCTGACTGCCTCGCAGGGACTCTGTTTGGCCCCAGTGGCCTCCCGCCTGGGGCATTAAGGCAGAAGAATTGAAGTGGGGCCTTGTGGGTTCTAATGAAGGGTCCTTTCTCGGGGAAGGCAGGCAGCACGCTTCTGATAAAGCATTTTCTTTTCCATTTCTGAGGGACCCTGAGGGAAGAAGGGATCCATGTGCAGCAGGTGGCAGAGGAAGGTGACAAGCGCGGATCCTTCCATCTCCTTGCTCAGGGGGCCCCGTCCCCTCGGTTGCCCCTTTCCTGGCAAAAGTCCCCACACAGCACGCTTCCTGCCCACATCCTCATTTTCTCTTACTCTGTCACTCCTGAAAGAGTGACTGTCACTCCTCTTCCACAGTATAAATTTTAAGCTGCTGGATTAACGTTTAGGGAGCCTTCAGAGACACACGAGGAGGTGAAACTGCTCAACAATGAAATTAGGAAACTGCTCATTTTTGAAGCATCATAAAACAAAAACGAAGAGAGCGTAGTAGCCATATTTGAGATGAGCCCGTGAATAGATCCCAGCCCTCACCTGATGCATGTCGTTTAATTCAGAGATAACACCTAGCCTCAAAAAGCCGTCTGAAAGAGAGCTGGGCAAGTGGCCACACTTTAGCACCCAGCAAAATAGCCTCAAGTTCACCCTGCCCTTAAGATGTTTCACGGTGTGGGCTCCTGTTCACCCCTCAGACCTGCCTCAGCCTGCAAACGTGCCAGGGAACACCGGCGCGCACAGGGTGTCACCACACGGTCCCCACCCACACTGTTTTGGGTGGCTGGAGCCGCTCATGTCGCCCAAGAGACATCAATGAAAACAGGACACACCAGATTTCCTGGGGTACAGGTATCTGTTGGGGACACTTCTGCTCTAGTCTCAATGCAACAAATTTCTTAGAGAGTAGTAATGATGGGCAGCTAAGGAGAGGGGATCACCCAGCACTGAGGTGGAGGGCAGGGGGTCCGGACACTTCCGAAACACCCAGAACCCCTCAACTCCTAGCACCCCGAGACAGGTGTGCATTCCCCGGGTGCGACTGTGCTGTTGCCAGAGCCTGATCGTGGGCTTTTTGCTCATCCTTTATTACTTAGCATAATATGAAAACCTACACAGGCCTCGGCTAATAGTGGGAGCATACAGGTGAGCTCTCAGCTACAGGATACAGGAGGGAACGCCAGGTGTGGGGGGCGGGAGGTGGCAGAGGGCAGGGCTGCAGGAAAAACGCTCACCAGGCAGCAAAAAAAAAAAAAAAAAAGGATCAGATCTTTCTTTCTCAGGCCCCACCCATGCACACAGCCATCGCAAAACAGAGGAAAATCCGTTTTGATTAGTTAGGAACCAATATATATGTCGTATACGATTTGGAATGATTTAAATTTGGGAAAAATCAGTCTTCAGTGAAGACGTTGTTCATCTGCGCAACTTAATCTCCTGGAAGAGACAGGTCTCAATTGGAGAAAGAAAACCATGCCTCCCCCTGTCCCACTTTCCTTTCCAATCTGCAATAATCCAGGCATTTCCCAAAGAAACGAGAAGCCCCTCACTAGTATTTATCAAGGCGGTTTCATGAAGAGCAGGGTTTTAAGTTCACACGGCTTTCTGGAAGTCAGTGGAGATCTTGCTAAACCCGAAGGCTAGCTCGCCTTCGAACCCTCCACAGAAGCAGACCCCTCCAGCTCACAGGCACCCCCAGGTCCAAACAATCACACAAGGCGAATGGCTTTTGACTTCTGATCCCTTGGAGCTCCCTGCTAGCCAGATCTACTCTAAGAACTGAGATTAAGGAAAGGAAACAGCAGCTCAATCTTTATTTCTAGAGCTCTTGATTGAAGGAAGGCGCTGGCTGCTTGCATTTTGACTTCCAGAATGTTAAACTGAAGTCAAACTCAAAGAAATCCACCGCAGCAGTAGATAGAGTCAGAGACTATAAACTATTGGCCTGTGTTTTCTTTTAGGGAGTTTGTTTATTTTACAAGCCGTCCCTTCCAGAGCCCCACTTGCCGCTGAAGCAGGCAAAAAAATCTCCTGAATCTCTTAAGAAGAGGGACACACTCAGAGAATTTAACAGAAAAGTCCGTGTGGCATTTTATTTGTATAGTGGCAGAAAAGCAGCATTAACAACAGAAGCGTGGACCTTTTTTCCCTCCAAGGGGAAGTCAAAGAAAATTTCCTATTCCTCGCCTCTCGAAGCAAAAAAGCTAAAAACCTGCCCCAGGTTGTCCTGTGCTGAGCAGACCTGGCTGAGGTCCCGGGGCTTTGGCTGTGACCACGGCACAGACCTCAGCTCTGGGGTTGGAACTGGATGTCTGGTCACCATCAAAGGGTTAATTAAAATCCAGGTTTCTGCCCAAATCTTGCCTGTCAGTCGTGCACCAGATCTGGACATTCAGAAAACCAAGTGTGGGCTCTCTGTCAAAATGAAAACAGTGGGAAATAAGAATCCAATGCCAGACAGCATAACTAAGTTTGCAATTCACCCCTAAAAGATGCAGGTGACTTTTTTTTTTTTTTTAAAGCTGGAAGTGAGCTAAAAAGAAAAAGGTATTTTCCAGAAGAGCTAAATTTGGTAAGTGAAAGTTCTCTGAGTTATCCTTTTCATTTAACTGATGGGGAAATTCTGATCTACAGAAAGGGAGGTGTGTGTGCCCATTTTAATTAAAGGTATGGATCTGAGCGTTTGAGAAATGAAGTTACAGTTCTACAGAAGGTGTCATGAGAAGCTGGGTCATCTCAATTTTCCCCTGGTCAGGTCACAGAGGAAGGCATGTGGGGATGGGAAACACGGGTACTAAGCAACAGATCCCAGGAAACCCCATGCACTGAGCACTTTCAACCCCTGATTTTCTGCACAAATCCCAGACTCATGTTATTCTGAACAATCGAGCTGGAGGAAAAACAATACAGACATTCAAAGCATGTGAAACACTGTTTGGGTTCAAAATGACTCTATTTTCAATTAACCACTAAAAATTTCTCTCATGTTGGAATGAAGTTACATGCTGGCTTTTCCAGTTCCTGACTCAAGACTCCTTGAGTACGACCACCACTAGTAATCACTGAAGACAAATCCCATTGTGACCTGGTTGACATCAGCATGAAAATCACATCATTAATGTCACCATATCCCATTCCAAGACAAACATTAAATTAAGGCACATTTAATATAACTAAATTGCATTCAAAGAGTTACTACTGAACCAAACACAAAATATGTTCCTAGGACAAACAAATATTACTTTCAATTAACCATGACTAAGCTTAGGGTTGGATCTCTCTCTCTCTCTCCCTTCTCCCTGCCTGTATGTCTCTTAATACTAAAATGTTAATCTCTACCCCTCTTGGTGAATAATTTTTACAAACCATGGGTTTCAGAATTGTGTGTGTTTCATGCACATCAGTGAGGCTTTGTATCTCAAAAGCAAATGTTGGGTCAGTTTCAGGTCAATATTTCCTAAAATTTCTTTGAAAAATATTTTGTTTCTTAGTATAGGGGGAAAATGTATTAATTGGTATTTCTCCTTCAGATTTCTGGAATTTTACTCTAAGGATAAGAAGGAGCCACCTTTAATTGCACAGAGGAAATACTTTGAGATTCCTCGTATTTTGGAAAGAAGTACAAAATGCAAATGACATCAGGGAAAAAAAAAATAGATCTGGGCTCAAATCACACTCGTTTATTACTCCGAGATGAGGTATCATCATTCTTTATATAATTTGTTTGTTTGAATACAGAAAAGTGTTTAAATTCTTGTGGCGTATCTTTCCTTTTTATATTGAGATAACTGTAGATTCATATGAAGTTGTAAGAAATAACGTACAGGGAGTCTCTTACACTCTTTACTCAGTTTCCCTCAATGGCAACGTCGTGCAAAACTATAGAGCAAGGTCACAGCTGGGAAATTCACACTGATACAATCTCCAGACCTCATTCAGATTTCACCAGTTTTAAGGGCGTGTGTGTGTGTGTATGTGTGTGTGTGTGTGTTTCGTTCTATACAATGTTACACACTTGTAGACTCAGATGACCATGCGGAGTATCTTTTTAAACAGCTTCTGATCTTAGTATTCTATCTTGTCCATATCTCTTAGTCTCCTTCTCCTTTATGGCTGCTTCTTGGCCTCCATAACTTATTCACCTTTTCTTTGAGTTTTATTGCCTCGCTCAGGAACTCTTTGCTGGTGGAGACTTTGTATTTGGTCTGTTTCTTGCAGCACATTTATCCTTTCCCAGGAAAAGACACAAACATAAACAGACATTCCAGCACGCATTCACAGCGTTTTTAAAGACACCAGTGAGAATAGATTAATATAAATACTAAGCTTAAAAACTGTCACAAAAGTGCAGCCTTTAAAATTGGCTTATTAAAATATTTGTTTTTTTTTTAAGCCCAGATTTAAACTGATGTTATGAGTTATAGTGCTCTGTTCCGAAAGAGTTTACTTTGTGGTCTTTTTTTGCCAGGCAAGAGGAATCTGGCATCTGTGTCGTCCATCCAGGATAGATTGAAACAAGGATGATGGAAACTCAATTCTTTCAGGCTCAAGACTTGTCTGAAAATAGTACCTTTTTTTTTTTTTTTTTTTTTTTTTTCAGAAAACCTCAATCAAGTACTATATTTCAAATGACCTCAAACAGCCACTCTCAAAGTCCCATCCCTTCAGCCCCCACGCTGGCCAGATGCTGTAGCAAGACTTCTTCGTTCAAGGTTGAAAGAATAACGCAGACACTTACAGAACAATATACCCACATCACAGAGGTCAGCTCCCTCTTTTGGATCTTATTGACGGGTATTTTATACCAAAACAATACTTGTGTTCTAGATAGCTCAGGCTTTCATTCCACTTCTTCAGATCCATCAAAACCTGTCCTGGGGATTCTGCATGTACATTCCCCACGGGGAATTCATTTGCTTTGGAGACCCGCTAGCATTCCAAATGGAGCAGTTAACAAACACCTCCAAGAAATCAATGTTCAGGAGGGAGAAACAGGCTTACACACTTTTTAGGACGTGAAAGGGTCATACTCTGTTCTCCAAAGTTCCAAACTAAAAATTCTCAGGGAAAAAAACAGTCATTTGTTGAGTACAGTAACCTACTGAAAATCTGTGCCTATGGCAGGAGTCAGGGAAGATGTTTTCTTTAACGACAAAGTGGAAAATAGGAAAAATGTCTGATAATCATCACCTTCCTCCAAGCCAAGTACCCCTGACCCTATTACTAAAGCTTCAGCATTTAAAGACAATACTAAAAACTTCTTTTGAGAGTCTCCCAATGAGATGAACCTAGCTGACTGTCCAACAACGCCTGATTTATTGTATATTTTTATGCTTAAATACGGGACTAAGGAAGAAAGACAGGATAAATATTACCACCAGCCGAACACCATTTCCTGCGATCCTCTTTGTACCAAGGGACAATTCAGGTTCTTTGGGGTTATTGCTATTCATCTGGACACAGCTTTTTTCATATATGTGAAAACATCTCAGATACTGAGAACATTAAAATCACGCACAACTTACTGAAAGTTCTAGAAATTCTTTGCTGGTACATATAACTAACACTTCTTAAAAATATTACAAATAACAAATGTCATTTAGCAACATTTTCAGGAAATCAAACCAATCATGATTTTACTTACATTCACAGACAGTAATGTGATAAAAACAAACAAGCAAAAAAAAAAAAAAATAGTTTGCCCAATGTGCAAAGTAAAAACAAGTAAAACCAAGGTGTGTCCAGAATTATTGGTATTATCAAAAATGTCCCCATTTCTCTCCTTGTCTTGCAGAGAGTGGGTATCTTTCTACCTAAAGAAACTGGCTTCCTGGAATTAAACAGTTATATTCAAATACATAAAAAATAAAAATAAATAGGCAACCATATAGACCATTTTTTTTCTCCAGCTGAATGTGCTGTCTTATGTTTTAAGGATTTTTCCCAAAAAACTCTCAACACTTACAATAAATAAACTGTCACTTTTTATTTTTATATAATCTTTATTTGTGATCTAGATCTGATTCTCTAAGTTTGAAGAATGCAATGATTTTAAAATGAATTTTAAATGATCCTACTAAATTTTGCATTAAGGTCATATCTCCTGGTATTTGTTTTCAGTAATTTTCTGGAGGGAAGTCTTAACGATAATTCTGTTGACATTTTCCTTAAACAAAGCTATACATGTATGTTTTACAAAGATGACATCCCTCATTTGTTTATCCTTCCTTCAAATGTGCTGTAAACTATCCATGGTATAAAGGGTAAATGGAATTAACTAATGGAAGCTCATAATTTAGGCAGCAAAACCCAGAATTAATGTACTATCCCGCTGTAGCATTTTACTACTCAGCCAACCCAAACTTTCTTTCTTAGAGAAATACGTGATTGCGATACTTTCCATCTGTTTTTGACAAAGATAGGAGAAGATTCCCAAAAGTTATTTCTGCTAAAAAAAAATCTTTCTTAAAAAAACGATCATTATCTTAAGGGGGGGCAATTTCATCACAAAAATTTCAGAGGCACAGAAATAAAAGCTTAACAAAGAAAATTCACCTGTGCCAGATCAGGCTTTTGTGACCACAGCAAAAAATTTGCAGATATTAGAGAACTGTATTTTTAAAAAAAGAAGAAGAAATAGATATGTTTGGAAGAACGGGTGGGGGCACGCTCTGGATTAATCTAAATTCCTTCTGTGTGAAGTAGGGACTTATAAAAACATTGCAAGATGAGCAGGAAACTAAAGTAGTAAAGTAGTAAAGATCTTTACCACCCCCTTGCCCCGCAACATATCTTGCACCTTCCCATTGCCCTAGAGAGACCTCCGAAGGAAGATGCCCACCGGCCTCGAAGAGCCTTCTGGAAGGGAAGGCGCCTCGGGAGTTAGATTTCCTCTAAACGGAGTTCCAAGGTGTCTGGTCAAAGGGAGCTGGTGCAGGGCGCCCTGAGCGCTCTTCCAGAGCAAACCAGAGTTTCCAAATGCTCTCAGCAGCTGTGTCCCCTTCGCCTTCTCCCGTGCAGGGCCTGGCCCGCACTGCCTCCCGGTCCCGCAAACCTGTTTCCCAGCCTGGACCCCTCGCGCTCTCCTGCGGAGACTGGGCGCCGGGACGCGGCGAGGACAGACCCCCACTCCCAGACCCTCCAGGTTCAAGGCTGGAACCAGAGGCTACCAGCTCCGAGATCCGCCCACCTGCCTGCGGGCAGAGGGTTTCCGAACCCGGGGTGCGCTCCCGGCCTAAGCGCTCGGTCTCCGCTGCTCAGCCCGGGCCCTGTCTCCCGCGCTTCCAGCGCAGGGCGTACCAAGGCTCTCCCGCTGCAGTGGCCCCGGAGCCACCAACGCAGGCCATGTCCTCCCGCTCTCCCCAAGGCAAACCTGGCCGCCGGCCCGCTCCCTTGTGCCCACCGGGCCCACCAGGGCGCGGACCGCTCGGCTTTCTAAGCGCGGGCCCAGGAGGCCCTGCTGGAGCCGTCCGCGAAAACTGAGTGTCCGCACCATGAACGCGCTTCCCGGGAAGAGGGCAAAGCCGCAGCCGGGCACAACCCGTCTCGGGCAGCCTCGCGGACGGCCTCGACTCCGGAGGGCGCCGAGGGTAGTGGCTTTCCACCTCTCTGCCCGTGCGGGCTGCCGGCCGTTCTTCCGATGCCCACTTTCCCGACACTCACCCGCAGGCGCCAGCAAGGCATAGCAAGTACCGCTGTCACCGGTGCGCCCCTCCTCCCCCCAGCTCTCGGACTGACACCCAGCAGGGAAGCTTGCAAAAGGCCCCAAGGGTGCCCCTGGGACGCGGGAGCTTCCCAACCGACCCCCTTCTGTTGCTGCGAGGAAAAATGCACCCCAACCAAGCCGCCCCGGCCCGCAGGGCCTCCACGAGGAGGGATGCGCAGGCCGGGCCGCCCGCCCCCCGCTGCGGAGGGCGCGGGTCGCGCACGCAGCACCTACCCTGGCGCGCGGGTCCGGACGTGGGTGGCGCGGCGCTAGTGGGAAGTGGACATGGACCACGCGCCCTCCATGCGCCACACGGAGAAGGCGTAGCTGAGGCGCTCGTGGGCCACGTAGCTGCAGCTGGTCATCTTATTGTCCATCTCGTCGCTCTGCAGGACCTGGTAGAGGAAGTCTATGTACCTGGCGGCCAGCTTGAGCGTCTGGATCTTGCTGAGCTTGTCCGAGGGCAGCGTGGGGATGATCTTGCGCAGCGCGGCGAAGGCCTCGTTGAGCGACTGGGTGCGCTGGCGCTCGCGCACGTTGGCCAGGATGCGCTGGCTCTGCAGCTCCTCGAAGGACTGCGCGCTCGGGCTGCCCTTCTTGCCGCGCTTGCCTGGGGTAGGGCTGCCATCTTCGCTCGACTTCTTGCTGTAGCGCCGCTTCCGGCCAAAGCGCTTGGGCTGCCTCTCGAGCTCCTCCTCGCTGGTGCCCAGGCTGTCCACGGGGGACACGGGCGAGCTGGAGCCCTCCTCCATGGCGCCCGCCCGGCGCGCTTGGGGCTGGGGGCGCCGGGCGCCGAGCGCGCGCCGCTGCCCAAGCCCGCGGTCTCTGAGCACACGCTCTCCGAGTTGCTCGAGAGGCTCTGATTTCAAGGCCGGCTTGTGCAAAACCGAGGTCTCCGGGAGAGGAAGTTATTCTAACTTTTTTGGAAACTCTAGCCGGGCTGGGTTGCTAAATAGTTGTCAGGAGCGAGGGCGGCGCTCTGATTGGCCGCGGCAGCCGGGGGCTGGACGAGTTTTGGGGCCTTCGCCCGCCGCCCCCGCCCCCCGGCGCGGCACTTTCAGTTTTGCCTCCCCTTTCGGCCCGGGCCGCGGCTGGCACCCCGGAGGCCCGACCCTAGCGCGCAGCCGGAGCCCCCAGCCGGCATCCGACCGCTCTCCGGCCACCCGGCGCCCTGCGCATTACGGACCTGCTTTGTCTGCTACTTAACGTGGAGGTCGGGCACCGCCTGGCTGCGGGATTTCCCCGGGGCGCGAGGGGCGCGAGGGGCCCGAAGGGCGCAGGAGCCGAGTCCTACCCTAGATGCGCTCCCCAGGAGGTGAGGACGAGGCGGGGAGCCCCGGGAGTGCTCCGGCCTCTGCGCTCCTTGGCTGCCCCCCGGGAGAGCAGAGTCCGCGCCGCGGCCCGCACACTCAGTCTGGGGTGGAAGACGCGCGCGGGCAGGGGGTCCCGGCACCCGGACCACAGGCGTGCGGACACTTGAGTGCCCTCCGAGATGCCTTTGCCCACGCACGTGGCGCAGGGATCAGTGCACATGCACCGGCTCTGCCCAGGCTTCGTGTTGGGTGGCCTTTCTCACCTCAGCTTTCTGGGGATCCCGGCACCGACGCCCTTTGCAGACCTTGCTTCTAAGTGCTTTCAAACTTGAACACCACAGCGAGCCTCTCTGGGAGCGCCGGTGCCCACTGCGCCCACCTGCTTGGCCCTGCCTGGGATGCCGGGTAGGAGGCGGGGGCGACCGCCAGGCCCCCGGTGCAGGGCCCCAGCCTCTGCGCTCCTCCTCTGCTTCGCCAGTCACCAGTGGCCCGGAGGGCAGTCTGGGGAGCTGCACAGCCTCCCCGGCGCTGGGCGCCTGCAGGCAGGAGGGCGCGGGGCGGCGGGAGCCGGGGCCTGGCCTAGGCGGGCGACACCGGGGACCCCGGCTCTGCGCCATCTGGACGCCGAGCGCGGGAGCGTTTGAAGTGGTTGGGGGGGGGGGGGGGCTCTTTGTTCGCCAGGCCGCTCTGGCTCGGGGCCTGGAGGTGGTTTACGGCTTTGATGCCTTTGAACCTATTCCCAGGTGACCCGGGCTCAATTAGGCCGGGGCCTGAACCCGGCTGTCAGGCAAGCCGCGTGATCAAGGGCGGTTGGGTCCTTTTATTGAAGTTGAACTCGGGGCCCGCGGAGCGCTCGGCCTCCGCTGCTCCTCGGCCGCCAGGCGGGCCGCGACCACCGCGTTAGGAACCCCGCAGGCGGTGGTGAACGGCCAGGGCTGCTCAAGGGGGACATTGCCCCAGCAGCGAGCGGAGCAGAGGTCTGGGAAGAACAGGCCCTCACACGGAGGTCGCCACGTAACAACGCTGTTTGCAGTTTCTAACCCCCCCCGCAGGCTTCTCAATCCTGTGACTAAAGGGTCCTGCCGAGTCACCGCGCCCAGCCCCACCCCGCCCACCGGCCCCTTCCCCTGCTCTGAGAAGGCTTGGGGTTTATCCTGCTCCCTACAGCTTTCTCCAAACTTCGAAAATAAATGCAAGAAAGGATGGAGACCGGGAGGGAAGCCTGCTTCCCTGCCCTCCTGCCGGCCTGGGTCGCAGCCTTTCCTGGGCTTCCTGCGTCGGAAGGGCCTGCTCCCTTCCAGACTGGGCCCGGTCGCTGCGTCTGGCTCACCGCAGGACAGCAGCAGTTTGCTGCTCTTTTACCAACTCCGTGTGTCCTTTAGCGCGGGGAGTCTGAAGACCCGGACCCCGTTTTGGCCCAGCTTAAATGAGTGCAGTCAGGGAGCAACTCCCTCCTGGAAGCTGGAGGGGAGGTGCCCCTCCTGCCTGAGGGCCTGCTGTGCACCCCCACCCCCACCCCACCCCAACTCTGTCTCTCCTACTGATGATGGACAGCAGAACACTTTCTGGAAGTCAGGTCTAAAAACCCATCATTTGCCTAAATTACAGCAGTAACACAGGCAGGGTAAAGGCATATGGACAAAAGTCTGGAATCCAGTGTTCGAGCTGCACATCTCATACACGCAAGAATCTCCTTTAAAAAATGTCCTTAAAATTTTCCCCCTGAAAAATTGCTCAGGAGGGCATATGACAAGCCTTCATGGTAACGGTTCTACCATTGCACACCTAATATTTGCAAACAGTTCCTCTCTGTGCATGGGTGAGTGGGTGACCACACTCCTTCCCATCTTTCTTCTGTTCCTTCTGGAATGGTAAAGCCAAGATGACCTTTCTTGGACTGTGGCAGCCCTGGTCTGTAAGACGGCTCTCAGGGGCTGTGTAGGGAAAGGGGGCCATCCACTCTGCCCTGTCCTCTAGTCCGGGGCTGGGGGATGTGTTTAGTTTGGCTGGGCAGCACAGTGCGTGGTCCCTGGATGTCTGTAGAGTTAGGGCAGGAGCACCAGTTTTGGGAGCAGGCACGGCAGCAGCTTCTCGATTCCAGGATGCTTCTAGAACCGCTGTGTTCCTGGTGCAGCAAGCAAGGCAGGAGCTCGAGGGCTGCCGTACGTTCTGGAAGTGAGCTCTGCCTGGAGCCTGTTGACTCAGCTCTAGGCAATTTTATCCTGTCGTCTAATAAGTTGCTTCCTGAGTGCAGTGACCAGTGTGGGCTGTTCTCTACAAAGGAACCCTGCCTAAGACCCCACCTCTGGACTGGGGTCCAGAAGGTGCACACTAGGGATCTCCCCGGGGTGTGCCTCTTCTTGACATCACTAACACCATTCCCTTGCAATGTGGATGAGCACTGACCTTTGACACACTTCGATGCCTTTAAGATCACATCAAAGTTGTTCTTGCAACAAACTCGTATTACGATGCTTTTTAACTTGGAATATGTACCAAATTTCAGTTAAAACAACAGTGGGAAGAACAGCCGTGGCATAAATATGGTGGGAGAGAGAACAGAGTGTAGGGGTCTGGGACACAAGCCAGGCTCTTCTGCATAAACTTTGTTTTATAGATTTGACTTTGGAATCATACAAATGTTTTCCATAGCTATTTAAAAATTAAATTAAAAAAAAAAAAACCTAAAAGTCAAAAGCAGAATGGGACAATGTGCCTAATTTTGTATCATTTCCGTGGCCTGCCCAGCACACAGGAATCACTGGAGAGAGCTGTAAACACTGTAATTGGACTCTGCATACTGGGAAGGCAAAGAGAACTGAAAAAAAAAATTTAGAGGTTCTCAACATTCATATTTCTAGTAACAATGTTGCTGTTGTCATTCTGAAACTGTGAGCTAAGTCCAGTCAGTTATTATGTCTCTGTCTTCAAGAATCAAGATTTCTAGCCCCAAAGAAAAGAGATACAAATATGAAAGAAAAGAAATTAGGCAAGACAGGGTCATTCTAAATTTGTTGCAAATATCATTCTAAACTCGTGATGTGTTTTCTCTTAAGCAGTGTTATTTCCTGGCCCTGGCCCCTGGAAAAATCTAGAAATGTTGATGGATGCAGTGGCAAGGAGAACCATCAGGGTTCTGATTGTGTTCTCTCCTGGAAGGAATGGCTGACTTCAGGTCCGGGGAAAACATGTACACAAGAAGCCTGGAGCGTCTTCCTGGGTCAGAGAGTAAGGAAACAGCCTAGTGAGTCATAGCCAGACTCTAGAATGTTCTAAAAGATGCCTCCATGGGCCAGAGAGGGTGCCAGGTAAGCATCAACCAGAACAAAACTACAATGGATAGGAACACATCAGATGGTAAAAATCCATGAGTTTCTAATGTTAATCGAATAAAAACTTCCTGGTCGTCTTAGGCTGCTGATGGGAAATTGAGTCTTGATTCTGAAAATTGATAAGTAAAGGGAAAGAATCAAGCACAGAACCAGTCCTTCTTACCAAATTATACTTCAAAGTAACAGAAGAGTTGAGGAAATGTCCTGCTCCGCAGATGGACTCCAGATAGTAAACGAGGGCGTACTGGTGGGATTACGTCACCATTCTGCAGACCTCATCCGTGCTAACATGAGGGATTCCGACCACATCACCGGCCGCTGGGCTTGGCAGCCAGTCCCAGGAAATCCAGCACATAGTACTTGGACAAGTTAAATGGTGCCATGCGGGTGCAATCAGGTCTGGCTCTCCTATTCTCAGAACCCCCAAAGAGCTCATTTCATTTTTTGTAAAAGCCTGTCTTTGTGTTCTGGAAGGCTGTTCAGGCTGGCAATCAGAAAGCCCTGTCACTGATCTGACCTCCTGTCCTGGGGCTTGGGCTTACTCTCCCCACCATCCCCGCATCACTTGGGCTGCTGGTAGTCCCTCCCCCCCACGGTGCAGGGACTCATGCAGGAGCCTACCTGAAACTGCCCTGGGACAGCCACAGGGGTGACCTTCTCGAAGGCTGCACATCGGTCTCATTTCTGTTGTCCCCTAACGGCTCACAGTCTTAGCAATGTAAAACACCTCCCATTTCATCTTCTCCCAATTCAAGCGGGCTGACAGATTGGGTGGTGTTGGGCTGGGTGGGTTTCTGTCACTCCTGCCTGGCATTCCTCTCGTGCCAGCAGTTCCCTTGCAGCTCTAGCCTAAGACGGTCTCGGTAACAGATCTGGTACGGAGGCTCTCAGGGAGCACGCCTCAGCCCTCCTCCATGTGACTTCTCCATCCAGCAGGCTCCTTCTCGCTGTGGACTCAGGACTCTGACCACAGTGCTCTCAAGCCTTTGCCTGGAGGGAATTTGCTGATCTCCCCTGAGCTAATGCAAATCACACGGCCAAGCCCAGATTCAAGAGTTTGACATTAAAGAGTTGATTGGCAGCTCTGTGTGTGCAGAGATGTGTGTGTGTGCATACCAGTATTGTGGATGTGTGTGTGTGCGTTTGTGTGTATGTGCGTGTAGGTAAGATTTGTGTAGTTGTATGGATGTGTGTGTGTGTGTACGCTGGTGAGGGGACCTGTTGTCGCTCGTAGACTTACTTTAGGATGATCAGCTGGGGCCCCGGTCATATTTGGGGGGACCCCCACTGTTTGCCAGTGTTTTCTTTGTGACTGGCCCTATCTCCAGAGAGGAATTTTTGACCTCCTGCTCTGGAAAATCAGCCTCCTGGAACCCAGGGAGGGAAGAGGCCTAAAAGGAGCTCTTGTCATTCAGAATGTGGATTTCTACACATTCCCTGTTTTCAGTACAGGCTCTCCCATTTCCTCTCCTCTCAGCACTGCCTGGTACCCCCATCTGAAACTTCTATGGCTCAAATTCTCCAAGGGAACACCCAGCTCCCTCCAGGGTTGCACCAGGCCTCTTAGCAATGGGGGAGGGGATCCAGGCATACATCTGCTCTTGACATTGGCTGAGAGGTGGGGTACTTCTGCATGGGACTCAGCCAGCTTGCTGTCATGGCCATGTCCCTGACCTGTGCTCCTGCCTCCACTCCTCCACAATCCACTGAGTCAGGCGCCACCCTTCAGCCTCCTTCCACCTGCCCAAGTATGCCGCTGTGAACTGCTCTCCTGTTTCCTCTGAGATCTGGGTTTTTGCCTTTCCCATTCTTTTAGCCCAGTTTCAGTATATTTATGAGAGAGCAGAAATAAACGCATATGTGCCAGCTGTCATTTTCAGTTGGAAATTGCTGGAGATCATTGTTTAGAAGCTGAATGCAAGCACAGATTGCGAGAGGCAGCTCAGCCCTCTTCCTGCGTACCTCACGGGTCTCCAGGGGGGCTCAGTGGCCGGGATGCCCTGTGCCTGCCTCCATCTCTGCAGCTCTGGTGGGTAACTGTTCCCTGCTGATCCCTCAGGGTGGGACACCCAGTGGCCCACAGAGGGCTGGGGCCAGAAGTGAAACCCCACCTAGTGACCTAGGAAGCCAGAACCTGAAAGCTAGCTCCTCTCTCCCACTTCTAGTTCACTGACAGGCACCCGTGTGCCCAGGGGTGCTGGGTCCCCGCAAGCGTGTCTCCCTGTTCTCCTCCACCAGGAACCTCACAACTGCCCAGATCGCAATGTTATCATCCGACACTGCTCTAGTGGTGGCTGGATTTAATTGAGCTTAACTTCAATTCATGAGTCAGGAAGGCATGCTTTCACCCCTTGCCCCCCAAGGCCCCTGCAAGAAATTCAACACATATATGCAAGTCCTGATTTCCCAAATGGAAACCTCATTTCCATTGTTTAATATCATTTGAATAGAAGTTCGCTCAAATACTTTAAGTTCTCGCTGCCCCACCCTGTTAGTTTTTTTTTAAAGATTTTATTTATTTATTTGATAGAGATCACAAGTAGGCAGAGAGAGAGAGAGACAGAGACAGAGGAGGAAGCAGGCTCCCCGCCCAGCAGAGAGCCCAATGCGGGGCTCGATCCCGGGACCCCGGGATCATGACCTGAGCGGAAGGCAGAGGCTTTAACCCGCTGAGCCACCCAGGAGCCCCCACCCTGTTAGTTTTTAATCTTCAAATTTGTCGCTCACATCTTCTGCCCTCTACTCTCCTATCCCGCCCCCCACCTCCAGCCTCTGCTCGTCAAACTTCACATGTTCAAATGGAGAGCAGCAGGTGCAGTTGACTGATGGCGGGAAAGGAACGGGGCTCTTGGTGGATGTCTCTCCTCACCACACAATCTGGGTCTACCCTCGTACGGACGCACAGTTGTGCACTGTGGGGAGAAATTAACTAAAGATGGGAGATTAGTAATACAGAGCCTTTTAATTAATTATCACTGTGTGTCTAATACAGGACTAGGAAGTGGAGTAGAGTATGAGACACATAAACAGATTCTCCATAGCGGGGCCACTCAAGGGATATGGAAAAGTATGAGCCAGACTGTGGAGAAGCCTGGGGACAGAGGCTGGTGGATATGAGGTGCTGGGAAAGATATCGGCAAAGAGGAGTAAATTTTACCATCAGAGAGAGAAGAGCATTCAGGCAAAGAGAGGAAAATGTGTCAAGACCCACAAGGGTGCCATGCGATGGTGTCCCTGCAGCGGGGACATCCCTGTGGCTGGGAGCTCCGGGGCTCAGTGGCCAGCACTCTCTGAGCTGCACGTGACAAAAATACACCCAAACCTGCTTGACTCTCCCCCCCTCCACTGCCCCACAAAAAAAAAAAAAAAAAAAAAAAAAAAGGAATCTGTTTGTTCATACTTAGGAAGCTCAGGCTTAGGCTGGCTTCAGGCTTAGTTGGATCCAAGAGTTTCAATTCTGTTGTGTCTCTCTTCTCCTTCTCCATCCTTCAGTTCTGCTTCCCTCTATGTGTGAAGCTTATGGTCTCTGTACAAGGATGCCCTTGGTGCCTGAACGTGACAGGCACTGCAGGGTCCTATCCACCAGGGACAGCAATGCTGATTAAATGGAGTCCTCTCCTCCAGCTCCAGCAGAGACATCAAGCATAGGACCCTGACTGGCTAGACTTTTCTATGTGTCCTGGAGCCCGAGAGCCCTATTCATCCAGCTGGGTTATATGGTTGCTCTCACAATGGGTGGGACCGGAAAGGCAAGCTGGGGCCCTGGAGGTGGGGGAGTTCGCACTGGAAGATATGCCAGATGAACAAGGAGTGTCCGCTGTGGTGTGTGGAGGTGCCGCAGAGGAAGGTTGAGGCCAGACTCTCAAGGGTCTTATAGGACAAGTTACTGAGTTCAGATGTCCTCAAGGAGGCAATGGGAACCAAAGGAGAGTTCTAAGGAAAGAGGTGACGACTGACTTTGACTTTGAGAGCAGTTTGAAAAGGACAGCCAACTAGGAGCCTGTTGCAAAAACCTACCAAGGACTGAAGAACCAAGGAAACATAGAACCACAGCACCATGGAACTAGGGAACCACGGAACTACGGAACTAGTGGACCAAGGAGCCACAGAGCCTTGGAACCAAGGAGCGTTAGAACCAGGGAACCATGGAACTAGGAAATCAGGGAACTAGGGAACTGGGGAACAAGGGAGAACCAAGGAACCAGAGAACCAGGGAACCAAGGAACAAAGAAACCACAGAACCAAGAAACCAGAGAACTAGGGAACTAGGGAGACAAGGAACCACTGAACTAGGGATCCACAGAACCAGGGAATCACAGAACCAAGGAACCACTGAACTAGGGAACCAGGGAACTAAGGAACCAAGGAATCAGGGAACTAAAGAATCATGGAAACATAGAACCAAGGAGACACAGAACCATGGGACCAGGGTACTAAGGAACCACAGAACCAGGGAACCATGGAACTAGGAAATCACAGAACTAGGGAATTGGGGAACTAGGGAGAATGAAAGAACCACAGAACCAGGGAGCCACAGAACTAGAGAACTAGGAAACTAGTTCCCCTGGAACTAGGTAACCAGGGAACCAAGGAACGTCAGTACTGAGATGAGGTGAAGATGGGACGGGGGGATTTAAGAGGGAGAAGATGCAGGATTTGATTTTTCTCAGTGTGACAGTGAATCCCCCAAAGTTAGGCTTGGAATTAACTAGGGAGGTGTTACATACACCCATTTCTCCTCTTGCCGTATATAATTATGTTTCCACTTTGAGATAGACTAGCTGAGAATGGGAACCCATGCCATTTAAATACTGCTTTATCATGTAAGGAAAAAAAGTTATAGGCCAACCCCAACCAGGCTGTGCAGAAGGACAGAAGAAACAGGGCAGGATGGTGATGAGTTAGGATTCTGTCTTCTGCCAATGATTAGGGGATGACACCCCTTTCCCTCCGTGGGACTCGCTTTCCCCTCTCGTGAAAAAAAAAAAAATGAACTGGGTGAGTGACCCGTAAGGTTTCCTTAATGTCACAATGTCTAGGTTCTCTTTTCTGCAATTAAAATCCCTGTCTGGGAGCTTAAGCTTCATGTCACACTTTGATGTTCAGTGGCGTTTTAGAAAGGGTGGGGCATGCTGCCAAGGCATGGGGCGTGCGATTCTCTTTAATCTGTCTAAGTAATGTGCAGGGGAGCCTTTGGTGACCACACGGGCCCCAACCCCTCATAAAGTCCCTGCCCCGTTGTGACCTGGTCATAAACTTTCTTGCAAAGGTCATGTGAATTTATCGTTCCCAATACTTTATAATTAGAAATTATGGTCTGTCTGCCACATGACACTTTTGAGCTCTAGCAGATCTTAAATTAAGACTACATAAATGTTTTAAAATGTTCTTCAGAAGACTTTCAACTCCTTAGTTGAAATTTTGACTTAGGTTCCTGAACTCTTACCTGAATAAACACATAGGTTTTACCTTCAATATTTGATGGAATAAACCTGGAATCAAATTTTTGTGTTAAAGCTCAGATGATATCTTAAATATAAAAACACATCGAAGCAGTCCTGTGGGGGAACCACCTCTGGGTGTGTGGCAAGTTTCTCTTTTGTGGCGGTCACCAGAGCAGTGGGGAGCCGGGGTGCAGAGCTCTCCCAAGTGATCAGGGCAGAGAGCAACTGGATGTCCTTGTTTAAAGAAGAAAATTCGTGTGTGCGTGTGTGTGTGTGTGTGTGTTTACGTGGGGATATGAGGCAAGACATAATTTCTCTTAGGTTACACATTTTTTAAAAGGCTTTTATTTATTTCACTTGACTCTATTTTCCTCTTTTATTTCTTTATCTTCTACCAACAAAGGTGAATAACAAGCCAGGAAGAGCACAGTTTCCTCCTCATGGAGAAAAATGGAAGGCACTAGAAGCACGTCAAGGGTGTGAGGCATGCCTCCTCCCCGCCTCTCCCTATAATCCTGTCTTTCCTCTCTGGCCCTGATGACTTTTCCTTCCACCTCTTCAAAAAGGCTCTTGGGCCTAACCTCCCAGAAGATATTATCCAAACTCTGAAAATAAAGTGAAACTAGCTAGCTTTATTTTGTTTGACCGATTCTTATTTTTCCCCTTGAGGAAGAATTAATGAACACCAGTATTAAGGGATGAAAGTGTCTCTTTCATGTGCCTGAGCCAGCCAGGACTATTTCATATGTAAAATGTGTTCTGTCTTTCCAGCTATGATTGCTGTTGGTCCTCTACCTTGCCCCGCTAGCTCATGACTGAGCAATTTATGCCATAATCACTCATACTTGGGGTGTGTGGAGGATTGCCATTTAATTGCCATTTAAAGAGAACTAAAATGATTGCACTGATTTTCTGTGTTTATAATTATTTGGATAAGGAATCTGGACGACTGTATTTTCTTCAAGGAAAACCCCACAAGTAATATTCTGTATTTCATCAGTAACAACGCAAGAAGAAGTGGGGGTCTTCAAAGAACTAGATTTGTTTGAATGTTCAAGTTTCAGGAAAATGGTCAGCTCAAGGTTGGGGGGAGGAGGAGAAGGAGCCAGAGAACGTGCGGAGGTGGGATCTCGTAGTAAAACAAAAACAAAAACCCACACCCGCCTTCCCGTATGATCAGGACTTCCTCTAGCTCCCTTACTGAATGTCCTGAGACACAGAGACCCTCCGCCAGCCAGCCAGGATATTCCATAAGCTGAAGCAGGAAAGTGGATCTGTTTCAAGTATGGGATAGAGAATTGGGTCTCACTGAATCAACTGTGTTTTTTCTTCAAGGCATAACATACCTACAATAAAATGTACCCGTTTTAATAAAATTTAAAATTGGATACCTTTGGGTAAATGTGGAACCACCTTCACAATCAAGAATATTTCTCTCACTCTAGAAAGGTCCTCGGTGCCCTTTGTAGTCATTTGCATCCCCCTACCCACCCGCTAACAACCACTGATCTAATTTACGTTTCTGTGTTGTTTTTTGCAGAAAGTCATAAAATCAAAATCATACAGGACGTATCATAGCCTTTAGCATCTGACTTTTTACACTTTGATTAATCATCTTAGGATTCATCCACATTGTTCCATGTATCTACACTTGTTCCTTTTTATCGCTGAGTACCCCCATTGCATGAGAACCTCACAATTTCTTTATCCAGCCACCGGCTGAAGGACATTCAGGCTATTTCCGGGTTTTGGCAATTTTGAACAAAGCCTCTTTCCGATTGTTGTTGAGACACTTTTCTTCTGTCTCAGGTAAATTTCTAGGAGCAAGATTGTGGGGTCCCATGTACAGGTATGCTTAACTTTGGGAGAAATGGCCAAATGATCCAAATGACCCAAAATGACTGGATCGTTTGTCAGGTCCCACCAGCAATGTATAAGAGTTCAGCTGTGAGTGGCCACAGTCAAAAAATGGAACATAATAAGTGTTGACAAAGATGTGGAGACACTGGAATGCTCATGCTTTGCTGGTGGGAATGTAGGGTGACGCAAGTACCCTAAAGGACAGTTTGGTGGGTCCTCAAGAGGTTAAATGTTGAATGACTGTAAGACCCAGCAATTCTATCTTTGAGCCTATCCCCAGAAGAACCAAAAACAGGTGTTCAGACAAGAACTTGTACACAAATGTTCATAGCAGCATTGTTCACAATTGCCCAAATATGGAAGAATGTCCGTGGGTGAGCGTTAGGATAAATGAAGTGTGGGATAGCCAGGCAAGAGATACTTCATAGAAAAAGATACTTCATTCATAGAAAAGAGGGAAGTGTGACCCACACTACAGCAAGGATGGGCCTTGAAAACATCATGCTAAAAGGCTACATACTGCATAGTTCCATTTATATGAAATGCCCAGAAGAGGCAAATCCATAGACACAGAAAGAAGATTAGTGGTTGTCCAGGGTTGGGAAGAGTGTGTATATTAATGATGTTTTTTATTTTCTGAACTTTATGATGCTTTGACATCTTGGGACCTTGGAGACACAGAGGATTGCCCCTCCCAGAGTGAGCTAATTCCTAAAGATAGCAAACACCGTGCCTGAGGGTACACCTTTGTAGCAAACCAAACACCCTGAGTGCTCTCCCCAACCAACCTCCTCTTTATATTTATTTATTTATTTATTTATTTATTTATTTAAAAAATATTTTATTTATTTGACAGAGAGAAATCACAACTAGGCAGAGAGGCAGGCAGAGAGAGAGGAGGAAGCATGTTCCCCGCTGAGCAGAGACCCCGATGTAGGGCTTGATCCCAGGACCCTGGGATCATGACCTGAGCTGAAGGCAGAGGCTTTAACCCACTGAGCCATCCAGGCGCCCCGACCCACCTCCTCTTATCAGACTCCCCTGCTCTCTGCCACTGACCAGCAGGGAACCACCTCGATAACCCAGATCATGCTGAAGGGTGAAACCGGCTCCACAGGCTGACCCCAACTTTCCTTGCCTTGCCTTTCCTGCAAAAACCACTATTAAGGCTCTTGCCCACAGCTTCCCCTCCTAGCTGAGCCTGGGGCTCCCCCTACCTTGCAGTGGAAGTGCCCTGCCTCCTGTTTCTAGCGCTTGTGAATGTGAAGTCTTCTTCCTTCATGACAGTCATTTCTGTCTGTGTGTCCTCCTGATTAAAGGAATCCCAGGAAACTTTAGAACAGGGAGGAAGAGGAAATGACTGTTTCATGGGCATAGGGTTTCCACTGGGGTGATAAAAATATTCTGGGATTGGATGGCAGAAATGGCTCACAACACAGGGAATGTGGGAATCCTACAAGGGTACAGTGTATGTTGCATGTAAGCATCAGTCAGGGATCTCCAGAGCAAGAGAACACTAACTCACAAGCATGAAAGTGGTTATTAGGAGATGTTGGCTAAGGCAGCGATGAAGGCTGTGCTCTGCACATGGGACCCCCGGGAAAGCTGGAGGTGTGGTTTCAGCCTGAGTGTGAAGATAGGAGGCAACCAGGTGTGAACTCCTCCTTCCTCCACCTTTCTGTTCTGTCCAGGTGCTCAGCAGAGTGGAGGAGGCCCACCCACAGGGGGAAATGCCATCCGATGTCTGACTCCACCAATTCAAACGCTAGTCCCCTCTGGAAACACTTGTGCAGACGCAGATATTAATTACCTCCTCGTGTTTCACCGCGATAAGAACATGGAAAACAAAGCCCATCCCTCCTCCACAGCTTCACCAGCCAGGGCTGACTGTGGTCCGTCTTGTTAATTTGAAACATTCTTGTACTATCTCACTGTGGATTTAATTTACCTTTCCATAATGACTGGTGAAATTGGCATTTTTTCTAACCAGCTGTCACTTTCCATACCAAATTTGATTCACGTAAAAGTTCGATAGTTCAGAGTCCCTATGCCTTCCATTCAAGTTTCCTCTAACCTTACAGAACCGCAGTGTGATTGTGGGGAGCAGGAAATGAGCCTTCATACAAACTAGAACCTCACCGATCTAGAAACTAATCAAGTTTCCCCTGTTTTCCTGCTAATGTTCTTCTTCTTGTCCAGGATCTTGTCCCGCTACCTACCACATGGCATTTTGGCTGTCAGACTGCCTTGATTTTCTCCAATCTGTGACAGTTCCTCTTTCCTGACTTTAAGATTTTTGACAAGTTCTGGTCAGTTATTTTAAAGAACGGCCCTCAATTTGAGTCCTTCTGATGTTTCTTTAGGAATAGATTGAGTTTGTGCATTTGGGGCCAGAATACCTCAGAAGTGATGGATGGATGGCACTGATCTGTGATTCCTCGGTCCAGTGGCACCCACCCACAGTCAAGTCACTCTTCCTCTGTAAGGAATCTACTCCTTGCAAATGGGCAACTATCTTGTGAGGAGATGCTTGGAGAGGAGGCACAATCCCATTTTTCATCCATGTGTTCATTCAGTAACGAGCATCCTTTCATGATTCTTGCCTGCAACAATTATTAGCATATGGTTTGCAGAATAGTGATTTTCTCTTTCCTTTATGTCTTGTACATTTATTAATTAGAATTTTACTGTGAGGAAGAGCAGCTCCTTCTCCCCCATTTATGTATTCGACTGTTTGTGTATATTCGTACTGACTCAAGGGTATTTATTTGACACCGTGGGTTATAATCTAATACTACCATTGCTTCTGTGATTTCTTCCATTGTTCCCTCCCTGGTCACTGGGGTGCCCTCACACTGGCTCCTTGTCCCTTGGCTTAAATCCCCATAGCTCTCTGAGCTCCTCCCTAGCCTTCAGCATTTTAAGCATTCCCAGACTTGAGGAATGTCTTCTAATGTGCTTGTTTGCCATCTGTATGTCTCCTTGGATCACGCATCCTTTCCAATATTTTGCTCATTTTCCATGGGGTCATTTGTCTCATTATTAAATCATAAGGATTTTTTTTTTTTTTGGTCATCAACTCTGGATATTTGTCCTTTATTTAATTTTATTTTGCAAATATTTTATCTCCCAACTTTCAGACAGTCATTTCATTTTCGTAGCAGTCTCTCAAAGAGCTGAAGCTTTCGATTTCGATAAAGTCAAATTTATTACCCTTTTTGTGGTTTGTACTCTTTGTATCACAGCTGAGAAATCTTTGCCTGACACAGTGTCAAAAAGGTCTTCTGTATGTTCTCCTAGAATTATTATTATTAGCATTATTCTGGTATTCTGGGCTGTGATTCATTTCTAGTTACTTTTTGAGCACACCATGAGGTATCAGTTACATTTATTTATTTCTATTGCACATTGATGTCTAGTTGTTCTAACACCAACTACTAAAAAACTATTCTTTCCCTGTTGAGGTTTCTTTGCAAAGTTGTCAAAAATCAATTGAGTGGGGGCACCTGGGTGGCTCAGTGGGTTAAAGCTGCTGCCTTCGGCTCAGGTCATGATCTCAGAGTCCTGGGATCGAGCCCCGCGTCGGGCTCTCTGCTCAGCAGGGAGCCTGCTTCCTCCCCTCTCTCTCTCTCTGCCTGCCTCTCTGTCTACTTGTGATCTTTGTCAAATAAATAAATAAAATCTTAAAAAAAAAAATCAATTGAGTGTATATGTGTGAGACTATTTCTGGACTCTCTATTCTGTTCCATGAATATATATGTCTTTCTTTACATTAGTAACACACTGTCTTGGTTTCCTTCATTTTACAGTAAGCCTTGGGGTAAGATAGTGGGAGTCCTCCAACGCTGTTCTCAATTTCAGAATTGTCCTGGTTATTTCAGGTCCTTTGCATTGACTCATAAACTGTAGAATCTGAATTCCTACCCCCCAAAATGCCCACCACTATTTTGAGTGGGATTACGTTGAATCTACAGCTCAGTTTAGGGAGATATTAACAATATGGAATGTTTGAATACATGAACTTGGTGTGTCTGCCATTATTTAGGTCTTATTTTATTTTTTTCATCAGTGTTTTGTACTTTTCACCATATGGATCCCGCCCGTGTGTTGGTAGATTTATAACCATGCACTTATTTTTGTTCCGTGTTTTAGTTCGGTACTATTTAGAACTTTTAAGTTTTCCTTTTTCTCCATTGTTCATTGATAGTATATAGATGTGGAATTAATTTTGATACACTGACTTTGCATCTTATGACCACTTTAAACTCACTGATTGTTCTTGGAGCTTTCATGTGTCAATTCTTTGGGATTTCCTACATGGAGAGCCATGTTGTCTGTAAATACAATTCTCACTCTTTCTTTCGTAGCTATGTGCCTTTTGTCACTTTTCCAGGCTTATTGCCCTAGTAGGACCTTCAGCACAATGCTGAAAAAACAGTGGGTGGAAAATTTCCCTTTTCACCAGCTGCAGGGGGAAAGCATTCAGCTTTTTGCCTTCGAGTATGACGTTAGGTGGAGGGGTTTCACGAAAGGTCCTTACCAGGTTGAGGAAGCTCTCTTCTGTTTTTAGCTTTCTAAGAGTGTCTACGAGGCATCAGTATTGAATTCTGCCAGATGTGCTTTCCTTGTTTGAGTTGATGGTACTGTTTTCTCTCTTTACTCTTCTGGTATGTCAAATTACGTTAACTGATTTCTATTATTACTTATCTATTTTCCGTTAATTGATCTTTGAATGCTGGACCCACCGGCATCTCTGGGGTAAATTTACAAATGACATATTGTCCTTTCTGTATATAAGTTGTTCTGTATATAACTTACATCCTTCTGGATGTAAGTTGCTAGTATTTTGTTAAGAATTTTTGTAACTAATGTGCTTTATTGGTCCATTCATTTTTTTCCTTCATAATACCTTTCTGTGGTTTGGGTGCATAGCAACCCTGGCCACATCGGAAGGGCTGGGGAGTGTCTTCTGGAAGAGGTTGTGTAAACTGGTGTCTTCTTCCTTAAATGTTTGTAATATGTGTCCATGAAGTCACCTGGGCCTGCGCTTTTCTTTGAGGAATCCAAAGAATTCAACTGACGATAAATTCAATTTCTATAATCAATGTACACTTATTTACGTTGCCTAGTTCTTCTTGGGAGAACTTTGGCAGCTCGTGTCTTTAAAGGAATTGTTCCCTTTGGTCTGAGTTATACACTTTACGGTTGCACAGCTGTTAATAACCTTCTTTTATCATCCCTGTCATTCACGTTCAATCTACTTCATTTCTAATATTCGTACTTCGCTTTCTTTCTTTTTGCCTATTTGGTTTGGATAAGTGGTTGTCAATTTATTGCTTTTATTGATTTTTTTCTATTGTTTTTCTGTTTCTGTCTTGCGTACTTCTGGTGTCATCTTTATTTTCTTCCTTCTGCGTGCTCGGGATGTAATCGGCTCTTTCTCTTCCTCACAGTTCAGGAAAATGGAAAGGTAGGCAGTGGATTTCTTTCCTCTTTACCAATACACACAGTTAATGATATAAATTGCTGTCTGAGCCTTTCTTTACTTGCATCCCACAAATTTCGATATGCTGTATTTTTATTTTTTAATTCAAATTATTTTTCTTATTTATCTTGTGTTTCTTCTTTGACTTAAGGATCGCATGCTGCTTAATAGCCACATACTGGGGACTTTTCAAGTGTTGCTCTGCTGTTGATTTCTGGGTTAACTACCTTGCGGTTAGAAAATGTACTTCGTGCTATTCAAATCCTTTTAATCTTGTACTTTGTTTCATGGTTCAGAATATGTTCTATCTCAGCAAATGTCCCGTGTGCACATCAAAATAATGTTGGCTGAAGTGTTCTAAAAAATGCCCAATTAGGTCTCGTTGGTTGATAGTGAGATTTTCAAATCTTCTACAGCCTTAACTGAATTTTGGTGTGTTTTTTTCAATCAGTTACTGAGAGAGGAGCTGAGATCCCCAACCCTCATTGTGGATTTGTCCTTTTCTCATTTTAGGTCTCTCGGCCTTTTGTTGTATGCATTTTGAAGCTCGGTCAGTGGGGGCCCTTAGAATTGCCATGTCTTTTTGATGAACTTACCAATGGAGCAGTTTGGAATGGAGCTCACTCTGCTTTCTCCTTGTGATGGACCATGTTACATTGTTTGGACTTTCTTCTGGTTAGTGTTTCCATGCTGTATCTTTTTCTATCCCTTTCCTTGTAGAATATATGTATGTGGATATATATACACATATACATGTCACTTTATTTTTTTGATGTTAGGTGGATCCTGCTTTCTTTCCAAGATTAGCCTCTGATGTTTAAATGGAGAATTTATATTCCATGTAATCACTTATAGGGTTGAATTTAATCTAGATCTTGTTTCTTTTCTATCTGTTCCATCTGTGCTTTGGTCCTTTGTTCCTATATTCTTGCCTGCTCTGGGAGTGATGAAATGTTTTGGTGTATTCAGCTGTACCTTACGGTGGGCTTATTCCTGCCCGTCCCTCCCCCTTGCACATGCGTCCTCGGGTTTACAATACGCTTCTTTACTTTGCTGCAGTCTCTCTTGCCTACCATCAACAATAGCATTCCTCCATTTTGTCCCCTTACTGTTGGTACTTTTGTTGTCCTGCATTTTGGTTCTACATGTGTCATAAATTCTACCATATATCGTTCCTTGTTTTGTTTCAGACAGTGCATTATCTTTGAAAAAGATTAAAACAGAATGTTATGTTCACTCATTTTGGCCAATTCTGAGATCCCCCATCCATTTGTGTAGATCCAAATGTATGCCTGGGACCCTTGATCTCACACTTCTTCTGCCTGGAGAACGTCCTTTAATAATTTTTTGGAGCGCGAGTAAACAGGGAATTAAGTGACTCAGCTTTTATTGGTCTTGAGAAGTGTCCATTTTGAATACTGTGCAGCCATCAAAAGAAATGAAATCTTGCCATTTGCGATGACGTGGATGAAACTAGAGGGTATCATGCTGAGCGAAATAAGTCAATCAGAGAAAGACAACTATCATATGATCTCCCTGATATGAGGAAGTTGAGAGGCAATGAGGGGGGTTTGGGAGGTAGGAAAAGAATAAATGATACAAGATGGGATAGGGAGGGAGGCAAACCATAAGAGACTCTTAATCTCACAAAACAAACTGAGGGTTGCTGGGGGGAGGGGGGTTGGGAGAGGGGGAGGGGGTTATGGACACTGGGGAGGGTATGTGCTATGGTGAGTGCTGTGAAGTGTAAACCTAGTGATTCACAGACCTGTACCCCTGGGGCTAATAATACATTATATGTTAATTTTAAAAATTTAAAAATTAAAAAAAAAAGAAGTGTCCATTTTGCTTCCATGAGGAAGATCACTTTGCTTCTTCCTCTCCCCTGAGGCAGGGCATCCTTTCCTGGGTGCTGGGGGCTGACCCTGCCTTGGCTTGGCTTTTTTCCCATTGCAGAGAAGGGTCCTTGAGGCAGGCAGAAGATCTGTACATGTGCGTCACTGAGAACACTGTCAGGTCTCCTTCCTTGGCCTGATCTTTCTTGAAAATTCATGGTAAAAACCATAGAAAAAAGCTGATGGGTGAGCGTAGACTTCCCTGGTGCCTAGATGTACCAGGGATTCTAAGCCCATTGTGCTAGTTAACAATCCCCCCCTAACAAATTGCCACATACTTCATCATTTGAAACACCACAAATTTATTCTCTCAAAGTCCTAGAAGTCAGAGATGGAGAGGTGTCAGGGATGAACTCCCTATAGACGCCCCAGAGAAGATTTCAGTGTGGCTCCTCTTCCAGTTTCTAGCAGTTGCTGGCCTCTCTGGTTTGTGTCCGGCTCAGCTCCAGTCTCTGCCCCTGGCCCCGAGTCCCCTGTTCTTTGGCGTCTTTCCACTCTGTGTGCCTCATAAGGAAACTTGTCACTGGGTTCAGGACTCGCTTGAGCAATCCAGGACGATCTTCATCTTAAGACCTTAAGTTATTACACGTGCAAAGTTGCCTTTTCCAAGTAGGGTAGCAGATTCCAGGGATCAGGGCGTGGATGTAGAATTCGGGGAGCCACCCTTCAACCCAGTACACCCTTACTTGTCATTTAAGAAATCCTGGGATTTCAGTGCTTTCCTTTAGCCTGCCTATGTGGTAACTATGTCCGTCAATGCTCTACCCAACATGAAACCACCTGTGCATCTGGACTCTCCCCAGGGGGGGCTTGTCGCACATTGGAATTTAGGTTTCCCTGTGGCTTTGTGACCTCAGCTTCAGTCTCTGAATTGAAGACTAATTATGATCTCCTAGACCATCTGGCTTCTTCTCATGGCTAGAGCGGAGGCCATGTTCTCTCAGCTTTCTACAACCCCTGCTGAAACAGAGCTCCCTGCTGTCCCACTGAATCTTGCAGGCCTTTCCTACTGGTGGCTCACCGCTGCTGTCCCCCACCTGGCCACTATTCCAGGCATGTGGAGATACGTGGCATGGCTGCCTCACCAGGCTGTGGCCGTCTGTGGCCAGCAGAAGTGTCTGGGTCCTCTTTTCGTTCATTCATCACCAGAGCTTGTTCTCAGCTTGCATTTGATAAGTCTCTTTGTTGGAATAATGTCGCTAGCCTTAGGGGAGCTAATTTGTAAGTTCTTAGAGGTGGGATTCCTAGGGATTTTCTAAGTGTAAATTCTTTCCCAGGTAAAACCTAGTATCATAGGCCATTCAAGCTATTCAGAACCTGCATGGACAGAGCCATGTCTCTCTTTGTCTGTGCGTTTGGGAGACGGGGACGTTCCTACAGAGAGCCTTGGTGCTGTCCTTGTTTCTCCCTTCCACTCCCGGTGCTAGCACAGGGCTGGTACCTCACAAGTAGTGTGAATCACATCCTAGTGTATATATCACAGCACTCCCCTTCACACTCAAAAAGATCATTTTTGGATAATAAATAGGCATCCTACTCCTAGGGGATCATTTTCCCCAGCATGCTCAAAGCTTCTTGGTGCACCATGATCTTGTCCCTGACTTCTCCCATGTTCTCCTGGCGCCCAACCTCTTGCTTGGTCCCACTCTCACCCTGAACAATGACTGTGCAGGTCCTTGAGCGCTGGACCATACTCTCCCTGGCTATAATTCTGCTCTTGGAAGCAACCTGGGGAAGTATCCTACTTGGTTCCCTGCCCTCCACTCTCCAGTTCTCCCTCTCCAGCTGGTTTCTGTGGCCAGGACTCTCCTGGTTTGAGTCATGGGTGGCTCAGCACGGCCATAATGAATCCAGAGCCCAGAGTGTCAGAACTCTCACAGTTGGAGTCGGCATTGAGTGGGACAGCTGGCCCACACATTTGTGGACTTATCCTGGAGTCTGCACTTGGTTAAGACCAAGTACGTCGATGCTGAAGGGCACCTCTGAGTTGAGTTCTGCACAGACCTGGGAGCCATCATAAATCTCTACTTCTCTCCAGATAAAGAGGGGAGTAGCCAGTGCTAGTCACATGGCAGCTCACACTTGTCCTTGGCTCTTTTCTTCTCCTCATTCCAACATTCTTTATCTTTTTGGATCGTGAAAATGTTTTATGCCATGTCAGTGTTCCTCCTTTCCTTCAGTAGGGTTGTCTTTCCCCTCTTCTTCTCTGTAGGGAAGGGAGTCCCAGAGCCCTGAACTCTTGGAAGGACATCCTACTATATTAGAACACGCACACACACCGCCTTTGATCCTTCCACCGACACATGGCCATTAATCATACTCTACACCCTTGCGTTGTCTGTAACTTACATCATGAAGCATGGTCCTGTGAAGGCACTGGATCTAAAGAGCACATGAAACAGAGTATGTACATTGTCAGATTGATTTAAACTTAGAGGAATCAGCGGAAATTGTTAGTGTCACGAATCATGGGCTTACAGAACTTTCCATCCCAGGCAGAAAGCTTTGTTCCAGTATCTGAGGGCCTTGACCTAATAGCTCCTTCCAGTGGGGTCATTCCACTGCAGAGTGATAGTGGAAAATGCCCTCTTTCCATGGAAATGGTACTTTCATGATCTTAAGGCTCTTGTAGAGCAGTTGTTGGCTTACAGAAAAATGGAGAAATTGAGAGGAAGAGATTCCTGGATGTCTCTGTCCCACATCTGCATAGATGCACCCATATTCATATGCCCCACATTGTGGTACACTTGTCATTGGTGAACCTACCCTGACACATCACCATCACCTAATATCCATGGTGTACATTAGGGTTCACTCTTTGTGTTGTGCATTTTATGGGTTTGGACAAATGTATAAAGACATGTATCCACCATTACAGTGTCATACCCAGTACTTTTCACTTTTCTAAAACTCCTCTGTGCTGCTCCTACTTCTCCCTCCCCCCACCTCCCGCAACCATTGATCTTTGTGTTTGTTTGTTTTTGTTTAGATTTTATTTTTTATTTATTTGTCAGAGAGTGAGAGAAAGAGAGTGCACGCACAAGCAGGCAGAGTGGCAGAGAGAGGCAGAGAGAGAGTGGCAGAGAGATGCATGCATCCTAGGACCCTAGGATCATGACCTGAGCCAAAGGTAGCAGCTTAACTGACTGAGCCACCCACATGTCCCCCATTGATCTTTTTTATTTATTTTTATTTTTGAGAGAGAGGGAGAGACAGTGTATGCATGTGCAAGCAGGCTGGGGGCAGTGGGGAAAGGAGAGAGAGAATCTCAAGCAGAATCCATGCTGAGTGCAGAGCCCAATGCAGGGATCCATCTTATGACCCTGAGATCATGACCTGAGCTGAAATCAAGAGTCAGAGGCTTAACTGATGGAGCCACCCAGGTACCCTAACCATTGATATTTTTACTGTCTCCACAGTTCAGCGTTTTCCAGAATTTTATACAGCTGTAATCATACAGTATTTTCAGATTGGCCTCTTTCACTTAGTAATATGCATTTAAGTTCCCTCTGGGTCTTTTCATGGCTTTTTATCTCATCTCTTTTTAGTGCTGAATAATATTCCATTGTCTGGATGGACCACAGTTTATTAACTCATTGACCTCCTGAAGGTTTCTTGATTGTTCCATTTTTGTAATTATGAACAAAGCTGCTGTAAACATTCATGTACAGGTTTTTGTGTGAACATAAGTTTTCATCTATTTTTGCTAAATACCAAGGAGTATGTTTAGCTTTATTAGAAATGAGAAAACTGTCTTCTAAGGTGTCTGTACCATTTTGCAACCCCACCAGCAATGAATGAGAGTTCCTATTGCTCCAGATCCTCACCAGCATTTGGTGTGGTCAGCGTTCCAGATCTTGGCTATTCTAACAGATGTGTAGTGGTATCTTATTGTTTTAATTTGCCTTTCCCTGATGACATATGACCCGGAGCATCTTTACTTATTTGCCATCAGTGTATCTTCTTTAGTGAGGTGTCTATTAAGGTCTTTGGCGCATTAAAAAAATTAGGTTTTCTTTTCTCTCATTGTTGAGTTTTTTTTTTTTTAAAGATTTTATTTATTTATTTGACAGAGAGAGATCACAAGTAGACAGAAAGGCAGGCAGAGAAAGAGAGAGGGAAGCAGGCTCACCGCTGAGCAGAGAGCCCGATGCGGGACTCAATCCCAGGACCCTGAGATCATGACCTGAGCCGAAGGCAGCGGCTTAACCCACTGAGCCACTCAGGCGCCCTCATTGTTGAGTTTTAAGAGTTCTTTATACACACACACACACACACACACACATATATATAAGATTTTATTTATTTACTTGACAGACAGAGATCACAAGTAGGCAAAGAAGCAGGCAGAGAGAGAGAGGAGGAAGCAGGCTTCCTGCTGAGCAGAGAGCCCGTTGTGGGGCTCAATCCCAGGACCCTGAGATCGTGACCTGAGCCGAAGGCAGAGGCTCTAACCCACTGAGCCACCCAGGCGCCCCTATCTTCTAGGAGTTTAATGATTAGTTTACACTTTGCTTTGACTAATGATCCATTTTGAGGTGACTTTTGTGAAGGGTATAAGCTTTATATCTAGACTGATTTTTTTGCATGTGGATGTCATTTTTTTTTCCAGCACCATTTGTTGAAGAATTTTTTGCTTTGCTCTTATGTCAAAGATTTGTTTATATTTATGTGGTTCTATTTCTGAGTTTGCTATTTTGTTGGTCTATTTTTTTTTTTCACTAATACCACACTCTTGATTACTGTGGGTTTATAGTAAGTCTTGAGGTTGGGTACTGTCAGTCCTCCAACTTTGTTCTTTTTCAATATTGCATTGGCTACTCTGGGTCTTTTGCCCCTATATATAAACCCCAGGATCTGTTTGTTGATATCCATAAAATAACTTGCTGAGGTTTAATTAGGATTGAATCTATAGGTCAATTTGGGAAGAACTGACATCTTGACAGTATTGAGTCTATCCATGAACATGGAATATCTTTATTATTTAGTTCTTTGAGTTCTTCCATGGGAGTTTTATAATTTTCTTCATATGATCTTATACATATTTTATTATATTTGCGCCTGTACATATTTTGGGCGTGCTAGTATAGATAGTATTGCATCTTTAATTTCAAATTCTATTTGCTCAGTGCTGGTGTATAAGAAAGTGATTGACTTTTGGATATTACCCTTGTATCCTGCAACCCTGCTACAATTGCTTATTAGTTCCAGGAGGTTTTGTTTGTTTGTTTGTTTTTGTAGATTCCTTTGGATTTTCTATATTGATATGCATGTCATCTGCAAATAAGGCAGATTTCTTCCTGTCCAATCTATATACCTTTTATTTCCTTTTCTTGTCCTTTTTTTTTTCATCATCTAGGACTTCTGCTTCCATAATCCTGCAATATTTAAACTCACTATGTGAACTTCAGATTCACATTCAGGCCTCAATTTATATTCAGACCCCACCACTTATGACAGATAAAATCTTGAGCAAGTAACTTAAACTTGTGTCTCAGTTTTTCTGTAAATTGGAATGATAATGTTATATACCCCAAGAAGCCAAAATAACGAGTAGGACAAGTGTGAAAGAGTGAAACTAACATAGGTGTCAGATACTGTTCTCATGTTCATTCTCACTTGTACAGCCTGGAGATTTCCAGGCCATTCCTTCAATGACCCTGTTCCCTTTCCACAGCTGATCACACAGTGGGCCCTGGGACTAACAGAGCTTCACCTCTAGAAGAGGCACCACCATCCTTTAAATTAGAACACTGTTCGTATGGAAGCAGAATAATGACCCCCCAAGATGCTCACATCCTAATCCCCAGAACTTCTGAATATGTTACTTATGTGGAAAAGGAACCTTTGAAGATGTGATTAAGTTAAGGGTCTTGTGATGGGCAGAATATCCTAGACTATTGAGGTGGGTTTAGAATAATTACGGGGCTCCTTATGACAGAGACGCAGTGCAGTCTGAGTCAGAAACATGAAAATAGAACAATAAAAGCAGAAGTCAGATGATGTGATGTGGCCATGAGCCAAGGAATGCAGCAGCCTCTAGAAGCTGGAAAAGGCCAGGAAATGGATTCTTCCCTAGAGCCTCCAGAAGAAACCCAACTCTGCTGACTCTCTTGATTTTAGTCCCATGAAATCCATTTCAGACTTCTTCCCTCCAGAACTGTAAGATAATAAATTTGTGTTGTTTTAAACCACTACACTTGTGGTAATTTGTTATGGCAGTGATAGGAAACTAATACAGTTCCCTTCTGGGCCAATAGCATAGGATAAGTGCAAAGCTCTGGGGCTGAGGGTTTTGGTGTCTGTGGCCTAATTCATGCTGTTTGCTTTTCTGGTTGAGGTCTGGTCTGTGGAGCCCCTGTCTCTCCAGGCCATTGGATTTGCTTAATAGCTGTATTTGCTTAATCTAAGGTTCACCCTGGCTAGGGATCTATTGGAAACCTCTATCCAAATTCGACAATAATTCTGATAGATGGGTAGTGAAGCCTCATTAAGATCAATCATTAGTCTTTCACTATCAAAATCTGCCTAAAAAGATGTGGTTGGGCTGGTCTAGCATAACCTCCAGTTGCACAGGAACTGGTCTTGCTGGGTGTGAGTGTTCAGAGAAACTCAACTCCACATCTTTCCGATGCTGTTTCCATATTTCCTAGACAGCTGTGTCCTAAATACTCTAACCTCCAGACACATTAGTGGAATAATTTAGGAAATCATCACCAGGACATTTCAGGACCTGGGGTAAGGGAAGTGGTGACATTTCTTGCCATCAATAAATCTGACTTGCTCATTAGTTTAAAAGCCACTTTGGATTGTTCTAGCTTGGACATTCAGAGTTGCTGTCTGATGTGTAAAATTGAGGGATATGAAGGAATAAATCCTGTTAACTTTAGAGGTTGGAGATTCAATTAAAATAATAATGGAGACCAACTGGGCATGAAGACCTGTCAGCAGGGTCTCAAGGCAAAAAGGATGGGTCTTGTCAAGATCTGACATGTATCCATGATGGCTGGACAATGAATTTCCCAGGCTGTGGGGATGCTTGCCGTGCGTGTGGTCACGTTAGCCTCATCACTGCTTAGAGGCGGCTTCCCGAGCCAGCTCTATAGGCTGCAAAGATATCAGGCAGCCTGGCAAGAGGCAGGCTGAAGTCACACATTTGTGCAGGTTAGGATGCCAGGGTGGCTCTGGAGAGTTCTTAGGTTGCTCCGCCTATAAAGAGCTAAAATGTCCATGGTCATTAAGCTTTTTTGAGACAAGAACCCTGAGTCAGCCTGGGCCCACTGTGAGAACCCCTTCCTCCCCTCTCTGGGACTCAGATTGTATCTGAGGTCTTTTCAGTCAGTGGTTAAATGAGGACCAGCCCCTTCCAAAGACACTGAATGAGAGCAAAGAGGGATGGAAGGGCAACGAGTATGGCATGTGCCCGCCACCTCACGAATCCCGGAAATGCCTTGGCAGAGCCGAATGCAGAGCAAATGCCCAATAAGTGTCAGTAAGTGTTAGCTGCTGCTGTTATTGCGATTGTCATGATTACTCTCACCGATCTCATCTTCACAACAGGGCTATGAGCTTCTTAGAGGCGAAACCTCATACACGCCCAGACACCCGTGCTCCACACCCTCAGCATAAGGTACCAAAACACTTACCATACGTAGATGCTAATTAAACTCTCCTTGAAATTGGGTCCAATGTGCATTGTTTTATGAAAGTCTTCAATATGGACCAGAATCGTTTATTCAGAATTAAATGGCAGGGGTTCTGTCCATGTCAGTGTACTATTTGTGAACATGTGTGTGTTTAATGGGCTTTGTTTCCAAAGAGCTAGTTTATCCTTCCCACTGAACCTGAAGTAAAACCACAGGTCTGGATCTAATGAGAGCCTTTCCATTTTGGGCAAATAAAGATGTTAAAAAAAAATTCTCTTCTAAGTCTTCTTTGAAGAACCAGCAAGGGAGGTCGATAGTAGAGGAGGATGGAATCAGAGATAAATTGTGACTTCCTAGCTTCCTTTCTAAAGCTCTTGATAAGCCCCACTTTCTGTGGAAGTCTTGGTGACTAATGTGACAACTTGTAGATGGAAAGACTGGATTCCTGGAAATCAAAGAGATCTGGAGGCCAGGGTAGGCATTCTGCCCCGTGTCCCTCTCTCATGCCATCCCTTCCCTAAGTCACCACCATGCATCATAGCATTTAAAAGAGAATGGCCTGCTGGGGCGCCTGGGTGGCTCTGTTGTTGAGCATCTGCCTTCGGCTCAGGTCATGATCCCAGCGTCCTGGGATCGAGCCCCACATCGGGCTCTTTGCTCTGTGGGAAGTCTGCTTCTCCCTCTCCCACTCTCCCACCTTGTGTTCCCTCTCTCGCGCTCTCTCTCTCTCTGTCAAATAAATAAATAAATCTTAAAAAGAGAGAGAGAGAGAGAGAGAGAGCGGGCTGAGCTAAATCTTTCTTTTTGAAAGGACTGAAGAGAATAAGTTGCTTTCCTGAACTCACATAGCCAGAAAAAGCTGGAATTAGTCTGACCCGAGGTCTCCCAACTACTAAGCTTCTCCCACAATTTTGAGTGAAAAACTTTATACATCTGGATTGATCTCTTGTTTTAGATAGAATAATGTTTGCATGCTGGAGTTACAAGTTAGCCTTTTTTCTGTCCCCTCGGAGGAGTTCCAGTCCCCTGCTTCTCTGTCTGGGTCATGGTGTCTCCAGGTATGGCCCAGCACAGGGGCAGGATAGATTCTCATGTCTTGAATGCAGTGGACATACTACCATATAAGGACAGGGTCCCAGGGCCACAGAGCATGTGCAAACTCTGTAAAAAGCAGCGTGTCTCCCAGCAGGTGCACCTGAGGGAGCAGGGTGGCTTTGCTGTGAACTGTGGGGAGTTGGGATATGACTGCATGTTGATGGTGGCTCTTGCATGAAAATCTAGTTAATGTGAGCAGGACTAAACCACAGCATGAATTATACTCAGTATAATTAATCCCCAGTCATCATTGTAATATCAGCCACTATAACCCAATTCAGTTTACCACTTAAGCTTAGACCAGCTACATCTAGACTGGAAATAAGTCAATTCAGTATGGTATAGACCAGTCCTTTTTTTTCTTTTTTCTTTTTTTTTTTTTACTAGATACAGTTACATATAGAATACAAAAATATTTAAGACTCAGACATTAAACATAGACTTTTAAAAAATATAGAGACCTTTTATCTGGAAGTTTAAGGAAGGAAATAGAGAAGGACAAGGGCCTTAAAATGCCAACCCAAGTATGAACTCTAAAGCATAACTATTAGGAGAAATGGAAATAATTTCGGGAATAAAAAATTTTTTTTAATTTTTTTTTAGGATTTTATTTACTTATTTGACAGGCAGAGATCACAAGTAGGCAGAGAGGCAGGCAGAGAGAGCTAGAGGAGGAAGCAGCTTCCCCGCGGAGCAGAGAGCCAGATGCAGGGCTCGATCCCAAGACCCTGGGATCATGACCTGAGCTGAAGGCAGAGGCTTTAACCCACTGAGCCACCCAGGTGCCCCATGGGAATAAAAATATTCTGTCTTCAGAGTGAGAAGTTTTTTTCATCTTTGAAACAAGAATAAGACAATTTCAAAAAGGAACAGAGAATGGAATTGAGATCTTAGAAAATAAAGCAACACAATAACAACATACGATTCCTGAAACAGACATTTCAACAGGGTATTTGGATGGTAAAAATCAGGAAGATCTCTGAGAAAATAGAACAATATGACAAAGAAACAGCCAAAGAAACAGAGGAAGGCCAGGATTCATCCAGATTCTTCTGGATTCATTCCTCCTGAATGTGGTGCCTGGTTGATGTCCTCACCCAGGCCTTATGCCCCGGAGGCCTTCCCCAGTGGATTACTCCACAGCGCCATAATGTGTCACGCAACCCCAAATTTGATCAGATCATCCTTCTTCAGTGTGTGGCTCACTTTGTTGGTTTGATCTCATGTCGCCATCTTGTTCCTTATTCCCAAGGAAGAGCCACCGTTAGATATATACTCTTGCCCAACTCTCCCCATACTTACATTTATAATTTTATCTAGACTTCAGGTCATCAGATTCCCCACTGACCTTGGGGCCAAGGGCACATGGGGTCTCTCTGGCTCACCTTGTTAGAAGAAAAACCTACATCTAGCTGGACCATGGCAGTCCAGACTGTGGCTGAGCTGACGCCGGAGAGACCAGCCCAGAGAGCACTGGTCCGATCTCAGTGCTGTAGCCATGCCCACTGCCTTTAGTGCTGTGGGGGATGGGGAGCCTAATGTCCAGGGCCTCCTGGGCTCATGCAGGGATGCATGTGACTGGCTTGCACAGCGCCAGGCCCAGAGGAAGCCTTCCATAATCCCTCAGTCTGCTTTCCCAAGGTTCACCGCTGTGAAATGCCGTCCACAAGAGGCGATGATTCTGACGTCCACAGGGACTGATGCATCACCAGAAGCCCATCGAGGAGGACACCATGCTGACTTGGCCTGCAGCTGTCTCAGAACTCTTGCCAAGGATGTGCTGTAACCTCAAAGAGATTGTGAACTCCGAGCGTAGGAGGGATGCAAGAGCCAAGGCCGGCCTCTCAGCCCCGTCCATCCATGAAGTGCCAGTTCCCCTGTGCAGACACCTTCCACCCTCACAGCTCCCTTCCAGACAGGGCTGAGAACCTCTCCAGTTGCCAGGTGAGGAGCATCAGAGCGGGGATCGGAGTCAGGCCCTTTCCAGGGAGACTCCCAACTGCTCAGCCCATGGAGTGGGGGTCACTTCCTGCTGTGGTTGCGGGTAGGGGGATGTGAGGGAGGCTCAGACCCCCATCAGCCTGGGTCCCATCTCTTTGGCTCAGGGGATCCCAGGGAACCCGGGCTTCCTGGGACAGATGGAAAGAGTGAGGAGAGTCCTGGAACCCAGCTGATATGGCCAGCACATCAGGAAGGACACCGATAAGGGGAGCAGTCCCAAGCGGCCAACTGAGGACCCCAGTGGTAGGATGGTGAGAGGAGGCTGAGTGAGTCAAAGAGAAGACCAAGAAATCACTGTCAGGGGGGACGGAGAAGGGGACATCCCTCCTGACTTCAGCAACTACTCAGACTGGCTGGCGAGAATGGCAAGAGTGTCATAAGACACACCTGACGGGTCACAGGGGGGATGCAGGCAGTACTTGCCCAAAGCCCTGTGTCCAGAGTGCTCAGGGACAGCTCCTCCAGAAGGTGGGAGTGGTCCGGTTCCCGGGAGTGGGCAGGACATGTGCGAGAGTGAGGACTGCCGGGAAGTCCTCCAGGAACAGGGACAGCCTGTGGTTTCTTGTATGAGATGAGGCACGTGATGGAGGGGCGAGAGCTGTCCTCAGGATAATGAGTAGAACAATCTCTTGGGAGGGAGGGTTAGTGTCGGGAGCTAGGGGGAAGTGGTCAGGATGTGGGAAGGGGTCAGACTGGGGAGGGATAGGATGCTGGGCTAAGGATTTTGAGCTTGATTGCTTAAAGATTTTGAGAAGGAATTGTTTCTGGTAATGAGGGATGGAGGGTGTAGACTAGGAACTTCTTGAAACAGAGGTATTGGCTGAAGGTTCTATGATACTATGAGAGCCTGAGGCAGAGGGAGCAAGGGTGAATGAACCTAAATGGGACCAGGACGCAGGAGCAGAGGAAGGAAACAGAAGGGTGAGTGGAAAAGGACAGAAGTGTGAAGGCTTGGTCTCAGTCCTGGTCTCTACCTGCTTTCCAGCACAAATTACCCAGCTGCCATATACCCCCATGTTCCAGTCTTCCCTCGTCCTCCCCTCCACCTCTTCCTCCTCCTCCCATGCAGAAGTCACGTGAAGCTGTAGGCGATGAGCCGCGCATGGGGGCTGCACTCAGTGGTAAAAGCAATGGTAATAATGACCTCTGTGGTCAGGATTCTGGAGGTCTCAGCAGGACCTGGGACAAACTGACTGTGAGGCTGAAAGCTGGGGTTAAGGACAGATGCATATGAGCCATGTTTACTGGAACCAAGGGTGGCACGATGAAGAAACCTAGGGTGTCAGTCCCATGAAATCACCTACCACTAGGATGAGCACAAGGGAGGTGGGACTTCTTGCTGCCACCTGAAGGCAGGACAGAGTCTGCTGAGCACCAAACACAAGCATACCCTGGCCCATGCACACCATCTCCCACACATCCAGCTGTCCCCATTTGCTCTAACTCTTGGAGAGCTGGTCAACCATGTCCAAGGTCTATGGCTGCCCCTCCAGAGAGCTGCGCCTCTAGGGGGTTTCTTATTTGGGCTTCAAAACAGAACAACTGAGTGGTGAGGATGAACCCTCTGTCCAGGGCTGTTTACTCAGTGTCCCTGGCTTCCAGAAAGGTGGTTCTTCATACAGAAACCACACAAGATGTGTGTATGAGACCAGAGAAACTGATTGCTCTGAGGTCTGCAGCATTTTCTATCTGTACTCAGACAGGGATGTTTAAGATCAAGACACAAAAGATGAGTCTGATGGGATGCTTGTGTCTACAGTGCCAAGTGGCTGAAATGAAGAGTTTAAAAGTACATTTGTTGGCTTACTTGGCAATAGAGAATCACGAACTGCACTGTTTAAATTGAAGACCTTAAAAAAATTGCATTCAGAAAAAATTATATTCAGCAAGACCATCTAAGGATTTAGGTTTAACCTCCTGCTAACAACACTAATCTGTTGTGTGTCCATCTGTTTCCTTCTCTGTTTGATCCTTGGACGTTCGAACATAATCGGAATTTTTTTTTAGCTGAAAATTGAAGTTGAGGAGGGAGACAAGGAAGAAGGGGTATTAAACTGTGAGCGTAGACCACAACAGCCCTGATTCAGTCCTGTCCTAAAAGAGGAGAAGCAAACACGAGGTCCCAGGCTGCACTTGAGCTTGGGGAGTCGAGGCTTAATTGCGGCAGAAATAGAAACACATTTGTTCGTTCGGCTTTGACCATCTGCCAGTCAGCCCATGGATGGTTTCCTCAGCGTCTGTGCGTCATGCGCTTGGTGTCTCATGTTTTCCCTCCACCCCGTATTCAGAAATATTTGAGAAGATTCAACAGATGTGGTTCTATCTCTGCTTCTCTTTGTTATTCAAATTAGGCAGGAAAGCAAAATTTTAGGGAAATGGTTTTAATTAGCAAATAAAGTAACAACATCTTATACTTGCGGACCAGTCGATCTGAAATTGATTTGCAAATAGGGGCTTTGTTAATCCTTCCAGTGTTTCTTAAGATATGGTTGTGGAAAATGTTATTCTGCTTTTAAAAGGAGAAACTGGGCTCTGTGAGAAGCAAGTGGCTATATATTAAAGAGAAATCCCTGAGAGGCAGCCACTTAAACTCCTTGTAAACATTGCTTGAAATGAGAACCAGAACGAGGCTGCTTCTTCGTGAATCACTAGCACCCAGATGCGGCAAAGTTAACTGGAGAACTTTCTTGTTCCGATTTCCAGATGACTGAATGCAAGAAGGGAAGAAAGAGAAGGAAGAAAACTTTCTATCATTGGAGTGCATCACGTTGGCCGTAGGAGACAGACGAGAAGTCCTGCGGCAACGAGTGGGTAGATAATGTCAAAATACAGCAGGCTTTCGGTTTCGGAACGCGCAGCTAAAGGTCACTCGCACATTAGCATTTAAAATGTGGCTGTTTGAGCATTGGAGTCCAGACGCATCGGCCACTTTTATCATTAAGTCTGGCAAACAGAAGAATGTTTGTCTCATGACCCAGGACTGTTCATTTGGCCAGGAGGCACCCAGAACCCCAAAGAGGTTCTACCCAGAACTCCAGGCTTTACCTTTGGGATCTTTAAATCAAGACCAACGCTAACAGTAGCAGGGAAGGCCTCATGCCTGATCTCGTCACCAAGCCATACCGAAGGAAGCCTTCTTGCGTCCTTTAGTAGAAGCCCCAAGGGCTCACCATGCTGAGGTCAGGAATCAGGGCTCTCTGGAGAGGGAGGTGGAGCCAACCCCTTCTGAATCCGTAGTGTTTCTGGATTGGGGTGTTGTGGCTTTAGTATTTGAGGGATGCCTCTGGGGCTCAGTTGATTGACCATCGGACTCTTGGTTTCAGCTCAGGTCTTGATCTGAGGGTCATGAGTTCAAGCCCGGCACTGGGCTCCAAGCTCAGCATGGAGCTTACTGAAAGAAAAAAATGTTCAAAAGTGCAGGATGGTCTACAAAAGGCATTTTCTGCCTTAGGCAAGTGGGGTTTGCAATACGGGATAGAAGGCGTGGTGAGAAACATACCAGCTTGAAAGTTATATGTAACCTATTTGAAGAAAGATAAGATGAAGTCTACTGATACTTGAAACATACAGCAACTGAAGTACGGAATAAAGAATCCGGCAGCGGGACTCAGCAGCGCAGGAGAGCACGCAGGAGAACCCAGGAACCTGGTGGAGGACAAGAGGATTCCCCCGATCTGAACCACACCACAGAGAGGAAGACAGACTGAAAAGCTCCTGCCACGGAGCCTCAGGGACCCCCAAGCGATCGAACATTTCCCAAATCTGACAAAATACATTTATCGGCAGATTTTAAAAGCTGAACAAACCCCAAACAGGAAAAATTCCAAGAGCCCCACACCAAAATGCATCACCATCAGACTCCAGAAAACTAAGGACAAAGTAAAAATCTTCAAACCAGGCAGGGGAAATGATTCCTCACCCAGGGGAAAAAGAGTTTGGATGCCAGAGGGCATCTCAACAGAAGTTGTGAAAACCAGCAAGGACTGAAATACAAGAACCACCGTCAACCCCGACTTTCACCTCCAGCAAAATTATCCATTAGGAACAGAGGGGAAACGAAGACGTGGTCCGGTGAAGGAAGACTAAGGCAGTCATTGCCAGAACAGCAACTCTAGAAGTATGTTCCCTACACGGAAGAGCACGGAAGACTTGGCACATCAGGAAGGGAGAACCAGGGGCAGGGCAAATAGGCAGACCACGCTGCTTCGGAGCCCCGAGCCACCCAGCGAGCATGCAGCTACTCTGAAAGAGCCTTGCTGGGCGCAGAGAGGAGGTTGGGAGAGCGCTGGTGTAGCTCCAGGACCCCTGCAGTCCACACTGTGAATCCTCCTCCTGAGAATGGGCCACACCTGTCTGAAGGGAGATTATCCTGGGTGGGCCCGACCTGACCAGGTGAGCCCTGGAGCAAACGGTGAGAGGTCAGAAAGATTCTCCTGTAAATGGCCATTTGGCAAACTGCCCCTTCTAGGAGCAGAGGGCCTAGGTCCTTCCACTGCAGGGAACTGAGTTCTGCAGTCACCTTGGAGGAGGTGAGGTGAGGACTCTAAAGTCCAGCCAGGAGCGTGTGTGGGTAGCACCAAGAGCACCTGTGGGCTTCACCACCCGTGTGCGCCCCATCAGCAGTGGAGACTTGTGAAGCAGGAGAAAGGGGGAAGCCAAGGCCACAAGTGCTCCCCACCCAGGGGCCGCTGTCACCCCGTACCTGACATCGTGGCTACCTGCTCTTCCACGGGTATAAATGCATCACTCTTAGATTTCTAGAGCTACTTTGTTGGGGTGTGGAACTGGGATGGAGCCATCTCTGCCACCACAGAGAAATCTCTACAATGTGGCATCTCCCAGGATACCGGTCATGCGCCAAGAAGAGATCTCAGAGACCCAGCCCTCCGTAGCCCCGGACACGTTGTCCTGCCTGCCAATATGAACAGCCCCCTGTACCACCAAGTGGCTCCCCTACCCCGGGCAGCCCAAGAAAGCCCATAGTCAAGGACCTCTAAGGTCATGCTTTGCAGGTCCCCAGAATCCTGCAGGGGGAGGACTAGGAGAGCTGAGATAAGCCAGCCCTCCCGAGCACCTGCCTCCCAGGACAGGTAGCAAGTGCTCAAAAGTACTTACAATCCCAAGTAGGATGCTTTCCATGGAGATGATTCTTCTTTACAGAACATTGAGGACTAGGGGCGCCTGAGGGGCTCAGTTGGTGAACCCTCCGCCTTGGGCTCAGGTCAGGATCTCCGAGTCCTGGGAGCTGCCTGCATCCACTCCCTGCTCAGCAGGGAGTCTGCACCTCCCCCTTTCTCTGCCCCTCCCCCACCCCAGCTTGTGCTCTCTTCTCTCTCATAGATAGATCGATAGATAAACAAAATCTTACCGGAAAAAACCCCATTCGTGACTAAATTTTCAGAGTTCTTCCTAATAGTTCCTCCATCATTTTCCAGGTAAAATTTTGCCTATAACAAGAACCACCCCAAAATGATTAGCAACTGTTCAGAGACACAGCAGATGCAGAAAGTGAGCTAGGTCTCCGTGTGCATTTTGGAAAAATCGAAGATAAAAGGCCTTCCCTCCACACGTGGATTATTTGGCGTGGGGCTGAAAATGCAGCCATATAGGACCAGGGGACAATTTTTCAATCACCTAAACTGACTGACGACGGTGACATTTCCTGGCTTGCCGTCCTTGCCGATCCTCTCGGACTTCAGCTTTTTCCAGCCTGTTTTAAAGACCAAGGCCACTATGTGTTTGAAGCCCCTTTGTATTTTATTTTTTTAATGCAACAAAGCTAACGCAAACCAGCTTTTAGGGTTTATAGGAAAATCGCCATATCTATTTTCTCAAGTTATTGGATCTGATCCCACATCCTGAGAGAGGCAGCAGAGAGTGAATCTGCCTGTCCCATGAGGCATGTTTTCAACAGTGTGAAAGGACCTTGCTGTGGCACTGATTAGTAGAGGATGTTTGAATTAACTATTCGTTTCCTGTTCTTCTAAATGTGGTTTAATTGAACAAGGCAATACAATGGGTATGGGGGACTCCCAAACACTTCTAGAGGAAGCTGACCTAGGATCCTTTGAGCAGGAAAAACATCCTTCTAAATTCTTAAAATAACAAAGTTAACTTTAAATCTTGAAACATATTAGGTAATAATCTATTTCTCTGTCTGGTTTCATGAGCTACTGACCCACCGGTTGTTAAGGTATGAGCTGTTGTTTGTTATTTTTGCCGTAATGCTAACAGCAGCAGGTCCGAAGACAGGTGAGGACATTTGATAATAACACGTCCTTTTAAATGTTCAACCTCCCAGTCGTCCCCCAGATGTGAGCGGGCAGCCTGTCTGATCCCTGCGCAGATATGTGGGGAAGCCCCAAGAACATTAATTAGAAGCCCGTATTTGCTGGAGAGATCCCCAACAGGTTGGGGAAGCGGTGTCTCGTTCCTAATTATTAATGATCTGAGAGACAGCCAAATTCAGGCAAGTGATCGGTGACAAAAATGTGTTGGGCTGGGGGAAGCGCAGTGGGACACGGATGGCGAATGGCCACCACAAGCCCATACGAGAAAACTACATCCCTTCTGCCTTATTTTTCATTTCAAAGTGCCTCCCAGAAATGGTTGAAACCCTATAAATATCCCGTCCGCAGATGTGTCGGAGGAAGACACGGTGGTGAGAAGTGGGTCAGGGGGGTTTGTGGTGAGTGGAATCCTTTGACCCCGCTGAGAAGCCAGCGGTCCCTGCACGGGGCTCCCAAAACGTCCATGTCCAGCGCCAAGCTGGTTATCTCTGCTTTTTATCTTCAGACGGAAATGGGAGCAATACGCGCAAAATTAGCTCCATAAATAAATGTTGAGGGCTAATTGCCTTGTCGGCGCTGGCCCAGAAGCTTGCAGGATGCTCTCTCGTCTCTTTCATCTCTGGTTGGGGCTGGCCCAGGGTATAGGAAACCTCGTGTCTTCTGCCTTCTGAGGAGAGCTCTGGTGGCCTCCATCCATTTTCCTGCTGGAGAAATATTTACTTTGTACTAATTGGTCTCCCTCTTGGAAGCCTTGGTGCAGTGGCCGCGATTCTCTGACTTGAGTCTGAGTCCTCCTTGGGAAGAAGGGAAGGTGCCAGGCAGCACAGCTCGAGGGTAGAGACCTCAGCGATCCGGCACTTAATATTCTAGAATCTTCTCACCATGTGTCATTGAGTCCCAGAACAAAGACTGTCCTCAAATCACCGATTCACAAGTACTCCGCCCGGCATCCTTGCTCCCCTGAGAAAGGTTTCTGACCCCTTGTGATACGGATTCCCTTGCCATTCGTTAAACCACAGGGCACCTTGCATCAAAGGGTCATTTCCTAGAGAGATTTTAAGTTTTTTATACATTCATTATTTAGTGGCACTTATGAAACAGTCCTCCTTGCAGGAGGAAAGCTGGAAACTGCAGACAAGTGTAGAGGGGACTGGAAGTCTCCCGCCATGGACCCCTCAAAGCCGACCCCCGAAAACATCACCAGCTGGGAGCCCTTTCAAAGAACCCTACGAGTGTCTTCCGTCTCCAGTAACGCAATCTGCTTTTTTGCACTTAATATTACCGTCTGTTCATTTTCCTTTATTAAAAGCTCCTGGGAAACCATTTACATTGACTGTATCATCTTTCATTGCTTCATTGTCCTTTATTGATTTGAGGACCTCTCTGTGCTGATGGCCATTGTGCTTATTCTCAGATTTCATTAGCGCAAATGAGGTGGTGATGAGCATCTTCACGCATAGATCATTGTTTCCTTTTTCCATTGTTTCTTTAAAGTAGATGAATCAGCCTGGCGTTACCGGGTTACTTCCATCACACTCGATACGCACTCGCGAACTCTCTCAGGAAGTGTCCTCACGTTTGTGTCCCTGCCACTGCCGTCTCCGGCCACTGTCCCCAGAGCAGACGTGAACGTTTAAGACCATCTCTGCTTTTGTAACGTGTTGTCCGGATCTGCATTTCTGCAGCCACCATCAATGTTCAACGCACTTTTCCTTTATGCGTACCACATAGCACATTTTGTATTGTTGCTATCTTAAAACATTAGCTCTTGAATCGAATGATGGTAGTTGTATGGGGTAGATGGTTGGTTGTGTTTTTCTCAATCGCTAACTGATTGTATGAATACCACTTCCTGACTAAACTCCCCAGTCCTGCCTGCATCAAAAGCCCACTTCTCTTCTCTGCTCTCCCTCTGAGCTTTCTGTCCTGCATGTGTCTGTCTGTCCTTGATTTGTATGGACCAGTACAATGACCGTGGGTCTTACCTCGCTGTGTTCTGACATCTGGTCTCCTGACGAGATTCACACAGTGGCACATGGTTATTCCTTCTTTGTGTGTCTGTCCCTTTCAGCCCTGGAAGCTTCTAAAATTTTCTCCTTGGTTTTGAAGGGTCAGGGGTGGGAGGTTGGGGGAGCAGGTGGTGGGTAATGGGGAGGGCACGTTTTGCATGGAGCACTGGGTGTTGTGCAAAAAGAATGAATACTGTTACGCTGAAAAAATAAATAAAATGGAAAAAAAATAGAAAAAAAAAGAATATAAAATTTTCTCCTTGTCCTTGATATTTGGCAGATTGCTCTGTCTTCTATGAATTTGCTTTTCTTTCTGCTGCCTAGGATTTGAGGATATTTCTAAATCATAACACTTAGGTCTTCTTCCCATCCCAGAAAATGTTCAGGTGTTGTCTCTGCAAATTCGGCCTGTTCCCAAGCCCCACTGTTTTCTTTCTGGAGCCCTATTGGATGCATATTCAAACTTCTTTTTGCTTTCTGTGTCACTGAATTTCCTTTTTGTATTTCTTTCTCTGTCTGTGTTGCTTGCTGCTGAGTGAGCAGACCTATTTCCAGTCCACTATTCCTCTTCCAGCTACATCATGTCTATTACTGAAATTGATTTTTTTCTTTTTAAGTCTCTAACACGCAGGGTTTCCATTTGATTATTTCTCAAATTTCATGTTTGTTTCATCAACTGCCTATTTTTATTTTGCTCTCCTTTTGGTCTTGGAGTATTTGAAGTACTTTTACTTTAAATCATTCCATGATGGATTTCCTTGAAATCAATCAATAATCATTCAGGTTATTCTGTTAAGTCTGGTTCTCTGGAAGTGAATTCTCCCACTTGGGAGGATAAGTTCTGTGGTGAGTCTCAGTTGATGCCAGGCCCACCTAGAGCGACTTCCCACCTGTGAGCTTGGTTTTCAGCATGGGGTTTCCACCCTGCCGGAGAGGAATTGTGCACGAAGGCCACCCCTGCACAAAGCACAGCTGAGTGTCTCCTCATTTTATGGAAGTTTCCTTCTAGACCATGACCCGGGGGCAGGAACCCAGAGATTTTTCTGCTCTGTTCATGAATGGCAGAGAACTGCCTAATTTCTCACCTAGATTCAAACAAGAGGAGCAATTCCCAGTTCTTGCTGATCATGGGCACCTGTGACCTCTGCTACCACGAGGCCCCCACAAGCCTTTCAGAGCACACAGCCCCAAGCCCCACTCATTACTGTAGCTGCAATTTTCTTCTTTACCTCTGGGAGCTGGAGAAGTCCTCTTCCTTTCTTTTTTTTTTTTTTTTCTTTAAACTTGCCTCAGTTGGATTTTTTTTTTTTAAATATTTGACAGAGATCACAAGTAGGCAGAGAGGCAGGCAGAGAGAGAGAGAGAGAGAGGAGGAAGCAGACTCCCTGCTGAGCAGAAAGCCTGATGTGGGGCTCGATCCCAGGACCCTGAGATCATGACCTGAGCCAAAGGCAGAGACTCAACCCACTGAGCCACCCAGGCACCCCTGGGTCCCCTTGAAAATACTCAGGTGTTTTCAAACAGCCTGGAACATTTTCTTCTATTAAAACCTTGACTTGCCTTCCATTTTCTCTTTTTTTCCATGGGTTGGATCTTTATCCTCTATCTTCTTTGTCTATCATTTCCTCATTCATCATTTTCTTATTCTACCTGTATTTTGTGAAAACACTGAAAGTCCTGTTTCCTTCACTGTGAGCACAGTTTTCTGCAAGCGAGTAGTCTCCACTGCCTTATTCCTGGCTCCCCTCTCCCAGGGGGTGTGGACCCGGGGCCAGGGTAAGTGGCGAGCAATGGCTTTCAGTGACATTCCCCCCTTACCTCACCGCACGGCTCTCGGAGGGGAGGCTGACTTCATGCCTCACTCTGTTTTATCAGTCCACTTGCTTCCTCCCCACAATTGTTAGCAGCTCCGCAGGACTCCTAGGTGTCCCGTCCCTCACACCCATACCGCCCCCCGCCATCTCCAAGGGACCTCAGGGACGATCTGTATTCCCAAGGAAACAACCTTACCATGAGTCTCTTTCAAATTCTCTGTGTCCAGAAGATGGTGTCAAGCATCTCTCTTTTCTTGCTGAGGCACCTTTTAGTTCTTGAAATTGCCTGGCTGGGCCTCCATGAGTTTCCCTTCCCCTGGACTGTAGACACCCGTCTCGCCCTGCCCACCTCCCTCATCCTGAAGATCACACACACACACACACACACACACACACACACACACGTTAGAACAATAAATAAATTCAGCAAAACTGCAGGGGTGCAAGGTCAACCCAGAAAACTCAGGTGCATGCCTATACACTAACAAGGAAGCGTCCAAAAATGATATTAATAAATTAAGATATTAAGATATTTTTGGATAGATTTATCTAATTAAGATATTAAGAAATTAAGATATCATGTGTAATAGCTTCAAAAAGAATAAGACAAATAGAATAACTTAGGAATAAGTTTAAGCAAGGAGGAGAAGGACTTACACCCTGAAAACTACAAAATGTCGCCACTGACCTGCACACTTAGACACTGGACCGGTCTGACTAGTGATGGAGTCACCAGATTGGTACGCCTCCCCTCTCACCAGCCTGATCCGGGTCCTTCTTCACGTAATGGGACAGGAAGCACAATTGTCATCTTGAGGACCCAGCCAGGACCCTGTCTTCAGGGAGTGGCCGGACTCAGGGTGACTGCACTCACCCCTCCCTGATGGGTGGCCCCCCAGCCTTGGGAAGGAGCCCAACAGGGCTTCCAAAACTTCCGTCAACTCTTGGGCGACCTCTTCAGTCATTCTGGGCCCTGATTTCCTCCTCCGCTGAGATTTTTAGGAAAGGGGATAATGGCTGCTGATGTGGGAAACAAAAGCAGAAGAGAAATTATCAAGTTTCCTTACTACCTATAGCCCATTGTTAAGTCCTTGAATGGGGCAGAGTGACTGTTCCCCTAGGGACCTAACTGCCTTGTTGCCGATGCTTTGCTAATGGCAAAGGGCAAGCCTATCCCAGCCCGAGGATCCTGTAAGTCTACCTTAACATATAAAAATTCCTTTGGAAACTTCCTTTATCTCTAACCCCCACCCCCAGATATATTTTGATAATCATCCCACAAGCGTACGGCCCACTGATACACATCTAAAGAGTCTCATGACTAAGGTTTTATTTGACAATAATAAACGACTTTTTCCCCCACAACAGCTAGCTCCTTAAGGTCCTGGAAACCTTGCTTCCCAGTTCCTTAGAGACTTGCGCTCTCTCTAACCCCCTCCCAATTTGAAAGTATATAATGGGCCACTCCTCATGACTCCGGAGCAGCTCTTTCTGCCCCCAGGTCCTCCCCATGCTTTAATAAAATCACCTTTTTGCACAAATAATGTCTCAAAATTCTTTCTTGGCTGTCGGCTTCGAGCCCTAATGTTCTTTCCTACATCAGCTATTATTTTGATTTATTTCTCTTCAGTTGCGAATGTGTTATTTCCATTTAATGCAGAAACAATACGTGTTGATTGTTGAAAAAAATACATAAAATATAGATTTTTGTTTAAATGTCTCCTCCAGAATCCCACTTCCAGAAATACTCATTGTCCGCTTCTCAGAGGACATCCTCCGCTTCCTCTCCATTCCCTGTTGTTTCTCCGCAGCAGAGAGGGGGTCCCTGTGCTTCTAAAGCTCGTTTTGTGAATGCAATACCACACTGTTAACATCTTTTCCTTTCACCAAATCCCCTCCTTCTGATGTTGGCCTAACTCTCCAGGTGTGAGATGGTGTATTTCTACCTCCTTTGATCTCAAGTCAGGTTATTTCTAACTCTTTAGTGCTATAACCCAGACCAGGGTGAACATCCTTCCAGCTACGTATTTGCACACATTCTTGATTATTTCCTTACAGTAGTCTTTTAGAAAGAAATTGCTGGATTAAAGCAGATGTGTAATTGCACAGCTTTTTTTTTTTTTTTTTTTTTAGGTCAAATTGGAAGGGACATTTTAAAAAGTCAGCCCTATTTCCAAACAGAGAAGACTGGCTCGTTACTTAGGACACCTGGCTTCGGTGAAGGCCAGAGGCCACGTGGCCACGGAACGTGGTTGCCGTGAGCCTGATCTGAGTCCTGCATGGGGACCCAGCCTGGACCAGAGTGGGGCACTGCCATGACTCTCTCTCTCAGTCCATGACCTCCATCTTCTTCACTTGTGTTTTGTCTCCTTTTACCCAGGTGGTCTTAGCCACCAACAACATGCCCGCTCACCTGGGGGGCACCTCCCGGAAGACCAGCCCCGTCTGCCTAGACTCATTGAGACTGGTTCTTCTGGGGGTGTGTCACCCTGTGGCCTGAGGCCAGGCTGCCATGACATCAGTCTCTCTAGGACCCCTGGTTCATGTTGGGAAGGATGAGTTGCCCAGAAGGAGGGAGTATGGTTCTCACAAAAGGGAGGAGGACTGAAAAGGCAAACAGACAGACAGAGAGACTCCCACAGCTGGTCCACATTTAGAATTCCTCTTTTCAGAATAACCACTACTGAGTCAGTTCATTACAGGAAAAACGTTCACCAACGCACTGTTGGTGTATAGAGCTCGTTGACTTCCTCCCCCGAGACCTACTATTTCTCCAGTCTTTACCGAGGCATAGTTTACACTCGGTAAAACCCCTCCATTGAAGGATGACCTTGACGTACAGTCGCATAACCAGCAGCACAATCAAGATATAAAACAATTCCATCATCTTTCAAAATTCCTAAGCTACTTTTCTGAATCAAGAAGACGTAACCAGTGGTTCATCAGAAAGCAAGATTTAGTTTTAAATATTTAATATGTAAAAACATATTTATGCTTATGCCCCCTTTACATTTACACTGAACCTGCTCACATGTGGGGAGAAAGTGTGTGTGTGTGTGTGCACACGCATGCACATACACACATGCATAATGCCAGCAACATTAATTCAATAAAATCGCCTTTGAGAACCACCCAAGTATTCTGTCTCCTGCCAATGTGTTTTTCACAGTCCCATATCCTTGAAATGCCCACCCAGGTTGAGCTGAAAGTCCCTTTCCAGAACAGCAGGACGGGGTGGGGGTTCGGCTCGGAGATGGGGAGGTAATAGCGCCAGGAGAAATGTCACACAGAGTGATGGGGGGGGGGCTTGGTCAGGAACCCGCACAGAGCAGGAGGGGTCCAGGCCCTCAGAGGGAGGGCGGACGATGTGAGCGGGGAAGGCAGAGTGGGGCTGGAGGGCGGGGGAAGCCATGATGTTGGTGGCTGCAATGACCAGCTGTCCGCCCGCTGCAGGAGTCGAGCTGGTCAGTGTGGATGTCCGGGTGAAGCCTCCTGGAGAGGAAGGCAGGGCCCTAGGAAAGTTCTTTGCCACCTTGATTTTGTCTCTCCCCAAAGCACACGTGTGATCACACGTGTGCCCTTCTCTGCAAACATCCTCCTCATAAAGCAAAAGTGAAGTTGCAGACGCGTCAGAACAGAACTACGACACCAGCCAACCCTCAGGTTAGGTAGTGTAAATCGAGCTGGACTCAGATGATAATTCTGTGAACTCAGAGAAAGGTGATATTTAAAGCTGGAAGGGAACCAGACCTCCTGTTCAGTGACAGCACTAGAATCAAGGTGGGTGGGAGCTGGCAGCCTCCTAGCCCCCAGCAGGTGAGCGCTCCACCATAGACCTGCACACGAGGCTCATTTGACCCAGGAAAGCCCAGCCTGGAATCCCTGCCACCAGCACGTGGAATCTGACAGGCTCATATCTTCCAGGAAAGCTGATGTTGATGGTTTCGTGTCTGCGAGGTGAGGGTCTCTTATCAAACAAACAACAAAATAAATGTCACAAAGATGCCTTCAAGCACAGGAAATTGTCTAAATTCTTTTCTCCCATTTTAGTCTTATAGGCATAATCTGCATATAACCCTTTGTACTCTTTGACAAACCTCTACAGCTGTGTAACCACGACCACAATCAGGATCTACATTCTGGTCCATCACAGTTCAAGTTCAGGATGAACTTCTCTCCCTGCAGGGCTGGTGAAGGGCATGGTTCTGGGACCAGACGGCTTCGTTCCCATCCTGGCAGCTGAGTGCCTTTGGAAAAGTGACTTGATCTTTTTAAGGTGTCCTTTTTCCCAGATGCAGATGGAGACGGGTGTGGCAGGCTATGTAAGGATGAGATGAGCTGCTCAGGGGAGCACAGACAGCTGTGGGCACACACCACCTGGGCACTGCTTCCATCAGCTGTCGAGGGGGTTGTCCTGAGTTCTCACACATCAGCCCTTCCAGGAGCCCTCTGCTCCCCGGATTCTGACTCTTCTTGAGCTAACATCAAGACCTGGGCATGTGGAGTGCTGAACAACAGAGCTAACTCTTCCACATAGTTCCTGCATTCCAGGTACAATTCTGAGTATTTTATGAGACTGACTCATTTAATCCACAAAATCTACATGGTGAGCATTACTGAATATCTATTCCACAGGTGAGAAAATGTATATAAAGAAAAGGCCACCTTCTCAGAAATTCGTAACTGGTAAAATGTGTAGCTGGGGTCTGAGTCAGAGTCTGCATTTTTAACCACTACCTAACTCCTGTTTCAAGAGCAAGAACACCATGGAGAGACAGAAGACAGACTGGAAACCATGAACCTAGATGTTCATTTACCTCCAAGGAAAGATGGTGAGAAGAACCCTTTATAAGTCTGTGTATATCCAGCAACAACAAAAATAAATAATGAAAAACAAAAACAAAAAAACAAAAGCAAAAAAACAAGTAATCCAATTTCAAAATGGGCGAAAGACTCGAACAGACATTTCTCCAAAGAAAATATGCAATGACCAGTAGGCACATGAAAAGATACTCAATCTCACTAATCATTAGGGAATTGCAAGTCAAAACCATGATCAGATGCCACAACTCTTGCATTGGGAGAACTATTATTTAAAAAAAAAAAAACAAAACCAAACCAGAAATAAGAATCATTGGCAAGGAAAGGAGGAGGCTTGTGTGCTGAGGGAGGGAATGTGAACTGGCGTAGCCGCCGTGAAGAACAGTCTGGCGGTTCCTCAAAAACATAAACATGCAACTTCCATGGGATCCAGCAATCCCACTTCTAGGTGTATATCCCAGAGAATTGTAAGCAGGGGCTCAAAGACATATTTGCACACCCATGTTCACAACCACAGTGTTCACAACAGCCCAGGGGTGGAAGAACACTGGTGTCCATCAGCAGATAATTGGATTAATAAAATGGGATATAGACTAGAAGATCATTCATCCTCAACAAGGAAGGGAATTCTGACACATGGCTGGACCTTGAAGACAGATGATAATGTAAGAAGCCAGTCACGCATGAGAAAACACTGTATGATCACACTTGCATGAGGCACATGGAGTAAGTAAATGCATAGAGACAGATAATGGATGGTGATGCCAGGGGCTGGGGACAGGGCTGGGAGTCAGTGTTTCACGGGGACAGAGTTTCTGTTTGGGAGGATGATAAAGTTCTGGAGATGATGGTCATGATGGATACATGATGCCATGAATGTATTTAATGCCCTTGAACTCTGCACTTGAACTGTAAATTTTGTTATGTGTATTTTATCACAGTAAAAACCATATAACATCAAAAGCCCATTTGCAAGTGACAGGTGGGTGGGAAGGAGAGGTTTTCAGTCACTCAGTTAGGAAGGACCTTATTCATCTTCTTCCTACCTTCTATACATTCGTCAGTACTTTTACAACTATAGGTCATTTTTACAATCAGAAAAAGAATAAAGTTCATTTATTGACACCCCCTCACTTCCCACCTCTGTCTCCCTCATTCCTTTAGTACCTGCTTTTGTTCCTCTTGAGTACATGTCCCTGGAGGTGCAAAGGTAGTATTAGACCCATTTTTCAGTCAAGAAAATAGAGACTCTGAGAAACGCAATGAATCACTCAAGATCACCAGTGAGGCAGAAAAGCCCTTCAGGGGACCTCAGACTCCCCCCTGACCTGCTTTCCTCCTAGAGGCTGGGATCCCTGGCCCCCCCATCCAGCATCTTCACTACCGACCTGCGATATGTCTGTTTCAAGCCATCAGAACCACTGTGAAAGCAAGGGGGTGGTCAGTGTGGCCGACTGTGTGCCAGGCTCACCGCCACACTGGGACCCAGGGCTGGTCTAGAGGGCCTGCCATACCCAGACCAGAACCCTCTTCAGACCTCGTCATCGGGAGAACTTGCAGGCCTCACCCCATTTCCGAGCCTTCACACAGCTGGAATGAGAGGTGGGAGCCGGCTGCCAAGTCCGTCCTCTTGTGATTTCCCGCAAGGCCTTGTGTGCATTCGGTGCCCACTGTTGTCCACCTGACTCAGCCCGAGCCCCTGAGCCCCGCAGATCCCCCAGGGCCAGATGTTGGCTCCTGTCCTGGCCACGTGGGCGCACCGATGTCAGTACCCATGGACTCAGTTGACCACCAACCACTGGACTCATGCTCTGCCCGCTGGGGATGGTCCTTTCTTGGGGAAATTGGGAGTATATAAAAATGTCCCATTTCTCGTGAGATTGGATTGGCCCCATTAAGAAATCTATTCTTTGCTTAGTTACCTCTTATAGATATTTCCAATACAAATCACAGTGTTCACAGTCATCTTTACACTCCACTCCCATTCATAACCTGCCACCCTGAGAGGTTTCTGTGCTATTCGGAGACACTTGCGCACACGCAGACATGTTGCGGTGATGGCTGGCCGTGTTTGCCAGGCTCTGCCTGTCTCTAAGCCACATGCTGGGCTAGGCCGCCAGGGACCTCAGACGGCAGGGTCTGTGGGCCACTGCCAGACGCGCTGCGTATCCCAGCCAGGAGAGGCCCAGCCTGGGTGGTCAGGAGCCGACACGCAGGGCAGCCACCAGCCGAGGACACTTGTTGGCCGGCCCTGGCCTCTTTCCAAAACTTGGCTCCTTTCCGGATGTTAGCTGCGACAACATCTCCCTCTTCCATAGAAAAAGCAAGACCTGCCTTTTTAAAAAAACAAAAAACAAACAAACAAACAAACAAAAAACAACTGTCCTTTCCAGTTCCTATCGACCAGGCTTGAGCTGGGTTAATCCAGATCTTTCTGAAGAGACCTCTAACCACGTTCCATTTCTGTAACCATCCTTGGCAGAGTTTCCGAGTTTCCCCCTTCTTCTTTTTTAAGTTGCAAATGCTTAAAATTCTGTTGGCCTTTAAGCTCCCAAGGGGATCCCCCAACGCCAGCCCCCATGTGCCGTTGCCATGGCGATCTCTCCTTCCTTTTAAAGTCTGGAATGCCACATTCCATAAGATTTGCACAGAAAGTTGCTTGATCGTACGCAAAGGCCTGTCTGTCAGTCTCGAACATTCTGTATCAATAAACACACTCCAAGCCCCTCTCTCTGCCTTGCTGTAAAAATTCGAGCTTTGGGAGACCAGAGAAGTCCAGGAAAACAGAGCCCCCACCCTGGTATAGCACAATTGTCTCCTGGTTCCTGCTCCTCCTGATTCCCGTGGCATGCTAGCTCTTTACACTGTCATTCCTAGGACAACTGCATGCATTACCAAGCAGTGACAAAATTATACGTGTCATTGAACCCAGCGCTGGGCTCCAGATATTGAATTTTACGCCGATGCTAAGGCCATTTCACATCTTAAAATATTAAAGCACATTTAAATCCCCAAATAAATAAGTAACTTCAATTACATAAGGAACTGGATTTCGAGGAAATTATGGTTATTTGCTAGAGGAAAATAACCTTTAAGTCGTCTTTATGACTTAATGGTCGGTAATTCTTGAAGGAATATTCCCTTCTCTAAGCCTGTGTGCTCAAACGTTTTCTGGGACAGGAATAAGGCTAATTGCTCTCCAGTAAAAGATCACTCCCTATTTTGTGTTCCCTATTTCAGAGGGATGAAAATAAACAAAAGATACAATGTTTCTTTGTACGGAGAAATTGCTTTGTCAAAAGAAGAATTTCTGCAATCAAAATAAAGCACCAGGAATAGAACTGGTGTTTGGTTATAATGAAACAAAATTCCTCCGTTTTAAATAATGACGGATTTTATGTTTGTTACTAAGCAGAGACTTTTTTTTTTTTTTTTTTTTTTTAGATTTCAGGGGTCTGTCCTGCATTGTTTGTGACTGTGCTCACGGTGATATTAAACAGTGAGGTGTCAGCAACTGATTAAAGGCGAGAAGGGAAGCCCCGCTAATTACACCGAGCCCTCCGATGGCCCTCGGTGGCTGGACTGGCTGTCAGCCCGCACACCTGCAGCTTTACAAGGAGGAGCGGTGCTGGGGCCTAACCCGGGCAGCCCGCTCTGGTAAGGAATCCTGGAAAAGTACACAAACGCGTTTTTCCCTCACAGATAGAGGCACCGTGGCAGGGTTTTCAGATGTGGAGGGGGGTGGAAGTGGGGTCTCCCCAATCTGCTGGGAGCGCTCGTGTGATCGAAAGAAAAAAAGACTTTACCCCGGCTCTGGGGAGCCCCACACCAGGAAGCTGCAAAGACAGAGAGACTGGCACCCCCGTGTGAGCAGGGGGAGCTCCTGGACAAAGGGATGGCAGTTCTCCATCAGCCAGGACTAGTTAAACACAGAGTCCTCGTGCATGTGGCTGTTTTGGGGTTCACCTCCCAACAGACAGCATCACCTGGCAGAGCGTGTCAAACTGGCTTCCATCACGAACACTCCCGGCACCTTGCTTTCTCCTTCTAAGATACACTTTCCAGGCCGAGGCTCGGGGAGGAAGCAACTGTCCCAAGCCTGATTTCTTACAAAGCCTTTGTTTGAATGGGCCAAATACATTCATGTTAAAACACTGTAGGCACATGTTTTAGACAATTGTTGGAGTCTGCAGAGATTGTGTGCCCGTAGGTAAGGAAGGACGCAGGTGTTGTGTGAGAATTGTGTGTGCTCCAGAATTAAGGAAATAATACTCGAGTCTAGAAATGTTTGGAAATGGAGAACACTATTTCTGTTGTTGATTTAATGCAGGTTATTTTATTTTATTTTTTTAAATGTCTTACACCTTTAAAAAAGTTACAGATAGGAAATCTCTCTGTCCTTCTTTTTCAGCTGAACGGATTCAGGAAAACCCAGAGGCTTGGAATAGACACTTTCAACAAAAATAACACTGTGCTATGTCCGAAACGTGGCCATAACGTGACATTTACAAGAATGTAAATTTATCCCCTTTCTTTTAGAAAACGCTGTCAAGAAAATATACTCAGAGTCATCAATATTTCTAAACAAAATATGAAGTGTAAAGAGAGCCTTCAACAAAGCCAGAGATTTAAAAAAGAAAAAAAGGCAAGATAATGAAAATAAAATTATGCCTAGGCTGACATCAGATGAGTCAATATTTTACTCGGAGTTTTTGCTTCATTTTCGTGGTTGTGTTCAACAGTTTGGAGGACTCAGATGTGGCCTGGTGACAACAAAAGAGAAAGCTGTGTGATTGGAATGGGATCTTTTCCTGCACGATTTAAAATGACTTCTTATTTTTTTAATTTTTAAATTAAATACGAAGCTGTACCTCCACAGTTAAAAAAGCTAAAAGTTAAAATTCACTGAAGGTTCCATTTTGCGACCTGCAAGCTTCTAAGATCTCAAGTAAGTGGGCATTATAAAGTAATTTGAAAAAACAATTCCATTACTACTAAGTGGTCTACGTTAAGTTGATTAGAAGTGAAGGAATTGCCAGGAGAACACATTTTCAGGTTTAAAAATTAGTTTTTAAAAGGCACAAGTAGGATATCGCTTAGGTAGAAACCTCAGAAGTTTGTTTTAAAAACCCTGTTGTGATCAGCCAAGGCTAGAGCTGAAAACACGTCCAGAACTGCAAAGTCACGGCAACCGCTCCCTCCTCCAGAAGCCCGTGAGTGCCCATCGCACATAGGACGTCCCTGGGTCCCACTGGAAATACTCCCTTCATGCCACTTTCATTTTCCGGAGCAGTGTGTTAGAGCTCATAAAGAGAGAATCATAGCTTCGTGGCTCATCGTTGAGGCTTTCCTTGGCGTTATTGTTTTTCATCGCACTTATTTGCAGTTTGGGGAGCTTGACTGAACTTTGGGTAACCCTCTAACGTTCAGGCTGCTGGTTTTCAGGGACCTGAATGGGCCCGGTACCTGCAGCCCAACGTGGAGGGCTGGGGGCTGGCGGCTGGGGCTCCTGTCCCCACGGCCTGGGGGCCCGCTGTCCCTGGCTTGTACCCTAGCCCTCCTAGTGCGTGCCCAGCTTCCTGCGGCTTCTGCCCTTGTTTGCACAAAGGGTGTTTGGGGAAACAGTAGAGGAGGTGACATGTACCTATGCTCTGAGAGCTTTCAGGCACTGGAAGGCATAGTAAGCCTGCTTGCTCATAACACAGTGAGCCCGCGGCAGGACTTGAAAGAGGAAGTTCGCTGAGAGCAGGGAAATGTGGCAGAGTGACAGGGAGGCCCCGAGTTGGTGTGACCTGGCCTCACGGTGTAGGGGGATGGGGCGGTGGCCTGCTCTGGTCCAGGAAGGGAGAGAGCCTCAGTGCCCGCGGGGTCTGGAGAGCCGGGGATGCAGATGCAAGCGGAAAGCAGACCGTCCTACGGAGACTTGTGAAAGTGCCTTTCCGCACTTGCATTCAGGGAGAACAGGAGGCCAGAGGTAAGGGACAGGGCCAGTCACAGACAGTTTTTGTTTTTGCTTTTAGGAGAAACAGAACAGTGTGCAGAGACAGGGGCTGAAACTCGTCCCTCCCACGGGCCATGCTGTGTTTTCTCCAACTCTGCGGGAACAAAATCACTGCCACCCGCACTCCCTCTAAGGACGCTGGGTCTGATGTATTGGGAGATTGCTCCTTTGAAAGTCACCTTTTTAGCGAACCAACAAGCTTTCTGTGTTTTCCAACCAGCGGGAGGGACATTTCTTTTTCAGGTTCTGGATCCTTCTGAATCCGTTTCCAAACTTCAAACAGATCAGATGATGGGCTCCTGCCTGCAGGAGCACAGGGCACCGTGACCTGCAGTGAGGGTCTCCCAGAGGCCTGACCTCCCCCTTTGGGGGACACGCACCCACCAGCAGAGAGAGACGTGATTGACAGTGCCCCGTCCCCCAGAGGCGGTGATAGCAGCCCTCCCTCCAGCCTTCCCTAAAACTGCACCAACTATGGAAACACCCCGAGTGTCCGTCCACGGAGGACCAGACGGGTAAAACGTGGAGGCACACAGTGGTGTGTGCCTCAGCCTTGAAAAGAAAGGAGAGTCTCGCACAGGCTGTGACATGGATGAGCCAGGAGGACATTGTGCTCAGTGAAATAAGCCAGCCACCAAAGGACAGATGCTACAGGATTCTGTTTACATGTGGGGCTTACAGTGGTCAGATTCTCGGAGACAGAGAGCAGAAGAAGGGTGGGCGCCAGGGGTTGGGGACAGGATGGGGAGTCAGTGTTTCACGGGGACGGAGATTGTGTTGAGGAAGGTGAGAAAGTTCTGGAGACAGAGGCCAGTTAATTACACAGCGACATGAAGATACTTAATGTCTTTGAACTGTACACTTAAAAATGATTAGGCTTGTACCTTTTATGTTATGTGTATCTTATCACAATAAAAAAGAAATAATAGTTGTACTTTCACATCAAAGTTAAAACAAACAAACAAAAACAACCACCAGAACTCATAAAGCACTTGCGAGGCCACAAGGCACGCACTAGCGCCTCCGTCCGGCCAGCAAGAAGTGGCCAGAGAAGCAGAAACACACAGATCCGGAGAAAGTCCAGCTCTGCGCCCGGCCCTCTCTTCCTGGGGCCCAGCCAGTGCCTCTCCGTGTGGCGGCACAAGCTCGTCTCATCTGGTCCTGGCCCTTGGGCCCTGAGTCGGGCTGGGGAAGAGATGTCACAGCTCAGGAAGAGGGCCCGGAAAGGGGAGAAGAAATCCACCTGCTCACGGGACCCCTCGGCTGAGGCAGCACCAGAGTCCAGCGCTCAGGGCTCCCTGCCTGCCCCTAGTCCCTGGGCCACCCTGACCTCCCGCCTCCTGGGGTATCACGCGAAGGAACCCAGCTGTCTGGTGGCAGGAGCCCCTCCCAGCTCCCCGCTCGGGACAGAGCCATGCACTAAAGACTGATCCCCAAACAGTCCAGATTTCGCTGTGGGATCTGAGGGAAGTCACCCACTCCTCTGGACTCCAATCTCCACTAACTTTCGCAAAAGGGGGATCCGAGCACGATCCTCTTAGAGATTCATTCCAGCTTGGACGTTCTGGGATTTGGGATATCCAGAATGATCATCTACAGCTCTGAAATTAAAAAAAAAAAAAAAAAAATCTACCGTTCATGTTATTTTTTCCACAACAGGAGAAGAATCCTGACTTTAGCCCTCGCTGGTGCGCAGTTGTGTGGAGGCAACATGGAGAAAAGACGAATCAGCCACACTTTCCCTGAGAGCCCACTTCACTGCAGGACTAGCCCCTGGTCACCTGCCCGGGGAGGTGCTCGTCGCTGCGTGGCCACCAGGGGGCAGTGCTCGCAGCAGATTTGTCAGCGCAGACCCGGGAGCCCCAGCGCCCTGGATCTTTCCCTGAGGCCTTGTTGGGGGTGGGGGTGTCTCTCTCTGGGGGCTCAGCAGTGTCGGCAAGGGGCTGAGAAGGCCTATGGCGCTGGGGAGGTGGGGGTACTGAAGATCTGACACGGTTCAAAAACAGAACAGCTTGCAACCACCGCACAGGATCCGGGGAACAATGAAACTGACGATGGAATGCTTTAGGATCAGATCCGGCTTGTGCTTCAAAGTCATCTAGGCGAGGAGGTTCCCAGGCTTTAAAACTCAAATGCGGTGCACCCCAGGCTCACAGGCTCTGGGTTGATGTGTTTCAAGTCCTCGGAAGGGGCAGACCTGCTTAGGGCCAGGCTCCAGGGGCCCTCCCGGCTCACCTCGCTGCCAGGGGTCTGCTTTCATCCCAGGGTGAACTACAGATATATTTGGAGCTGCTCTCCAGGGAAGTCGGTGGTGTCACAGGTGGGAAACAGGAGAGCTGGTCTGAGAGGGGAGAGAAGCTGAAAGGCTCCACTCTCCCATGTCATGCTCTGGGCTCTGCTCCATCCCCTGAGGGCTATTTGTATCCTGTGTCCCTCAATGAATGGGACAGCTGCTCCTCTGGTTGGGGAGTATGTCCTGTGTCCTGCCAGTAGGTTATGATCTCTCCCCTTCAAGGCTGACACCTGCTCCTGGATGCCAGCTGCTTTGAAGCCCTTTACCAGCCTGCCGGGGCGTCCTGCCACATGGGCTTCCCAGAACATCCTAGAGGTTAGAGTCCCTCCTGAAAGGCTGTGTCCGTAGTAGCTGATGAACTGTGGAGGTGGGATGCCAGACACAGGGACCAGCTACTCCCCACCGGGTGCTCTCTTAGGTTTTGCATTTTTGAAGACACTTGTTTTCCAGTAGACTTACATGCGATTTCCATGGCAGCTAACATTTCTGCCTCAACATTCTCGCCCCTCACTCTTCGGATCCAAGGATGATCCGAAAGCTTTGACAAGACGCAGACGTCATGGATGAGAGTTAATGCAGCAGTGGATGGTTGCAGCTGCCCTTCACCCTTCTGTCACTGGTCAGCAACGTCCCAGGCTGACACGGGTGCTGTGGGGGTAAGTAAACTGTGTTGCAGGCATGTGTGAGCCCAAATTTGTTTATACACACGTGTAAATGCCCCCTGTTCATTTATGGATTAGAAAAATATTTGTTCACAGCTGAAACCATGTAAGACAAAGTTGTTCAGCCCTAAGGGTTTCGAACAATAGACCCTACAGGCTCCTTGGCCTCAGGAGTGTCATCTAGAAGAAACAAGACTCAAATACAAATAAGCGTGTGAGATGGTGGTTGCTTGACTTACACTCGTGAAAAACACCTTTTGCTTGTTATTCGTTTATTCCTGTTCTCATGTATTGATGTCATCGACATGTATCAGGACCCATGCATGCCCAGCACTGTTGCAGGAATGGGTGTTACAGAGGAGAAAGACCTTTCTAGTGGGCAAGGCGAGGTCATAACATACTTGAAGACCTTGGCACCTCCCTCTGGCCAATAGAGTCATAGGGACCTAACGGTCCCTTCCATCTGAAGAAAAAGCAAGCAAGCATCAACCCCATAATGAAACAGCGAGCGTCAAGACACTGGGTTGAGGCATTGAAGGACTGTGGTCCTTCTGGGCTTGTGGAGAGAGAATGAGTGCCCCACAGCCCAGTCTACTGCCTTGGGATTTCAGCACGGGGCGGGAGGGGCGGCATGGCCCAGAGGACTCCTTGCATTGGGAAGATACTGGGGAGAGTGCGGGGAGTTCAAGGTAACCCCTTTTGCAGGGCAGAGTACCAGCCTAATTGCCTGAGCTCATGTCCTGAAGTATTAGCTGGTTTCTGGTGTGTGTGAGGAGAACTCCCAAGACCAGAGAAGAATCACCTCGAAGGTTTCAGGTCCAGCGCTAGGCGCTCGTACATGTCTCAGACACAGCCAAACGGGGGAGTGCTAGCACCTGTTTCTATCATGGAGAGTAAGCACCCTGGATAAAACAAGGCTCTGGTCCCACTTACAGGCAGGACCCAAAAGGATCAAACTGTTTTCAAGAAACTCAGTTGCAACTCAGAAGAACACAAGAACATTTACAGGAATACAAAAATAGCCAGCACCCAACAAGAAGAAATGTATCGTATCTGGTATTCACTCAAAGATTACCAAGCAGGCAAAAAAAAAAAAAAAAAAAAAACGAATAGGACCTATAATGAGGAGAAAAACCAATACATTGAAATAGACCCAGAACGGATTCAGATATTAGGATTAACGGACCAAAAAAAAAAAAAAAAAAAAAAGACAATGGTTCCTACATTCAAAAAGTTGGGTCCAGAGAGGGAAGTCATAAAAATTTTGAAGAAAAAATGAAAATAAAATTTGACCCAAGAATGTCAACAGAGTTTAACTGTGAGAAAAGTACATGAAGGAAACCACACAAGTCACATCAGAGTCAAACAGCATGAAGACTGTGACAGGAACATCTTACAGAGGCCAGAGAAAAGTGGCATTTTCCAGACAGAGGAACAAAGACAATGTGAGGACAGATTTCTCACCGAAACAATGTGGGTGGGAAGATGGGGCAGCCACACATTTAAATTACAAAAGCAAAAAAAGCCGTCAACCTAAAATTCTAACCCAGCTATAGTATCCTCAAAAATGAAGGTAAACACAAACGCTTTTTTTTTTCCAGAAAAATAAAAGGTGAAAGAATTTATCAAGAGCAGACCCCAAACACAAGAAATGTTCCAGAAAGTCCTCCAGAAGGAAAATGAAGCCCTAAGGGACACAAAGATCGACACAGAGGAGTGGAGGCCCCAGAACGGGCAGCTCCAGGAGTCTGAACATTAACCTTTTTCTTATGAGGCAAATCTCTGTAAAATAAAATTGACTGGAAGCAATAGCAACAAGTGTGGTAGGTCGGATGTCTGACCGAATGGGCACAAAGGCCAGGAGCGGGGAGGCGGGCGGCTGCCGCTGTCCAGTTCTGACCCAGCATAACCTCCCAGGAAGGTGGGCTCTGAAGCCTCCGAGATGTGTAATTTACCCCAAAAGCAGCCATGAGCATTGCATAACAAGGAATTATAGCTAATGGCCTTATAAGAGGATAAAATTGGATCATAAATATTCCAAACGGGAGAATAAAGAACAGATTGGGCCAATGGAGAGCAAACAGCAGGATGACAGGCATGACATACAACTTGTCTAAATGCCTCCGTCGAAGGACAGGTGCTGCCATGTTGGGTGAAAGGAAGGCCCAGACTATGCTGCGTGGCAAGAAACAACCCACTTCAAACGTGTCAACGGTAGAAGGATGGGAAGCACACCGATTTATCACCAGAGTGGGGATGTTAATTTCCAACAAAGTAGATTTCAAAACAAGGAATACCCCCAGGGATAAAGAAGGTCATTTCATTTCTGTAAAGCAGTCAGTTTGTCAAGAAGACACAATAACCCTAAATGTTAAAGATGGTAAGAGAATAAAGGACTATTACAAACCGCTTTATGCCTTCCATTCAGTGGCTGGGTTGGCCTTGCCCAAAGAGAGAGACCTGGGCGGCGGAACGAGGCGTCTCCACTCACGCAGATGCTCTCTGAGGTGAAGTCCTCTTGGACCCTGGTCTTCGCAGATGGGGCTGTGACACATCCCCCAGCCCCCCAACTCTAGATCCCAGAGGATGACTTGACGGAAAACCACTGGGCCTTTGTAATCATGGAGGTTCTGGAAGATTGGTCGGCAGAACAGAAGAGAGGATTGCTTGAGATGTGGAGAGCATGCTTTGGAAATTACAAATGCCTGCAGACAACACTGGACATGAGTTAGTCTGAGCATGTCTCCTGTAGTCTCTGCATAATTCAGGAAAACAGCCCCTTTAAAGAAGCAGTAAGCTGGTCACGAGTACACGCTGCTCCTGCCTGAGCCCCCCAATGGCTTGTTCTCAGCCCTAGGCCAACTCCATCCTGACCTTGAACTCTGACCTTGGCTTTGTCTTTTCCAATTACAGTGCTGTTCTCCCAGGCCTGTCCAGCCATATTATGGTGCTGTCTCCCTTTGGCTCCACCTCTGGCCACTAAGACCTGTGGCTGGGCCTGCCAACTTCTGGTCTCACTGCCCCCCCCCCCCCCCCCCCCGCACACCAGGTGTGTTTCTAGTCTTTACTGTTGTGGGGGCCCTTTCTTTCTTGTGCAGTGAGCTTCCAGCTGGGTCTGCTGGAGCCCAGGCCAGCATGGACCAAGTCTCGTCAGTTTTATCCTCCCTGCTTTCAGTTAGAACTATCTTGAGATGCTGTGGCTGAGGTTCGAGCCTGGGTCAGTCCACACAGCTGCACATGCAGGCCTGCCGTCCAAGTTCAAGGGCATCCACCTGTCTGAGCCTAAAGCCTGGGCTCAAACCCGTTGCTCCAGGAATCCCTTCACAGAAGGGCCTGAGGTCACCGATGCAGGCCATCAGGTTCCATCCTTGGCCCCCGTGACTTTGAGACCCACCAGACTTGCCCTCCTGTCCAGAGCTTGACTCAATAGGAAAGTAGAAACTTGTTCTTTTCGGTGTTCTCTAGGAGATGTGTGACCGTGCCGACCAGGCTCCCCCGAGGAGCTGCACAGGGGTTTGTAAAAGCCTGTGAGGGTTGCACGCTTGAGCCCCAGCTGAGAAGGTGTCCAAGAGGGGCAGGACGGAGCAGAGCCCCTGCTCCGGGCACAGTAGCCAGAGACACGGGAGTGAAAGCTTAGGAAGGGTTTTCTCAGTCCAGATGAAAAGGAGAGCATCTCAGGTGAAGCAGGGAGATGAGGATTGTTATCCCGTGTCCCACTGTGTCTTCGGTGGCACTCCCATCTTGGGGGGCTTCTGTGCTAATCCACGACTGCGCTCTCAGATTCCCCCCTCCCGAGTGCTTCAGAGGGGAGGCCAGAGATGGCTGGGCCATCTGTTGGGACAGGGGAGGAGCCCCCTCCCTCTGCTCACCCCCAGCACACCCCTGGTTGGGGCAACCCTGCTCAAGGCTGAGCCTGATGGCTAGGCCGAGCTGGAAGCTTCCAGAAGACCAAAGGGCCAGCCCCGCAGCCCCAGGGAAGCAGGAGTGACTCGGACTAATTTGTCCTGGCAGGAAACCAAATTAGCTGGAAACACTAGGCATGTTTTTCATTAACCACGCTGTGCAGCCAGAGACTCGCGTGGAAAGCCCAGGAGCCCCAACTTTTCCCGCCCGGAAGCCTCCGGCATCCTCCCCGCTCTGGGCTGCAGAAAATTGCTGGTAAAAGACACAGATTTCCTAAAAGAACGCAATCTGTCGATATGTGACTACAACACAGACAAGGGTCTGAATGGATGGGGGCTAGGGCAAGTGTGACGACTGAGGCTGACCCTCTGGAATGTTCTGTGCCATCTCAGACTTGAACCAACAGTGCCCGATGGGCCTCAGGCAGGAACACGGGAGGCAGACACTAGGGTCCAGGCTCTGGCCTTGGCCGATGGCACCTCACAGGAGCTGAGGACTGAGGCACACGGCCGGGGGCAGCCTGTCCTGGGAATGAACAGGAAGAGACTCACGCAGGGACACAGGTGTCACAGCTGGATCTCCCAGGCCCTGGAGGTCAGGGGTGGTGGCAGGTGAGGCCCTTCAAGTCTTTGAGTCCTTTCCACTAGCTGACCTGATGAAGCAGAGGGGACACTTGCCCTCCTGAGAGGTCAGAGTCCTGCCCCACGCAGTCCACACTTGGAAACGTGCCCAAGGGGGTCTAGGCAGGGATTCTGAAGTATGTTAGGACACAGGGTAGAGCCATGAGGCAGGGAAGGAGCCACAGGCAGCAACGTCAGGGACTGGAGCTCAGGGCGAGCTTGGCTGTTAGGATCATTGGTGTGTGATGCTTTTAACCCAAACACTCTCCATATGGCTTCTTGATTGGCTGTGATTTCTTCTGAAAACATTTGTAGTCTTTTGAAGTATTCATAATTGTATGGGGGCTGGGGCAAGGGACTCCCTTTTGGCAGTGGTTAGCAGCTTCCACGGCTGAAATTAGAATTTGGCGTGATAGCCGGAGTGGGCGGAGTCCGAGGCCAGAGGTCAAATTCCACTTGCTCGGTAATGAACGCTAATGAAGTGATCAGAGGCTCTGTGTTCCAGGAGAAAGCCACGGCCGGGGCAGGAGAGCGAGTGGGGCTGGTGTAGAGGGAGGTAGAGTGAAAAGCGTTTTGTGCACACAGGTGACAACCAGCCCTGAGCCTCCCAACACAGGAGGAAGGTGTGGGCGCCTTGGTCCCGTTGTGTCCGTTCACTCAGAAGGGGGTGGCTCGTGGAAACCACGGGGCAAATGAGGTCTCCGATTAAGCAAGGGAAAGTCTTACGCTCCCTTAATCCGTTCTTTAATGAGACCAAGTGATAGGGTGTGATCCCGGGGCCCTGGCATTCTGTAGCAGGTGTTTTCCTCATGAAGATCCGATGCTGACGCCTGCCCAGTGGGTGGAGGGAACAGTCCCAGACCATTGTCCTGGACACCTGCCCCTAGCCCAGGACCAGCAGCCTCTCCCAGCCTGTTCCGCTGGGGGAGCTGGCTGGGATGGGAAAGTAGGAAAAGCCCAAGCAACCGCTCCTGAGCCAGAAACGCAGCCTGTAGTGGGTTGAATTGTGTCCTCCAAATTCGTATCACCCAGCCCTCGTCCTTAGTACCTCGGGGTGTGCCCTTCTTTGCAAGCAAGGTCATTCAGATGCCATTAGGTTAGTCAGTTACTGTAAGGCCACACTGAATGGGAAATTTGGACCCAGATACAACCACAGGGGTAAGGCTGTAGGGGGAGATGGAGGCAGGAATGAGGTGTCATGTCAACAAGCCCAAGACCACCAGAAGCAGGGGGGAGGCCAAGCCCCAAGAGAAGCCTACACTTCGATCTTGGACCTGTGGCCACAGGACATTGAGATGGCAAATGTGTATTTCAACCGCCCCATCTGTGGAGCGTACAGCAGCCCGCAGATACTAAGGCAGGCCTTGCAATGGGAGAACTGCTCCCGGGGTCTCCAGAGCTGACCACAGGACAGGCATCCTGCTGCTCGGTTGGGGGGGGGGTATTGAGAACAGCTGCCCAGGGAAGCAGCAGGCCTCACCTGCAGGGGTCCAGCACCCACCACACACACACACACACACACACACACACACACACACACACACACAGAGGGCAGCAGGAAGCAGCAGGTCTGCAGCCTGCTAGGGGGTGGGGGCATGCCCAGAGCAGGATTGGCTCATGGTCCGAGCTGACCGGGTCAGCAGCATCACCTGCTGTCCCTGCTCTCTGGAGCTGTGGCTGGACCTGGGCACCGGGTCACCCGCAGGTCCCCACACAAGCCTGACAGGGTCACCATGATGCCCTCCACCTGCCCCCACCATCCACCCTGCGTTCAGATGAGTGGCCCTGATGGGCAGTGTCCCTGATGGGCAGTGTCCAGACGGACTCACCCCAGGGCCCCATCTGGGGTGGCCTTTTTCGGGGGAAGCGCGTGGCCCAGGGAACCAGGTGAGCCTTCTTGTCCTGACTCAGCCTTGGTCAGACCCACCCACGACACGTGACCCACAGCCACCCTCCGAAGGCACGGCCCGCGTGGTCCTCCTCCCTGGCCCAGGTGCCTGGGACAGCTCTGCCCTCTGTAGACACCCCCTGTCTCCCTGCTCAGCTGGCCGCCTTTGCCCACAGTCCCTCTCCCCCTCGGCTCAGGCCCTCCCCCGCACTCACTGCCCCTTCCAGCTGTCGCCAGTCCTTATGCAGAGCTCCCATCCTTCCAGAGCCTTCTACAGTGGAGGGCTTCTACACAGTGAGCTCCCGGGGAGGCAGGCCCGGCCAAGGCTCCAGGTCTGTGCAGACAGCACTTGTATTCCAAGCGGCCCCATCTAAGGGCTGATGAGAAGGCTCTCCTTTATTAGGAGAAGATCTCCCTTTCTCCTTTCCGCCGTCCTACCATCCCTCTCTTGGTCTCACCCTGTTTCTTTCGCAATTTAACAGAGCACCTTTGTTTGGGGGCCGGCTTCCAACATCCACGGGGGCTTTGGCATCTGCCCCCTCCCAGGGCCCTGGGCCCTGTGTTCCAGGCCCAGCAGCCCCACTGGCGGCTCCGCCCTCCCACCCAGCGTGGCTCCTGCTCTCTTCCCTCAGCCCCTCACAGTGACGGTGCTGGGACTCAGCACGCACACTGCGCGAGGTCAAAGGGACCCAGAGGATACTGTAATGGTCGCCCATTTCCCCTTCGGGGCCTCAAGCACCTGCTGGTGCCTTGAGCTTTTCCTTGGCAGCACATCCTCACTGTGCATTCAGATGGGGCCTAAACTGACCCAGACCTGGGAGTCTCTCTCCCCCAGATCACTGCTGCCACCGAGCCACATGGTCACCACTGCCCACCAGCCCAAGTACCCATCACCCCACGAGGCCACCGCCCATGCAGTCTTGTTTTGTTTTAAGCACAGGGCAGCAATTCATGGGAAAGTGGAAGGACCTTGGCCTCACTAGAACAAACAACCCAGCAGGACCCAGAGGATGGGTGTTTATCACAGGACAGGCGTCCTCAAGTGATGGGAATGCCCGGGGCCCAAGGGAAGGACAGCAGAGGTCAAGGCTGAGGGAAACGTCCCTGACTTCAGACCGCTCTCTGAGCTGGGGGTCCCAGGTCACTTCCCTTGGTCCCTGTGGAACAGAGCACCCCTGTGCCCACCCCTGCAGGGGAAAGTAGCAGCGTGCCCAGCTAACCGGGAGCAAGGAGGAGCCTGTGCCCAAGAGAGCTGGCAAGGGGCAGAGATGGCGCTTTGCCCGTGAACTCAAGGTGGGACTCAGGGTCAGAACAGAAAATCAATTGCCTTTTTTTAAAATTATATTAGGTTTTTAAACATTTTTAATTGTGCTAAGATACACATAAAATTTACCACCGTAACCATTTCACCAGTTCCGCGGCATCAAATACATTGACGTTGCTGTGTGTCCATCATCACGACCCATCCAGAACCTTCTCATCTTCCCAAACTGAAACTCTGTCCCTGTGAAACACCGGCTCCCTGGCCCCCTACCCAGCACCCAGCACCCACCCTCTGCCTTCTGTCCCTATGAGGGTGACTGTTCCAGCGACCTCACGTAAGCATAAGCATACCGTGTCTGTTCCTTTGTGCTTGGCTTACTTCCTCGAGGTTCACCCAGCCTGGAGCCCAAGTCGGAAGCTCTGCTTCTGGAGGCTGAACCACACTCCATTACGTGTGCCTGAGACCTTTGATTTAACCACTCAGCTCGTGGCTACTGTGAATAATGCTGCTGAGAACATGGGTGTGCAAATCCCTCTCAGAGAGACCCTGCTCTAAATCCTTTGGCATGTATACCCAGAAGGAAGATTGCTGGATCATATGCTAACTCTACTTTTTAATTTTTTGAGAACATGCCAGACTGTTTCTCATAGTGGTTACACCCTTTTATCATGGTTTTGATTTTCTAATTTACACCTCAATCATACCGTCATTCTGTTAGATTATTAATATTAAGCAATTCATACAAATATTTTTTTCTCAGTTCTAAGACTTTCTTTTTAGAACTATTTTAGCTTCACAATAAAATTGAGAGGAAGGTACAGAAATCTCCCATGTACTCCCGCCCCCGGTCCACCTCCCCCTCATCAGAGTGGTACGTTTGTCGGAATTGATGAACCCGCATTAACAAGTCATTAACCCAGAATTCCATCATTCACGCTGGGGTTCACGCTTGGTGTTGTACATTCTATAGGTTTGGATAAATGTGTAAGGACGTGTGTCTATCATGATGGTGTCACTGCCCTAAAAATCCTTTGCGCTCAACCTATCCATCCATCCCCCCATCCCCAACCCCTGCAACCACTGACCTTTCTCTGTCTCACGGATTCTTTTTTTCCAGAATCTCCTGTAGTTGGAACCATGCAGTATGTAACCTTTTCAGATTGGCTTCTTTTACTTAACAATATGCATTCATGTTTCCTCCATGTCTTTTCATTTGCTAGCTCATTTCTTTTTAGTGTTGAATAATATTCCATCGTCTGGATGGACCAGTTTTTGTATCCTTTCACTTAACACACAACTTGATTGCTTCCAATTTTTGGCGATTACAAATGGAGCTGCTATAAATGTCTCTGCGTAGGTTTTTGTGCGGACATGAGTTTTCAGTTCATTTGGGTAAATACAAGCAGCATGATTGCTAAAGTGTATGGTGAGTGTGTTAAGTTTTGTAAGAAACCACTAAGCCATCTTCCCAAGTGGTTACACCATTTTGCATTCCTGCCAGCCATGAGTGAGAGCTCCTGCCGCTCCTCTTTCTCTCCAGCATTTGGTCGTGTCAATACTCCAGATCTGCCATTCTAGGAGGTGTGCAGTGGTGGGGCTCAATGGGTTAAAGCCTCTGCCTTCGGCTCGGGTCATGATCCCAGGGTCCTGGGATCAAGCCTTGAGTTGGGCTCTTTGCTCAGCAGGGAGACTTCTTCCTCCTCTCTCTGCCTGCCTGCAAGAAGGCCTGCCTGCCTCTCTGCCTACTTGTGATCTTTGTCTGTCAAATAAATAAACAAAATCTTTTTAAAAAGGGGGGAGGCTCATTTTTCAATCAGTTGCTTGTTTTCTTATTGTCGAGATTAAAGAGTACTTTGTACATACGGACCAAGTGCTGTCAGAAGTGAGATGTCTTTATTGCATCCACATTGGTTAACTTACTAACAAATTTTTAATAAATATTATATTTCAGCACAAAACGATTATTTATAGATGTGGATTACATATTGACTTACAATTTATTTTTCCTGGCCAGTTTTAAACTAAATTTTTAAGTCTCTCAGATTTTCCTAACCCCAAATTAAATTTATAGCTCTGTTTTTACATGTTAATCCTTATTTACTATAAGAAATTCCATCTATTTAGATCACAATAAACACCCTGTCATTACTATATTGTTACAATGCTCTTAAGTTGATTCAATTTATGACTTGAAATGCTCACTTTCATAACTTTTTAAAAATTATCTTATCTTCTTATGGGTTCCTGGGTTTTTTTGGTAACAAATCATTTAAGGTTAAATCCATAGAAATTGTAACAGTTGGTCAGACTTCTGTTTCCAGTCAAGACAGGTTAACAGGGACTAGATTTGTTTCCTGTCTGAAACAGCTAATATCCCAGATAAAATACATGAAGCAATGGTTTCCAAGACATTAAATATCAGTCAATGAAAGATAATGACCCCTGAGAGATGGTAAATAAATGAGCAAAGTCCCACAGTTGCCCAGTTTATGACCCAGGGAGGATTTATAGACCATGGTAGAGGAGAGGGAGCCCAGGGGTCTGAGTTGAGAAGGTGAAGCTGGATGTCTGGGAATTCCAAGATGGCTAGAATGTGCAAGGCAGTATGCTGTAGAGGAAAGAGCTTCTGAAAGAGGGAGGGAGAAGAAGAGGGAGGTAGAAGAATGGGGGGAGGGAAAGAGAGAGAAAAAATGGGTAGGGGGAGAGGGAGAATAAAGGGGGAGAGGGAGAGGAGAGGGAGATGCAGGGGTAGGGGGAGAGGAAGAGGTAGAAGGAGGTAGGGAGAAAGGGGGAAGGGAAGAGGGAAGGAAGAGGGAAGGCTAGGAAAGGAGAGGAAGATGGAGGGAGAGTGGGAAGGGAATAAGTAGAAGGAGGGGGGGGGGGAGAGGGAGAAGAAAGGGAAGAAGGAAGGGAGAAAGGAAGGAAGGGAGTTGGGGGGGAGCTTCAGAGTTTGGCCATGGGTCTTCCTCTGAATCTTGAGCTGAGTACTGGTCAGTGCTTGCATGTGAGGGAAATGCCAAGGGACAGGAAAACCCATCTGTGAGACTAGAGTAAACCATACACAGAGCTTGACAGAGCCAGGAATCATCCCTATTGTCATCAGCCAGCAGAAAAACCTCAAACATGAAGAACTAGCAAGAGTTCTCAGAAGGGGTTTGCCTTGGTAGCAGGGCAAAATTAGCCCAGATTCAATGTTGATCTGGTCCTGCCTAACAAAGCTTGAAAACATAGCTCAGTTGGAACAAACTGCTTACATGTCATTTAAACATGCATCAGAACAAAGCCCAGTAATGTTTCCAAGAATACACAAGAAGGTAAACTGCACCATGTGTAGCATCCAATCAAAGACTACCACGCATGTGAAGAAGCAGGAGAACACAACCCATATAAAGAAGAAAAAGCAATCAATACTGAATTAGAAATCACAGAGATTACACCACTAGTGGGCAAGGACATGGAAGATTGTTATAACTGTAATCTGTATATTCACAAAGCTACAGGAAAGCCTGGATACAGAAGTGGAAACAGGGAAAATAAAAATAAGACAAAATTGATCTTCTAAGATATAAAAACAGTGATATCAGAGACAAATAATGTACTGTGTGACACAGAGGACAGATTAGACATCACAGAAAAAGAGATCAGAGGAACATGAAGACATAGCAGTAGAAAGACTGTAGGAAGTAGGAAGACTGAGTATAGGAACAGAGCATCACTGGGCTGGGAGAAAACCTCGAACAGCCCAAGAAACACTTAATTGGAGGCCTCCAGAAGAGAGGAATGAGAAAGGGAGATAGAAAAAGCATCTGAAGAAATAATGGCCAGAATTCTTCCAAATTGAATGAAAACGAAAAATCCATAGATCCAAGGAACTCAATGAACTTCAACCCCTAGAAACATGAAGAAGATATAAATTGCTTAAAACCAGTGAAAAGAGGAAGTCAAACTCAGCTGCAGAGAGAAGACACTTGGCATACGGAGGAAGAAAGAATAGAATGACAGGAGACTTCTTGTCAGGAAAAAACAGGCAAGCCAGAGAGAGAGAGGAACAACATATGGTTATATAAACCATAGTGGAGTACCGGGAGAAAAATTCTCAACATAGACTTCTATACCCAGCAAAAGTATCTCTCGAAGACAAAGAGGAAATCAAAATTTCTGTAGACACACAAAAGCTGAAAGAAGTCACCAGATATGAACTATACAAAATGTTGATGTTTCTTTCAGGCAGATGGAAATAAGTATCTGCCAGAAGGAATAGAGTGTCAAAAATGGTAATAATGTGGGTAAATATAAAATATTATTTTTAATTATTTCATGACTTTAACAACACTGAGACTATATCATAGGTTTATAATAAATGTAGACATGTAGACATTATAATAAATGTAGAAATGCAGGACAACAATAGCACAAAGCCTGGGAAAGGAGAAACAGAAGTCCACTGCCATAAGATCCTTCTCCTCTGTGCAAAAAGTGGTAGAAGAGCACAGAACAATACAATAAATACTATACACCCTAAAATAACAACTTGGACTCATGGCAAAGCATCAACAAAGCAGATAAAATGCCATCATGTTCAACACAGAAGGAGACAAGTCTGGTACAGTTACATGGTAGTCGAGGGTCGGGCATGTGAAAGCTCTCAGCCAGTTGCTTCCATCTGTGCAGGAAATAAAAAGAAAGTCATCAGGGGAGGGAGAGCATTCAGGAGCTCACCTACTGTATGGTTATGACTATCAACTCCTACCAGCCACTGACCTAAGAACCTAAGAAGCAAATGAATGATATAGACATAAATCCTTGCCCTCAAGCCAATGGTGACTAAGTGCTAGGAAGTCAAGAGAAGATGGGCAAGGGGACAGGAAGTGTTGGGGTCGTGCCTTGCTCCCTGCAGAGCTGTGTGAGAAATGGGATTCTTGCATGGCTGGGGAAATAGGAGAGCAGAGCATCCAAGTGCCTCCGGGTAGATGGAGTGGTCAAAGCCATGACAACGTGTAGGGGGTAAAAGGCAGGAAGGCATGAGGCAGTGACCCCCTCTTCATTCCTGCCAGTAGTGTGTGGAGGCTGGAAAGGGGAGTCTTGGGCAGAATTCATGGAGTTTCCAGGCCATCTGGACTCTGCTGGAGGAGAGAAGGAAGCTGAAAAGAGTAGTGGTGTCTGAGAACCAGGGAACTAGTTATGAGTGAAGTCATTGTCCAGGAGCAGGGAGTAACCAGAACATGGAGGAGCATTGCTGGGAAGCCTCAGGGCCCTTCAGGCATTGATGGGGGTGACTGTGGACAGGCCCATCAGCCTTTGGGGTTTCCTTGGGCACATGCCTCTGTGGCTGGACCAGGTGAGAGGTGATGGCCAGTCAGTTTTGTTAGTGAGGACAGTGGTGGGGTAAAGGGCAAGAGTGGTAAGCAAGGCAGTGATGATGGTGATGGGCTGTGACATCAAGGCTGGGGAGGGTGACAACAAGGACATGGGAGAGCAAGGACCCATGGATGGTGATGGGAGGAGTGGACCTCAGGCCCCAGCACTAAAACCAGTGCCATACAGAGTGAGCTGGAAGGAGCAAGTGGGAGTGGCCCCTGGGGTCCTTGCCTCTGATACTGGAAATGACCAGGCTGGGTAATGACAATGAGAATCCTGGTGACATAGGATCACTGAGGGACAGAAGACTGGTGAAAGGTGTTCCAGGAGAAGGAGGTCTATGCAGAATCATCCCAAGGCTTGAAAGAGCCAAAGAAAAGGCCAACAAGCCCTGCTTGACAGGAAATGGTTTACTGGGGCAACTTACAGATGGAAGCATGTCTTATGTGGCCACAAGACACAAAACAGCGGAACTCCACAACCCCAGCTTCTACAGCCCTAGAGGTGTGCCTGTGGGGGCCCAGCCAGCCTCCACACGAGAACAGCGTGTCCTAGTCAGATCTCCCAACACATGGAGGCCGTTATGCCCAAGGATGTACTTCGGGGTGTGGCCAAACAGAAAAGAAGGAATGGGCGGGGGGTGGGGGCCTGGATGGGGAGACTGTGCGCAAGAAGGAATCACATCCCTGAGTGGGAAGGGAGGGGGTCATCGGAAACCCAGGCCCGGTTACACTCACCTGCAAGCCCAGCCCCGCCTCACACGACTGTGCAGGAAAACAGGAAACCACTTCCCCTGCGTGATGCTAAGACCCTGAGGCGCCCAGCCCCGTGCACTGAAGGCAAAGCTGGCTTCTGCTCAGAGAAGCTCTTCCAAGAGTCGCCCTGACCCTCAGGTAGGAGAATTTGAATGAATCGTCCCAGCCTCTGAAAAATGAAGGTTTCATGGTCTGCCTCTCAGGGGTGCCGTGAGGAAGCTCAAATTAACAGACCCCAGGGATGCCAGGATTCTGATATGAAAGAGGTCTCCAAATCCCAAGAGAAGGTGGTGTGTTGTGAACGTAAGGAAACGGGAGGCCACCCAGGAGCGCGGGAGAGGGAAGGGTCTGCAAGGTGGAGGAGCCGAGCAGACAGAGTAGGATGGAGTTGTGCCTCCTCCCAAATCTGAGTATCTTCCCTCTGCTCTCCCCACCACAGCCTGGGGCAGGGTGCCCCCAGACCGTGCACGGTGACAATCTGCTGGCAGTCATTGTGGGGTGCAATTGTGCTTCCAGGCTTCCCTCAACTCCATTTCCTCCAGGACAGAGTGGCCAGAGCTGCATGACAAGGGATTTTGGGGTGAAACAGAGGAGAAATTGGGCTAAACAGAGCAAAGCCAAGCTGGCGTCATTCCAGGGCTTTCCATAATCATTGAACAAGTCAAGGAGCATGCCCGTGAGAAGCACCAACCCAAAGAATGTCATGCACCCTTCAACCTCCATGCACGCTGTCCACAATCATTTACTATCGTCCAGCTAGGAAGAGGTATCAGTTCCCATTTTTGTTGTTCTGGAAAACACTGTATTCAAAAGCCCATGGGGACAGGCAGCTGGGATCTTAGAAAGAGGAATATCAGCATATTTAAGCCTTCCTCTGTGCTTTGCTCGGTATCTATCTTTCCCTGCTAACAAACCTGAGTAGTCAGTTAATTTAGGTGTATCCCTGCTTTTCCTAAAGCAACCTTCTGTCTCACCTCGTGGGAGACCCCAAAGTCTCTGAGCCCGGGCTTTCTTCTCTCCTTTTGTCATCCAAGTAGTTTAACGAGTTAATTATGACCATCTGTGGCTCCATAGAGAGTGTTTCAGATGAACAACCCTCAGATGTTTCTTCTATAATTATAAGTTTTATCTGTACACGCTACACACAGGTTCCATTGCCAACTCTCATACATTCCTGGTAGATGAGTGTAATTCATATTAAAAGATTTGGGTACCTCTAGACCTGATGAAATTCAAAGAACAAAACCTCCAGACTGTCTACACTGAAATATACACTGTTAATTTTGTGTTTGAATTGTACCAACCTTTTAAAATCATATTTATGAAGGCCATAAAAAAGCAAAAATAGATACTAGATATTTTTCATAGCCCTCAAGTTAATGACTTAAAATTGTTTTCCTATAATGTATAAAATGCATTGATTTGTACTTTCATTGGTTACAATGAATACCCCTCCATGGGATATTATTTTGAAATGGCATTTAAATTGTTTCCCATTGTGAAGTCTGAATGGTTAGATTTCTGCATAGCAGCGTTTAGGATCACGACTTGAGCGGCCCTTTATGTACCAGTATTAGAGCCATGATCAGTCCCGAAACATCCATGCACTTGTCCCTCGCATTCCAGAAGACATTCTTCTGACACTCATATCCATTCTTCACACATTTATCTATGTACGATCTGGGGTCAGAGCCTGAGATGAAGATGTCGCTGAGTTAGGCCATGTAGACTGTCACCAAGTGGAGAGTTGATTTTAGAGGCCATTTTTCATGTGGAAAATTGAAATGGAGCATCTCAGTACATTGGACAGAGTGGACGCTAAGCCCCAGTTCCCTCTCCCTGATGTTGACAGCTCTTCTCTGCACCTGGGGAGGGGCAGTGGACCAGGCTTCCATGACTTGGCTGGCCATAATGCAGAGGGCCCACAGCGAGCTGTCTTTGTTGACATAACTCTTAAGAGCAAGACCTGAGCTTCCTGATCTGAGAACACAGCCTGCCTTATGAGGATGTGGCAGACAAAGGTGTGCAGACCGGGGATCAGGCTGACCCCTCCCAGAAGGGCAACCACAGGGAAAGCTGTTCTGCTGATATGGCCACTGTGGAGGGTGGGGCAGTTTGCAAATCCACTGGCCCCAGAAATCAAAGTGAAATAAGAGGTCCTGGTCAAAGTCATGGGTGGGATTGTCCATAGTGTGTTACTTGAGGACCTCTGAGAGCAGCCTCCCGATGGAACAAAGCATTTACCCTGTTGGAGGGACTCCGTCACTGGGTTTGGCACCATCAGGACTGCCCCTGGCAGAGCCACACAAACCAAGAGGAGAGCAAGCTGAGATAGTTTGGGGTCCCTCCACAGTAGGGGCGTTATTATTACATGTGCATTCTCCTGGGATCAGGGTGTATGTTCCCCCACTTCACCAGCAGTGACCCCAATGAAAGGCAGAGGACAGGATGAAATGACTTTTCTTAAAGATTTATTTATTTATTTATTTATTTGAGGGAGACAGCATGAATGTTGGGGAGGAGGGAGACAGAGAATCTTTTTTTTTTTTTTAATATTTTATTAATTTGACAGAGAGAAATCACAGCTAGGCAGAGAGGCAGGCAGAGAGAGAGGAGGAAGCAGGCTTCCCATGGAGCAGAGAGCCCGATGCAGGGCTCGATCCCAGGACCCTGGGATCATGACCTGAGCCTAAGGCAGAGGCTTTAACCCACTGAGCCACCCAGGCGCCCCGGAGAGAGAGAATCTTAAGCAGACCCTGTGCTGGGTATGGAGCACAACACACACACACATACACACACACAGACACCAGGCTTCCCCTCCCTGAGGGTTTTCTCAGCACAGTAGCCTGAATATTCCTTCAAAACTTAGGTCGAATCATGTCACTTCTCTGTTCTAAAGTGCCTCTCTGGAGAGTAAACCCAAAGTCCTTGCAGTGACCTAGCAGGTCCCACAGGCGCTGGGTGCTCAGGACCTCTCTGCTCCATTCTCCTTGCTGAGCTGCACCAGCCTCCTTACTGCTCCTCCAACACACCAGGCTCTTGGCTCAGAGCCCTCCAGCTTCCTGTTTTTTTCTGGAATGCCCTCTCTCAGTTATCCATATGGCTTGGTCTCTCGCCTCTTTCAAGCCTTTTTTCAATGTTTACACGATTCTCCTGATAATCCTATCAGGATTATCAGCCTTTTTTCAATGTTTGCACGATTCTCCTGATAATCCTATCTAAAAATTTCCGCGTGATCACTTATATCCCTTTCTTGTTTGACTCATAGAACTTGTTGCCGAATTAAATATGCAACTTATTTATTTTGTTTTCTGTCTGCTTACCCTGCCTTGAAAGCAAACCCCATTAGGCATGGCTTGATTTATACATACTATAGGCTCACGCACACATGTACACACATGCACACACATACACATCCATGCACGTGTGCAAACATGCACACACACATATACATGTAGGTGCGCACACATGTGCACACATACACACGTGCACATGCACCCATACACACGTGTGCACAGACATGCACGCATGCACACACACGGGTGTGTGCCTATACACATACACACAGGCATACACACAGACAGGCAGCTAGCCACCAGAACACTGAAGCTTAACAATAATGCTCATGAATAAATATCTGCTGAATGAATGAATGAAAAGATACAATTTGTAAGGAAAAGCAGATCACATTGCATAGAAAGCTCTGTATCTTCCTATCTTCATTTAATACTGTATGTGGAGAACTGTCTCTTATCATTAAATAGTCTTCGAACAGAAAACATTTAATGTTTGTGGTCTGTTCTCTCATACAGATGTACCCATTTAACCGACCTCCAACTTTGGAGAGTTTGGATTGCTTCCCACTTACAAGTCATCAGGCGAACAGTGCCCATCCATTCCTTGACTATGTGTTTATTGAGTGTTGACTATGTGCTGTGTGCTGTGCATGGTGTTGGCGAGGCAAGAGCTTCTAAGACCGAGGCTGATGGCCCCACAGGCGGTGGAAGAAAGAGAAGAGTGCGTCATAGCAATGCAGGCAGTGTGCATGCAACAGAAACAGAACCATTACGTCGGCAGGTGACCGCACTTTGCTCACTGGTTTGTTTTTACTCTTTACTTGTCAGATGGGATCTTTCCTATCTATCTAGCTTGAAGTTCACCAACCTTTATTCTGCCAACTCCAATCTGCCGTTCAGCCCAGCCGGTGAAATTTCCATATCAGATGTAGTACTTTCCAGTTCTCAGCATTATATTGTTTTATGCACTGTCTTGCGAATGGGATCAAACGTAGCTACTGCTGTGATAAAAATCTAAATTTGGCACTGATTTGCCAATAAATTACTTGCCACGCACTGGTAGACATAAGAAGTGAGAGAGTAGAGTGTTACTGGTAAGAGAGATACTCCCCACTGTCCACTGAATGACAACGAACGGACACGGGCATGAAGACCGCATCAGTGTTGCTGTCACACATAAACGCACGTTGCAGATTGTGCTGTTGTCATGCTCTCTGATGCGAAGGAGGGACGAAGAATGACTAGGTCTGGCTGATACGTGGATTATCCTCTATGGATTAAGCGAGGCTCATGGCCTGCTAAGTCTCCACAGCTCAACTGTTCAGGAATGAGCCTTCCATGAGTACATTTCAGTCCGATGCCAGGACCCCGTCCTGGGGCTCTTCAGTAATGGGCCTGGAATGCTAATGCTTCTTGTTATAGTGATGCTAACATTTTCTCAAAAATAAGACAGCACTTATGTTTTACATATTTTTGCAATAAACAACATACTAGGCCAGCAAATACGTTGATAATGGCTTAGCTTGCACTTTGGGTGTTCATAGAAGCATTTCTAGAAATTATGAAGATAAATGAAACCACGATCAGAAGACACGAAACACACAGAAACCTGCAGACTTGAAAACAAGAGGGAGTATGTTTCTGCCAGTAAAGCAGTGACTTGAGAATAATATTGGAACCATCCACAGTTCTTCAGCCGTTCTCTGACCTTCCCATTCAAAACTAGCTTTCTAATTCAAAAAGGGTTTGGTTATTCTTGTAACAGTAATCCGGACCCCATGCAGAAGGCTCCCCCTCACTCACGGAATGCAGGATTGACTTAGTAAGAACTTCTTACCCCAAGGTCAAAACAGAATGCTGCTTCTGCACCGTGTACCCTACACGCCCATGACAGTTGTCTGGGAGGCACTGTGACAACAGAAACCTTTCTAGTTCTGGATTAGAATCTCACCGCCTAGGTGAGCAGGTCTCCTGGGACCACTTAATCTCTCCTTCCAGATAATTCCACCCGGAGCTACCTCAGCACTCGGCCTCTGTCCAGCTGAATCCCGGGCTTCTTAAATGGCATTTCTGTCTTTATTCAGATAAAACTAACACAGTGTGGGTGGTTTTTAAAGCATGGGAAGGAAGACTCATGCTACTTCCAAGGGGCTAATATTAATTGGCCCTCACGTCTCCCCACAAAGAATGAAAATGCCTTTGAGGACATGAATGCATTAGAATTCCCCAAAAAGAAAAGGTTGGTGAGAGGAACATTTCCCTTTTCTATTGTTTAAAGAACCGAATATGTTTCTTTTTATCCTAATAGAAGAGTTAATGCAATCGTATAATAAAAAGCAGAGATGGAATTTCTTCTGTAAGAGAATTTCAAAGGGACACAATCTCCTTTTGAGAAGATACAATGACTTTAAGTGAAGCCTGCTCAGTACACAGGGTGAGCTGGCTTTCAAACACACTGAGCGCAAGTTGTCACCCCCTGACAGCTCTGTGATTTGTCTGCAGTCAGAAGTACCATATGGACCGAGGGGGTCACTTTTGTCAGTGGGAGAACTATGAGAAAAGTTGCCTTTAAGAGTTTTAGTGTTCCTCGTTGAAAAAGAACTTGGCCAGTCCAGTCCCCGTTTCTTCTTTTAGGGCTTCATAAATTAATTCCAGTCTTTTTTGGAGGTGAAGGAAATTTCTCTGATAAAAATTCATTGATGTTTTCACATTTTTCATCATCTTTTTAAAAAACTGTACTGCAGCCTTTTATGAAGCCTAATGGAATGGAATGTCATGTTCTTTATTTTACAGTGTGGATCTGAGGAGAGAACAGCCTGGCTTCTTTGATAATGAAAAGCAGAGTTTTAAACACTGAAAAAAAAAACTAAGAAAAAAAAAAGAAAAATGTTATGTTATATCAGTGTCGTGGTATAGAGAAGCAATTATTTTTTAAAAAGAAAAATAAAATGATCGGTGTTTCTCAAACTTAAAGACTCTATGGATTTGTTTAAGGAAATACCATTTTTATAGATGTACAGTGTCACTTGAATATGCATAAACAGAAACCAAAGTATTGACCTTTAATCATAGCTTTTCTAGGGCAAAAGGGAAAGAAATATGCATTATAAGAATGAATAAAATAAAAACCACTGAGATCCCATTTACAGCATGAAATTAATGAATGGACGATTGCTTAGCACAGAGCCATCAGCCTCTCCCAGAGACCATGTGACACTAAGTGGCATGACCACATGTGTGCCCCTCATGACAAGCTGCCCCTCTTCACTGTCCTTGCTGAACCATGGACCCCTCTGGCTCTCCCTTGGAACAGATTGCTCTACTCACGGGGGCCTCCTCTGTTCTCTCTATCCTCTCCACCAGGACTCCAAGTCCAAACTCCCTGTCACTCTGTTGGTCACCAGTTGGCCATCAGTTGACTCAGAATACGAAGGCAGCATTGTTAAATTCCACTAGAAAAGACGCTCTGTAGACCCCTGCTTGATCAACATTGACGTCTTTGCTGGTCCCCCGTCGAGGAATAAAGCATTTAAAATATGTCTTGGTGTTGAAATCAGGTTTTTGTCTTTCCCCTTGGTTCTTCCCTGCTTTGCTGCATGTTCTTCTCCTTTGCTGCCTCGAGGACTACTTGTCACCCTGTGGAACATGACACCCATGCTGCTGTGACTGCAGAATCCATAATCATGCACGTGTGGCACGTGTGTGTGCATGGTGGCATGCCCACTCACACACACACACACCCTGTGAGGTTAATCTTCTGAGTCTGTGCTTCCATGGCCCAGGGCACCAGCCGCCGGGACTGTACTTCTCAGTGCTGACAGCTCCACCCTTCAGGTGTCTCCTCCATCCCTGCCCTCCGTGAGTGCGAGCTCCTCAGGAACTCAAGAGAAAGGAGCCCTCTGTTCACATCTTCATCCTCCTGGAGCCAGGAACCAAAAGGCCCTCGGCAAATGTTAAAAGAATAAGCCACCATGTGACAATTCATCTCGTGCATGAGCTTGGCTAAGGGAAGCCCGGAGTGCTGACACAACATGATTTCTGGGTGTGTCCGTGAGCGTGTCTCCGAAAGAGATGAACATTCGATTCAGTAGACCGAGGAAAGAAGCTCTGCCCTCATCAGTGTGGGTAAGCAGCATCCAAACCACTAAGGGCCCAAACAGAGCAAAAAAGCAGAGGGAGGGTGAACCTTCTCTCTCTCCTGATGAGCTGGGACTTCTGTCTTCTCCTGCCATGGACCTGGGAGAGCATGGGAGCTCCTGGTTCCCAGGCCTTCAGACTCTGGGACCTATACCAGCACCCCCTTGGCCGGCCCCCTGCCAGTTCTCAGGCCTTTGCACTTGGACGGAATGACACCAGCAGTTCTCTTGTTCTCTAGCCTGTAGACAGCATGTCATGGGTCTTCCCAGCCTTCGTGATCACTAATACCAATTCCCATAGGAAATCTCTAATGCATCTGTATATCCTATTGTTCCTGTTTCTGTGGCGAACCCTGACTGATACACATCAGAATATATACATGCTTATAACATTTCAAATGCAACCAGTAAATAAATCAAAACACAATCGAACCATTGTTTTGGAATGTGTCTTGGGCATATATGGCCCCTCTCCTTCCCTGCCATAGACCAGGAAGATGTGGTCGACAACCCTGGCAGAAGATGTGGAAATATTTTCTTTCGTTTCGACAGATGTTGCAGGATGGGTTCTTGTAGTCATGCCCTTTGCTGTCAGGCATAATTTAACTCCACGCATCTCTAATAAATCTGCTTATAAACTATAGTTTGGTGGCAGGAAGACCTGCCAGGGAGTCGTCTTGCCTCAAAGCCAGGATGGAGATGGGATGTGGTGGATGAGAGGAGTGTGTGGCAGGAGCCTATGAGGAATTCCTCTTAGAGAGGCCTCTCATGAATGCCTTGGGACATCCTGCTGAGCCCTCCAGGCTGGGGCACATGCAGGGAGACAGTGGGGTAGGTCAAACTTCCCCAGGCACTTGGGCGGCTTAACCGCCAAACACCTGTGCCCAGGGAGACCAACCTGTGAGTCAAGATGACATGGAAGAATTTTTAATTTTGAAAACTTTGATAGATGCTTGCATGGATATATGACATGGAGAAGACCTCTCTCAGCAGGATGATGGTGGAGAGAGCTGGAATGAGAAGAGAACTGGAGAACAACCATTCCAGACTGAAGACAAAAGTTGTCTCTATTCTAGAAAGAGAAGTGATGGTAGATCCCAAGCTCCTTGCCTGTGCTGAGTCAGTCAATCAGCAAGTCTGGTCTAGATTTAGTGACAAGGTCACACACGTATTATCTTTTTGTTGTTGGTTTACAACTTAACTGCAGTATGGTTAAATAACACAGTCTACATGGATATTGAGACTTGCTTTGGGCTTAATACATGGTCAATGTTTGGAAATGCCCCATGTGTTCTTGAAAGAAGTGCACTCTTCAGTTGTTGGGTGCCATATTTTATGTATGTCTGTTGATTCTAGATCTTTAATTACATTGGTTCAATTTTGTCTACCTTCTTTGAGAGTTCTCCTCTTCACCCATTAACTGTTAGGAGTGGTGTGTTAAATAATTGATTACGTTGGTGATGTTTGTCAACTTCTCTTAGTTCTTCCAATTCTTATTTTGTACATTTTGAAGGTATATTTTTAGGTCCCACAAGACTAATATTATCATGTTTCTCTGCTAAATTGAACATTTTATCCATATGAATTGACCCTCTTTATTTCTAGTAAATATCTTTGCTTATCCTTTACCTGATCTAATATTAATATAGTTATAATTAGCTTTCCTTTGGGTATTTGCCTTTTTCTATCCTTTCTTTCCCAAATAGCTTAAACTTATATTCTAAAAACAGCTATCTTTGTCTTTCTTTCTTAAAAAAAAAAAAGGACTCAAGAATTCTTTAACTTTGATCATCCCTTCCCAGTGTGTATGCAATTGGTTTCATTAATATACTGCTATCCTTTTTTTTCATCCCTGAAATGACCCCATTTTTTTTAATGGTCAGTGTTCAGACTTACTCATACACTTACCATTCTTTCATGAATCTCAGGCCTTCCTTCTAGAGCTATTCTCCTTCCTGAAGCATGTCCTTTAGAATTATCTTCAAAAGAGTCCATCTGTTGTGAATTCGCTCCATGTTTGTTAGTCTGAGGACTCTTTAGGCACAGTTCATTCTTGGAAGATACTCTGGGCACAGAATTTTCACTGGGGATTATTTTCTTTAAATATTCCAAAAGTGTTATTTTCACTGTCTTCTGGCTTCCTTTGCTGGAATGTCAGCTGTTGAACTGTGGCTTTTGAGGTGATTTGCTTTCTCTCTCCATTTTCAGATGCTCTCCTTCTGTCTGGCTTCCCTCAATCTACAATAAGGCTACTAGAGTGTTTTTCTTTTTATTGCGCTTGGTGTTGGCTAGACTTTCTTAACCCGAGCATTAGAGCCTTAAACAGCTTTGGACAATTCCCTGCAATTACGTCTTCAGTGTGGTCCATTCCCCATTCCCTCCATCCTCTCTCTCTCTCTCGTTCATGATTTCCACCTCTTTCAGATTTTACATTCTATGGAAATTATTCAGATCAGTTTTCTAATTCACTTAGTCTCTCTTCAGCTATGTTTAATCTGTTGTTTCCCCCATCTACTGAGTTTGTGCTTTCAGCTGTATTTACATACTTAATGGTTTTATTGGTTTTATTTTTGTATCTACTTGTTTATTTCTTTGATAATTTCTTGCCATAATACTTTCAAAATTTTCTTTTACTTCTTTTTTTTTTAAGATTTTTTTTATTAATTTGACAGAGAGAGAGATCACAAGTAGGCAGAGAGGCAGGCAGAGAGAGAGGAGTAAGCAGGCTCTCTGCTGAGCAGAGAGCCCAATGTGGGGCTCGATCCCAGGACCCTGAGATCATGACCTGAGCCGAAGGCAGCAGCTTAATCCACTGAGCCACCCAGGCGCCCCTCTTTTACTTCTTGATACGGATAAAAAGAAATGTATTTTATATTCTAGTATCTGATAATTATGACATTTTCAATATTTGGGGATCATATATAGCAATTTGTAGTTTCTGCTGAATTTTATTTTCAGTGGCTAGTTTCTTTGTGCGAATTGTATTATTTGATAGTGGATTCATGTTCCATAGGATTTCACCTGTTGAGGCCTAGATTTAAAGTTCATTCCACCAAATTTTCATATTCCAGGTGCTTGGGGAATTGATCTACCTGAGACTTATTTAAACTAAGTTTTCGCTTTTTCCTCCACATAAGGAGTATCATTGTGTGAATCCCATCCCAAACTCTTGTGAGTATGGGTTTTAAATTAAGAATTCCCCGAGGATACTTTTCCTTTCCTCAGATACATCTGGAGTAAGACCATCTCTTCAGTGGGGAGTGTTGTTTTGTTTTTCCACCAAGTTTTACCTATTGAAGTAACACACTTTAGGAGTTCTGGCTTCAGGGTTTTCTAATTTCTAATTTGACTCCCAGCTTGGCCCAAGCCTCCAGTTGTGTGCTCTGGCCCTAGGCAAGTGTTTCTCAAATCCAGGCCATGGGCTACCAGGGATGGGCAGACATCCCAGGAAAGGACCATCTCCAGCAGTTGGTCTACTCCAGTTCTATGTTTGTTTCAAGCTCTGACAATATCTTCTTTTTCTTCCACTAACTCAGCCATGCATACAAAAAGCTGTTTTCTTTGTATATGTTATCCCATGTTTGGGGCATTCCATAGTGGGGATTTCTCCAGACATGGGAGGAAACAGAAGAATCCCTGCTTCTGTGTTTCAGTATTTTTAAGTCTTACTCCTAGGCAGAGACTGGCACTGCAGACCATTTTTCCATTCTGAACACAATTCACTCTCTGGTTTCTGTGACAACAGTCCCTTTCTTCATTTTTCTTTCTCTTCAAGAAAGATTGCACCATTTGTTCACCTCATTAACCAAGCTGGAAACCCACGAGTCACCAACTTTTCCTTGCTGCTCGCATACAGCTGGAGCCGGCATCACACTGAGTTTTCCTCCTGTCCGTCCCCCCGTACCTCCATCTCTGCTGCCACAGCCTTCAGCCTTGTCTGCTGTTGCTGGAAGGGCTGCAACAACTTCCTAACTGTGTCCTCACCTCCAGCTCATTACCCCCCAACTGTCCTCAGTGGAAACATTTGCTGTACCCCCTTCTTTCTACCAGCACCTCCTCTCTGGCAAACGGTGGTATCCCTATATTTCCTGAATACCAGGCTGTCAGGGAATGTCTGCTCCCTGCTCCCTGCTCCCTGGGACAGGTGAGTCCCAGCATCGGAGAGCCCACTGACCTCACTAGCCATGATGGTCGGGGTGGTCCTTGATTTCACCGATTAGTGCATTTCAACATGACCTCGAATTTGACAAGTGTGCGCATGCATACTGATTTTAAAAAGTCGTGTCATTTATGTCTCATCCCTTCATTGTTTGATTAACAAGCATCTGAGGGACATCTTTGAGGCGCAGCCTTGGGGTGGGGTCTGTGAAGTTTTGAGGACTGAAGGTTTCCCAGTTTCAAGGCTGGAAGCTGTAAAAATTGAAGAAGCTGAACTGATACCCTAAATTAACAACACCTCTAAGTACAATTACAAATTGTCAAGGGAAGGGTTCTAAAGAGCTGTACTGTTTCATGCGTAATTCGTATCCTTAGTAAATCCTTATCCTTTTGTATCCTTAGTAAACACCGATTAAGTTTTGAAGGGATTTGTTGGGCATGAAGCCATGTTTTGCTGTCAGTTTAATAACCACATGTTATATGCAGGAAGATGTGTTAGACCAAGTCCAGATGCTGGCATTGGCAACCGTGGCTTGGCCCCCAGCCCTGCCACTGTCCTTTTATATCAGTTTGGACACTTAATTAAACCTCATTTTCCTCACTTGGAGAATGTGGAAATCAGTGCCCTTCCGTAGTAAATGAGAGGACAGGTATAGACAATGGGCGGGGGTGGGGATGGGGGGGCTCTGGCATCCAGTAGGTGCTCAGTACGTATCACTGCCTCTCATTTTTCTCTGCCTTCTTGTTATGGACAGTAGCTAACTGATTTTTTTTTTTTTCCCTAAATGCACCCATTCAATGTCTGAAGACCTAAACTAAAACTCCAAGATGGAAAATGTATATCCCGTAGGCATCGAATCTGCACGGGGTAGACATCTGCTCACCGGTCGTTTTCCCATTGTTTGGTTTTATATTGCAGCGGGAGGCAGAGGTAGGCCTGAAATAAATTCTGAAAGGAAACGCAGTCAGTGTCCCTGGCAAAGTCAGGCAAGACCTGGAATGCTCTGTGTGTGCGTGCGTGTACGCAGGCGTGTGTATGCATGCGTGTGTCAGTGCACAGGCTCACATGCATATTTGCTCCCTTGTCCTCCCCACCCCATTCCCTCCTATAGAGCCCCCAGCCCCATTAATCACAGAGATGTCACCTCATAAAGCTGCCGGCCCCTCCCCGCTCACCGAGCTGTCGCACAGATTTACAGAGTGACGTCTGGGTGACTGGCAACGGCGGCTGCTTTACGGGGCACGGCAGATGTCCACATGTCAACCAGACAGCAGCCTGGCGGGGGTCTGCGGGAGCACAGGAGGCCACATCATGACGCCAAGCCAGCCCTTCCCTCCAGCAACACTGCCAGGCGGGGTGCCTTGGGCTTCACCTTCTGGGTTGTTGGCCCTTTTTGCTTTGTTTGCAACATCATTTTGTAAGATTTTACCAGAGACAATCCATAGAGGCGGTATACATTTCAGAGGCAAAAAGAATGACAATCTCACGTGGAGAAGTCATGAACAGGGACCAGGACAGTATCGCAGGGGATTCTTATCAAGAACCTGTTACCACCCCCTCCTTCGGCCAATGTCACCAAACTCCAGACCCCACCCCACCCCACCCCACATCCGCATAGTCTCTGCTCTTGCTCTCAGCCATCCAGACCTTGGCCCTGGGCTACTCTTGACCCGCTGGTTCCAAGGATGCTCCTTCACAAACATTTTCCTTGTCTGGCGATCCTGAAACCACGCTGAGGGGCAGACCCTGGATCAGCAGCTCGGTCAGCAGATAGAGAGACTGAGGCCCAGAGAGAGAGAGTGAGAGCCTGTGAGGGGGCAGGACTGGGATGGAGTCTGGCTCAGAGGCCCCCACGGAAGACAAACAACTTCATGCATTGATTTACTACGTGCCTCGTCCCGCAGATCACACCCACCAACCAAGCAAAGCAGACCCGGTTGAGACCTCCCCTGACCTCTCAGAGCATGGCCTTGGTGGAACACTCAGAACACCCTGTAGACATCAAGCAGGGTGGCCTGTGGGTCCCGAAGGCATCCGTCATGTCCCTGATGTCCCCATGTTTGCTTGGCTCAGCTTCCGACTCCTTGGGATCAGGAAGAACCCTCGCCATCTGGGTATGTCACAGCTCTGAGCACAGAGCCCTTGCGGCAGGTGTGTAACATGGCATTGCACAAGAAAGCTGGCAGAAGGGAGCACCCGGGAGTCCCTGGTCGCGGCCCCACCCTGGAGGCAGGCAGGGCACAAGGCTGATGGCCTCCAGGCCCCCATTGGCAGACTCTCCCAAAGTCAGGCAGGTCCTGCACCGGGGGGCTCAGAGTCCCGTGGGGGACACATGGCAACCTAGGGAACACCTGCTACTGAGTGCTGTGGCCAGGAAGTACCAGGGCTGTATGTTGGGGGATGGGGGACAAGCAGACACACCTCAGCCAGTCTCTGGAGGGAGTGATTGCCAAGCTGGGATCCGAGGGTGGGAAGAGCTGCCCACAAAGAAAGGAGAGGAGCCCACAGGGCATATTGTCAGAGCCTAAGTGCAGGGTCAGCACCGTATGGGAGGGAGTCAGAGGAATTCAGCCTGCCCCATCATCCCAGGGACAGGGGAAGGGTAGGGGTGGGAGAGGATGGGGCTGGTCCTGCATTTAGAAGAGTCACTGGCCCACAGTGAGGGGAACAGGCTGGAGGGCAGGACAGGGCTCCAGGCCAACGAGAATGTGGCTGGGACCACACGGGCCAGAAATATCAGTAGGGAGGGGAGTGAGTGTTTTGTGGGAAATTTAGGAAGAGCTCGGGCAGCATCAGGTGGGTGGACTTGGAAAGCAAGAGGAAGGACAGGATGGCCGGGCTCGCTGGGGTACAGGCATCAGCGACTCCCCAGGGCACATGGTAGTGGAGCTTAGACCTGCGGGTCCCCCCCGCCCCGAGGATTTCACACCCCTCGACACTAGTGAGATGGTTCTGAGCGTAGACTGCATGCCATCTGTGTGGCTTCACGGGGCACCCACAATCCCTGTGGACCATCCTGGGGACGTGAAACGTGGCTGGACCAGCGATGTGGGAAGTTCTGGTCACAGCCACCCTCTTAGGTCATTTACAATGTCAAGAGCGGGCATGCTCCTCCCTTCTTTCAGAAAGACCGCTGCAGAACGGAATCCTTGGGCCAGGCTGTACCCATGGGATCAGGGCGAACAAGCCTGGAGCTATCAGCTCTGGTCTCCTCCCTGGCTCCCAGGGGCCACTCTCTGAGAGCTCTTGCTGGCGTTCCTGTCCCTCGCTTGACTTAGGCAGAGCTGGGATACCGGCTGTGAGCCTCCAACGTGCACGAGGAAGGGTTCGCTGGAACTCGATGCTGAAGCCTGGGGCTTGAAATTGGAGAAGGTCTGTGGGTAGAGATGACTGCAAGGCAGAGGTGTGAGCAGGCAACAGGGTAAGACCCGCAACCCCCTCCACCCCCACGATGGTCTCTGTACCCAGAAGCTAGGGAGCTCAGGGTTGTGCAGAAGGGTGGAAGATGGGCAACGCCGGGTGGCGGGACTCAGAGACCAGGGAGCCACAGAGGGCTGCTGCTGAGCAAGGGAGAGCAGCCCCACACCTGGGGAAGATTTGGGAGGCAGAGAGCCCAACGGGGAGGCTATTTCCCTGTTGAGGGAGGAAACTGGAGACCCGTTAGGTGGTGATGTGTGGGGCGAACAAAGACAGGGATCACAGGAGTGCAGTAGGAAAGTGATGAAGACCCTGGTGGCCCCTGGGCTGTGAGGGATGGTGGTGGGGGGAGCTCGGAAGGTGCAAAAGACCCTGAGGCAGGCGATCTGGGTCCAGAGCACATTGGACTGGGATCCCAGGAACACCCTGCCCTTGGCTCAATCATCCAGAACTTCCAGATGCTCGTGGCCTGGAGGATGGGTGTCTCCTCCCCTAGTGCTGGCTTGTGCTGTTCTCCAAAGTTCTTCGAAATCTTCCGGGAAAGCCTTTGAAATTACAAGCCAGATTTCCACTGTTTTCACTCCTGAGCTCAGCAGCGTGTGATCACTGGAAGTGTGGGACCCCGTCTGGCCACACCGTGCTGCGTGTGTCTCCCGGGAAGCACGCTGTGCCATGGATGCTCACGAGTCTCCTCAAATGAATTAGCGGCGAGTGGTTCCCTCGTATCCAGATGGAAGAGGGGACTTGCCCATGCAGAACTTTCCTGCCTGCTTGCTATTTTGTTTCCTGGTGTCCACTGTTGCATTAGTGGCCCCTAACCCGCCAGCAGCCACCTGCACATTTCATTAGCCGCCTGCCATTCTCCTCCCGCCCATTAATCAGCCTGTTAAATACAGGACTTAACACCACGCCAAGCCATTTATCTGCGAGGCCCGGCTTCAGGCTCCTCGGTTTCCCCTGCGGCAGTGGAGGAAATCATTAACACCTCACAGCACACTGCCCAGCCCGCTCTTCTGCTTTGCACATTAGCCAAACTGCTCCGTCGCACTGTCTGCCCCCCGCCCCAGGACCCCCCATCTTTGCTTGCCTCTCCTGCTCACATGCACCTCCGCCTTTGAAAGCAGGTCTTTTCTTGGTCATTAGCGGCAGCGTGGGCAGTGCTCCACACACTTCTTCAGTCTTTGCTGGGTTTAGTGGCTTGGAAGCCACCTCTGATGGCTCTTCAAGGAGTCAGTGGCTGTGTCTGCGTGAGCAATTTGGATGCACTGGGACTCCACGCGGTCCTGCCCGAAGCTGCAGATGAGAACCCGAGGCCCCGTGAGAGGCAGTGGTTGGCCAGTATTAGAACTCTCCGCTGGTCTCCTGACACCAGATCTAGGCATTCCCACTACATCACTGCACCCCTGCACACCCTGCCAGGCCTGGCTAGGCAAGCGGGCTGGGCTTGTTCCCCAGTGGGTAGTTGCCGGCTTCTCCGCTTCCTCCAAAGGGTTTGGACATCTGGCTTGGTGAGTTTCCTCTGCCATGACCGAAGCAGCAGGTTGATTTCTTCTAAAGATGCCACGGCACTGTCCTCTGCTGCACAGGCTCGTTGGCTGTTCACCTTGTCCCTCCTCCAGTCGAGATGTAAAACACAGGTCCCCCCACCTGGAGCCTGGACTGTCCCTGGGGTGGCTTCAGCCATTGTACCTGAACGTGGTCATCTGTTCAGATCACCGGGTAGAGCCAGGTCCGTGGAACAATGTTGAAGCTGGCCCACCTAGCTTTGTCCTGTGACCTCATCTGTACTTTCAGCCAAGCTCGGCTGAGCAGCGAGCCAGAAGGGCCACAGTCCGGGGGGGATGAGTCCATGTGAATTCACAACTGATGATGTCCACAGGGCTGGATATATGACCACCTGGGTTTCTCCCTGGGGACTCTGTCTCTGGGAGTCTCTGGACTTCTCTGGAGCTCCATTCTTCCCCCTGAATTCAGAATTCCGCCTTACTTGCCTTCTGTTTTGTGTGGAGTCCAAGACTATGGTTATGCATTTCTAGAATTCCTCCCTCTTCGCTCCTGGGAACCCAGCACCTAGTTTAGTACACAGCATACTAGATGGTATGGCTACAGGGTGCAGATTAACTCTTGAGATGGCTGGAGGCTCCCTTCTTCTTGCTTCCATCCCTCAAGGCTGCAGCTCTTCCTGGCTTGGCAGAATTCTGTCCTTAGAAACACAGCAGAGGACAGAGAGAGGCACTTGGGAAGATGGGGATAAGGAGATGAAGTTTCTTTCTGGATCTGTCTCCAGGACATGGGGAAGCTTTATCTGTAAAGTGAAGGGATCGTGGGGGCTTCTAAGGATCTGGGACTCTCCAGACTCATTAAATATTTGCTCAGCAAATATTTACTGAGCACTGAGTTTGTGCAAAATATTCTGCTTGAAGCTGAGTTTTCAGTGATGGGAAGGAAGACCCCATTCCAGCCCACATGGAACTTATAATCTAAAGGGAGACCAGTATTAAAGAACATATGGGATGTGTAATCAGGCTACAAAAGAAAAAAAAAGCAGAGGTTAAGGAAGCAATAAGAGATTGTCCTGACCTCATCTGGTAGGGTGCTAGTGTGAAAACAAAAGGGTGATCTTTAGAATGGGCAAGTCTGGGCCCATTCTACAGAATAAGGTAGGAAAGGCAATCCATGCAGAAGAATTCACATATGCAAAGGCCCTGAGGCCTGGGCTAACCAGAGAGTAAGAGAGAAATGCTTATAAAGCAGGCAAGCAGAATCGCATCAGTCAGGGTCTGGCAGAGCCAAGCAGTCAATTTTGGGTTTTATCCCAAGAGCAACATAAAGCTGTTCCGGTTACTACCAGAGGAGGCTGGATAAGCAGAGTCTCTGGGCGTGGACCCCAGATCGGAGGGGGTGAGAGGGGATGTCTGCAGAGCAGTTCAGAGGCCTTCCCAAAGCTCTGGAGAAGAGAGGAGGGCAAACAGAGGATTGTTTAAAAAAAAAATGGAACAATGGAGACCCAGATTTTCAACTCAGCCACCCACCTTCCCACTACGGGGTATTGGACAGAGCTTATCTGTTTCTGTCCCCTCCTTGGTCACATGGCGATAACCACTGTCTGTTTAGCTCTGTGGAGCAGTGACAAAAGCTTTCAGAGCCAGGTTCATTAGAGCGTACATTGTTGGGGGTACACCAGTGACTTCAGAGAGGAAAGAGGCTCAGAGGGCAGAATGGTGCCCAGACTGTGGCTCAGACCATGGCATGTGCAGTTAACACTCACGGAGACAGAGAACCTGGAGGACTCCGGTTTGGATATGGGATGGAGACCAGAGCTCAGTTATAGGCATATTGAGTCAAGTTACTTGTGGGTCCCCAGCTGGGATGTGGGGCAGGCGGAGCTCTGACTGGTCAGGTGGGAACCTCCGATGATGGGTGGTGAAGGTGGTCACTGCTGTGTGAGCAACATGCCCTGCCCGGTGTCCACGCTCACCATTCACGCAAAGCCTGCCCTACTTCTAGAGGGCTCATCAGCTGCTGAAAACTGGACATGAGTTCACAGAGATAGAATGTCAACTTGGGAATGTCAGCAGAATTCGACTTGACTGAGAGACATAAGAACTGTGGTTCTTTCTTCCTTTCTTTCTTTCTTTCTTTCTTTCTTTTTAAGATTTTATTTAATTACTTTGGAGAGAGAGCACAGAGGGAGAGGGAGAAGCAGACTCCCCTCTGAGCAGGGAGCTCAATGCGGGACTCAGTCCCAGGACCCCAGGATCATGACCTGAGCTGAAGGCAGATGCTTAAATGACTAAGTCCCCCAGGCACCCCAGGAACCATAGTGCTTTGCAGGGTCTAGCTCTAGCACACAAGAACCAGAAAAGAGGCCAGAGTCTTTTCTCAGTGGATAAAGGTGGCATCTATATGGAAGTTTAATTCTTAGGTTACTTTATTTACTGTGTTGGTGGGTAGAATACAGCATCCTGGGATAAAGAAACACAGAAGAAGACCTCCATCTCCCTTCCTGTGGGGGGAAAAATAGCCCTTTCTTATTTTATTAATCAAAGTGCTTTAACCAGAGTTTTGGGGGCTCACAGAGATGACTCAGTTCACAAGTGCTTGGAGCTTTCCCAGCTTCCTTCTCTGGGCTCGCAGCAGAAGATGGTGCCCATCCACCCTGTTTGCCACCCAACTCAGGAGAGGCAACTGTTCTGTCATTAACTGTGGTGAAACAACACTGAGTTGGAAACAGGGAGACTCAGAGCCTCACCCCAAGTCCACCTGGAATCCACTGGGCAGCCTTAGATCCACTTACTCTCTGCAGCTCAGCCCCACAAGATGGGGGAACAGTGGCCTTGGATCTAATGGGAGGTGGAGAGAGCTCTGGGAGAAGGACCCGGGTTGTGCACTACGGTGCCCCACAAATTTATTAATTTCTATGTGTTTCTAATTCTCTTGACACCATGTCTGAGTTTTCTTTTAGAGGCATATTTTAATATTTTTAATTAACGTACAGTAAAATTCATTCTTTGTGGCATACAATTCTGTGTGTTTGGACAAGGCTTTAGTCACATACCCACAACCACGGTCAAGAGAAAACAACAGTTCCATCACCCAGAAAACTCTTAACTAACTGCCACTAACCACCCATTTGTGCTCTGCCCCCACAGTTCTGTCATTCCCAGAATGTCATATAAATGGAATTAGACAATGTATGGCCCGAGGATCTGGCTTCTTTCACATAGCAGAACGCACTTGAGCTAAATGCATGTTGGTGCTTGTATCACTAGTTTGTTCCTTTTTAGTGCTCAGTAGTATTCCACTATTTAGACATACCACAGTTTCTTTATTCATTCACCAGCTGAAGGACATTTGGCTTGTGTCTATTTTTTTGGCTGTCATGCCTGATAAAAGCTGCCACATACATTCACATACAGGTTTTGTGTGCTTGTCAGTTTTCATTTTCCTTGGGTAAACATCTAAGTGTATATTGCTGGGTCATATGGCAAGTGCACATTTAACTTCATTATACATTCCCACTGATTTCCAAAGCAGCTGTGCTGTTGTGCAGTCCTACCAGCTGTGTCTGAGTGTTTCAGCTGCTTCACATCCTTGACAACACTTTATGCTGTTGGCCTTTTTAATTTTTGCCTTTCTAGTGGATGGGGCTGTGGTGTCCACACATGTCCTCAAGTCCCTCAGGGTAGAAGGTAAAGAATGGGGTGGGCAGGGCAAGAGGCAGACTTAGCCTTCCGTATCAACAAGAAGACACAATTGTCAAAGTGAGACAAAAGTGAGAGGATGGGACCTGTTATATTTAGTAGTTTCTTGCCTGATTTCATAAACTGTGGCATGAGAGTATCTACTTAACACCTGCCCCAGACACGATAGGAACAGGTCTCATTTTTATTTCCAGGGAAGGTTAATGGAGACTTGATTGGTCTCCATGAAGATAGAAATCTAGGGGAGTGGAAGGGAGTGTCTGGAGTTACTTTGGCTTTGTTCTGCCTGTTCTGAAATGCAGTGGAAACCTCATTTCCTGCTCCTCACCCATCTAGGGGAGCCTGGTAGACCTAGCTCCCCTGTCGTCACAGAGCAGACCCTCATCCCTGATTTTAGAAGTACTTCTCCCATCATCCCTTTGCACCAGGGGCCTTAAGCACACTCTTAGGATCAGAGTAAATGAAAATACAAAATTTACAAATATGCAATTCAGCTGCAGGAGCCTAGGTCTAATCAGACCAAGAGGAGCTAAAGCAGAAGGACATGAGTCTTCTTCCAGTCTCCAGAGGGCTTCATCTCCTGAATAGCTCTTAACACTCTTAACACTTAACTGGATCCGCTGAGACTGCAAATGTAAACCCCACCCCCACCCCAACGCACACTGCCCAACATGGCCTGATCTGTTCTTGACGTCCCCGTAGGAATCCAGGCAACCCTGTATATTTCAAAAGAAGATAGGTCTGCAGAGGAGGAAAATGGCAGTTGCAGCTTACTCAGATTTTGAACAATGGTTCCTTTCATGGTTCTCAAGCTGTCCTCCAAATCACCCCTGCTATCACCAAGAAACTGACACCTCAGTTAATCTCCAGCAAAACGGCAGGGATTGCAAAACAAGGGGTCCAATTTTCGGTTACCCCTGACTGCCAAGTGATACTTGAGCAGGTCTGATCTGCAGGGGATGGGGCCAAGAGTGGGCCCTGCTGCTCACACACTGGGACTCCCCTCCTCCTCTGGATGGCAGTGAAGTGGAGACGTGCTGTAGGATGCTTACTCCAGCAGGATCTGCATCCTGAGAGGTCTCGCTCTGATGGGAGGGGTCCTGTGAAAACACAGCTTGACAAGAAGGCGTATTTTAGAGACACACACGGTGTTCAGCTGTGCTTCTGATTTTTCAATGCCAGTGATAACAAGGCTAAGCAACAGAAGTCAGGAAGGAGCCACGCTCTTCAAAATGCCAACACGTTGTTGCATCCAGTTGTCATGGCACAGCAGCTCCAGACAGCTGCCCATACATCTGTAGCCTCACCTCACTCCATGCAGTTCAGGCCACATTCTTTACAAAAATCATGAAAACAAAATATGCAGTAAGAACAATGCCTTGAGTTCAGAGAAACGCAAGAACTGAAAGTCTTGTCTTTAAGTCCAAAGCAATCCAAAGAAAAGAGCTTAAAACAATTAGAGCAGAAATCGACAAAATTGAAAACTGGACATCAATAGAGAAAAGTCAACAAAACCCAAATCTGATCCTTTGAAAAGAAGATACATTTGATAAGCCCTTAGCCAGGATAACAAAGAAAAAAGAAGGAAGACACAGATTACCAACATCAGACACAAAAAAGGGTCATCTTTACTGATCTGATACACATCAAAAGGGTGAAGAGTTACTATGAGCAACCCCACCAACAAACCTGACACCCAGCATGAAATAGACCACTTCCTTGAAAACTACCAAAACTCACACAAGAAGAAATAGTGTGAAGAGACCTGTAACTATTTAAAAAAATGAATCAATAAATAATCATCTTACAAAAGACAACACCAGAGCCAGGTGGTTTCACTGGTGAATTCTACCAAATATTTAAGGAAGAAATATTGCAGTTCTCTTAAAAGAGGCAGAGGGAGGCAGAGGGAACAACTCCAATTCATTCTATGACATCAATATTACCCTCGCACCAAAAGCACGTAAAGAACTAAAGGAAAGAAAAAGTGCTGAAGAATATTTCTTATGCATAGATTCAAAAATCCTTAACAAAATATTAGTAAATCAAGTCCAACAATGTATAAAAGGAATTATACATCACAGCGAAGTGGAATTCGCTCCACATAGGCAAACCAGTTCAACACTCAAAATCAGTTGAAGTAATACACCACCTCAACAGGCTAACGATGAGTGATGGTAAGATCATATTGTTTCAGAAAAAACTGTAGACAAAACCAACATCCATTCTTGTTAAAAGCTCTTAGCAAACTTGAAATACAAAGTAATTTCCTCAACTTGATAAAGAATGACAAAGAATATCTGTAAAAATCCAACAGCCTCATAACATCAATTATGACATATCTGATGGTAAGAAACTGGGTGCTTTACCCCAAAGACTAGGAGTAAAACAAGAATGTCCCTTCCACCACTTCCATTCAACATTGTATTGGAAGTCCTAGGTAGTGCAAATAAGACAAGAGATAGAAATAAATGGTATACAGATAGGGAAGAAAGAAATAATTTAATCCACAGATGACATGATTATCTATGTAAAGTATCCCAAAGAACCACCACCAACAACAACATCAACAAAAGCCTGTGATTACGGTAAAGTCCCAGGAAAGGTTAATACACAAAAATCAATTTCTTTTTTATATACCAGCAGTGAACATGTAGAATTTGAAATCGATGTAATATAAATTACCATTTACATTTGCATAAAATGAAATATTTAAATACAAAACATGTATAAGATCTATGTGGGAGAAACTACAAAACTTAGATAAAGGAAATCAAGGGAGAAATATTCCATATTCATTGATTGGAAGACTTAATATTGTTAATATGTCGATCCTTATCAATGTGATCTATACATTCACTGCAATCCCTAAATCCCCAACAAGTTATTTTGTAGATGTTAACAGCCCAATTCTAAGGTTTATAGGAAAGACTCAGTATAACCAACAACAAAGTTGGACGGCTGATATTACCCCTGCTCAAGATTTACTGTGAAACTACAGTAATTCAAGGCAGTGTAATATTGGTGCAGGAAAATGCAAATAGATCACTGGAGCAGAGAGCCCAGGAACAGACCCGCACAAATATAGTCCACCCATCCCTGACAAAGATGCAAAGGCAGTTCAATGGAGGAATCATATTCCTTTTAACCAAGAGTTCTGGAACAGTTGGATGCCTCTCTGCAAATACATTAGATACAGATGAAAGCAAGAGAGAGAGAGAAGAAGGGAGAGAGACCCACCACATTTCCAAAAATTAGCTCAAGATGAATCAGAAAGCTCTATGTGAAATGCAAAACTATATAATTTCTTGATTTTTACAAAGGAGAAAAACCTGGGTGACCTTGGGTTTGGTGATGAGTTTTTGGATACAATACCAAAAGCGCAGTCCATGATAGGAAAAATTATACTGAGCTTTATTAAAATTTTAAAAACTCCTGCTTTGCTGAAGACGCTGGTAAGAGAATGAAAAGAAAAATGGCAGACTGGGAGAAAAATACTTACAAAATACCTATCTGATAAATGACCCGTATCCAAGACCTCTTAAAAGAAAGAACTCTTTAAACTCAAAAATAAGAAAACTCACTTTAAAGGTGGACAAAAGAGCCGAACAGACACCTCATGAGATTAAATGTACAGGTGGAAAATTAGTATCTAAAAAGACGCTCACATCCTTTGTCATTAGGGCATTATAAATTAAAATAACCATGAGAGACCCCAACACACCTGCTAGAATGGCTAAAATCCAAAAACCTCACAATTCCAAATGCTGATGAAAACGCAGAGCAACTGGAGCTCACATTTGTTGTTGGCAGGAATTGTAAATGTATTGAATTGTAAAATGGTGCAGCTACTTTGAGAGGCGGCTTGGCTCTTTCCTACAGAGCTAAGCATAATCTTACCATAGGATCCAGCAATTGCGCTCCGTGGTATTTACCCAACTGAACTGAAAGCTTATGTCCCCACAAAAACCTCTAGATGGATGTTTATAACAGCTTCATTCGCAGTTGCCAAAACCTGGAAGCAACCAAGCTGTCCTTCAGTAGGTGAACGGGTAAACAAACTGCTACCTCCGTGTACTGGGGTATTATTCAGCAACACGAAGAGACGAGCTGTCAAGTCATGAAAAGACAGAGGAACTTTACACAGGTATCCGTGGCTGAATTTTTTTTTTTTTTAAAGATTTTTATTTATTTGACAGAGAGAAATCACAGAGAGGCAGGCAGAGAGAGAGGAAGGGAAGCAGGCTCTCCACCGAGCAGAGAGCCCAATGCGGGATTCGATCCCAGGACCCCGAGATCATGACCCGAGCCGAAGGCAGCGGCTTAACCCACTGAGCCACCCAGGTGCCCCTCCGTGGCTGAATTTTAAAAGGCCAGTCTGGAAAGGCTACATACTGTATGAGTTCAACCCGATGACATTCTAGAGGAGACAAAACTATGTGACAATAGAAGGATTCGTGGTATACAGGAGTTGGGAAGGAGGCAGGAACAGATGAGTAGATGGAATCCAAGGGATTTTAAGGTAGAGAACCCGTTTCCTGGGGTGCTGTGATGCAGATGCACATTACACATTTGTAAAAACCTATAGAACTGTACAACACAGCCTGCATGTTAATGTATGCAATTTTTTTTTTTTTAATTTAGGAGCTTGGGGGAACCTCCTCACCCAAAATGCAGACTTGGCCCTGTTAACCTTAAAATTAGAACTGCCTATTATTTTACCAGCAAAAATGGGCTTAGAAGAGAATTTTAATGCAGGACAAACAAGCCATGGCTAAACCACAGGCAAATCCTAAAAACAAAGGCTAGGAGGCTCTTTTACAGAGAAAAAAACAAGGGATGACAAGGCTCTTATAAACTAAAAGTCCAGGGAAATAATCCAGGAGTTCTCATTGGCTGAGCTGTAACTTCTCTCTCATTGGCTGGGCCATAACTGTCTCTCATTGGCTGAGTTGTGATTTGTCTCTTGTTGGCTGGGCTGTGACTGTCTGTCATTGGCTGGGCCGTGACTGTCTCTCATTGGCTAAACTGTAACTTGTCTCTCATTGGCCAGTCTGTGACTGTCTGTCATTGGCTGGACAGTGACTTGTCTCTCATTGGCTGGGCCATGAATGTCTCTCATTGGCTGAGCTATGACTGTCTCTCATTGGCTGGGCTGTTGTGGGAGAGGGGAGGAGGGTAGTAAAGTACTGTCTACTTGCCAGGTGGGTTCTCCTGCGTTGGGTCTGTGAGTGAAACCCAGGGGCAGGGCCTAGAGCCCTGTTCGCAGCCTCCCAGGGACGCCCCAGGTGAGATGGAGAGAACAGGAGCTGCTACAGACAGACGGACGGACACCACGCTGGGGGATGAGTGGGCAGGTGCCGAGCTCAGTAGCCTGGGCCTGGAGCAGGGTCTGGGAGTGAAGGGCGAGCGGCGCCGCAGGGAAGTGCCCTCCTCAGTGCGCTCGTTCCGTTGCGGCAGACGCGTGTGCTGAGACTGGACGACTGGACACTGCAGAGCCGGTCGGAGGGGAGCCATGTTCTCACCGTCGGAGCTGAAGGTTCTGGTCAGCGAGGGGAGGAGGCTAGACCGGCCCGCGAGGTGCTGGACTGCAGGTGGAGACGTGGGTGAGGACTCGGGTTTAACCTTCCGTCTGTCTGGACAGATGGCTGCACGGATGGGTATCTGCAGAAAGAGGGGAGGGTGAGGAGAGGAGGGAGAGAAAGGGGAATGGAGGATGAGACGGAGGGTGGAGGGAAGATGTCAATGAGGCCAGGTCAGAGAGACACGGGAGGCTGAAAGAGCCCCAGTGCCCAAAGCAGGAGCCAAGCGAGCAACAAAACCATGCAGGATTGGGTTATAACCCAAAGTATAAAATAAACATCGATGAGTCCTTAGTGATACACATAACTGATGACATTAACAGAAGGGTAAGAAGAGACAAATGTACATCCTGGAACCTATAGTTAATAATACTTAGAATATATATGGGGGCACCCGGGTGGCTCAGTGGGTTAAGCATCCCAGTCTTGATCTCAGCTCGTTCTTGATCTCAAGAGTCGTGAGTTCAAGCCCCACATTGGAGACTAATTAAAATAATAATAATAATAACACTTAGTATATATTTGAAAGTTGCCAAGAGAGTAAATCTTGAAAGTTCTCATCACAAGAAAACAATTCCATAACTACGGACAATGACACATATTAATGAGATTTATTTTGCCTATTTAGCAATATATGCAAATATCAAATCATTGTGTTATACTCCAAAACTAATATAATGTTGTATGTCAACTATACATCAATAAAAAAATAAATGTGTAAGAGACAAATCACCAATGCAGAATTCCAAATAACACTCGCACAGACCCCACTCTGAAGGGAGCATAACTCCCAGGTCCTGAAGTGTGCTCCGTGCTCGGAGATCCCTTCCGGATAGGACAGTGTGGAAGGGGGAGAGAGAAACTTCATGGTGGAGAAATCGGCAGACACTACCTCAGCGGGCAGACCAAGATTGTCGTCACTGCCCACAAATCATGTTGGTAGCCTACTCTTTTTTTTTTTTCACATTTTTTAATTTAAATTCAATTAATTAACACATAATGGATTATTGGTTTCAGGATACAGGCCTGCGATTCTTTAGTCTTATGTAACACCCAGTGCTCATTCCATCACATGCTCTCGGTAATGACCATCACCCAGTTACCCATCCCCCACCCACCTTTCCTCCAGCAGCCCTCAGTTCGTTTCCTATGATTAAGTCTCTTATGGTTTGTCTCCCTCTCTGGTCTCATCTTGTTTTATTTTTTTCCTCTTTCCCTATGACCCTGTTTTGTTTCTTACGTTCTACATATCAGAGAGATCATATGATAATTGTCTTTCTCTGATTGATTTATTTCGCTCAGCATAATACTGTCTAGTTCCATCCATGTCCTTGCAAATGGCAAGATTTGCAAACAGTTGCATAATACTCCATTACATATATACATCATATCTTTATCTATTCATCTATTGATGGATGTCTGGCCTCTTTCCATAGTTTGGCTATTGTGGACACTGCTGCTGTAACATTGGGGTGCAGGTACCCCTTCGTTTCACTACCTTTGTATCTTTGGGGTAAATACCCAGTTGTGTGTTGCTGGTTAGTAGGGTAGCTCTATTTTCAACTTTTTGAGAAACCTCCACACTGTTTTCCAGAGTGGTTGCACCAGCTTGCATTCCCACCAACAGTGTAGGAGGGTTCCCCTTTCTCCACATCCTTGCCAGCATCTGTCATTTCCTGACTTGTTAATTTTAGGCATTCTGACTGGTGTGAGGTGGTATCTCATTGTGGTTTTGATTTCTATTTCCCTGATGCTCAGTAATATGGAGCATTTTTTTCACTCTTGATGAAATTGACACTTTTCTCTGGGATCTTGTTCCCATAATCCCAGTCTATTCAGAGGAAAACATCAGACAAATTTCTCTGGAGAAGGAGCCTGTAATACACCTGACCACTACTCCTCAAAACTGTCAGGGTCATCAAAGGTAAAGGAAGTCAGAAATTGTCCCAGCCAAGACAGCTGAGCCTAGGGATGTTATAGCTGCATGCAATGTGGTACCCTGGGTGAGGGCCTAGAACAGAAAAAGGATGTTTGGTAAAAACTAAGAAAATCTGGGGGCACCTGGGTGGCTCAGTCAGTTAAGTGTCTGCCTTCGGCTCAGGTCATGATCTCAGGGCCCCGCATCAGGTGGAGAATCTGCTTCTGCCTCTGCTGCTCCCCCAGCTTACGTTCATTCTCTTTCTCTCTCTCCTGCTCACTCTCTCTCTTAAATAAATAAATAAAATCTTTTAAAAAAAAACTAAGAAAATCTGAATAGAGTCTTTTGACTTTAGTTAATGATGTATCAATATTGGTTCACTAATTATAATAAATGTAGATTAGAATGTAAGATTATGCAGGAAAACTGGGAGGTATGTGAAACTCTGTGTACTGGGTTCCTTTTTTCTGTAAATCTAAATTGTTCTAAAAGTGATGCTTATTGGGGTTTTTTTTTAGGTTTAAGAAAATGGGGAGAAACAAAACTTTCTAGAAGGTTATGGACTTTCTAGAAGGCAGAGGTGGTTCCAGAGCTCGGAATGGAATTTTCACTGATCATATTCGGCCCCCAGGTAGCTTTGGGTTTGCACCACAAACTTTCTACAACCCCGCACAGCTCTAATGTCCAACTGTAAAGAAAAGTCCAGTTCCTTCTTTCTTTTTCCCCAAACGTACAGTGAGCTCCATCTGGGGTTCTGCCGCCTATGTCCAGCCCAAGAAATCCTGGTGGTCATTCTTCTTGGACTTTCTCAAACTTAGGGTTATGCCATCATTGTCAATGGACCTCACAAACTCCTCGCCTGCTCTTACCTTGCGTACACATGTCAGAAGAGAATCACTCATGGTGCCCTCTTACTGTGGTGCTCCTCAAGGTCACGGTTGGCCCGGTGAGCTTCTAGTATGCATTGTGCCTGCGGGGGCCCCCTGCCCATCTGTGGTCTCCTTGCTGCTTTATCAAACACTCGCTGATCATCTGTTGTTTTTGTAAACCTGTAAAACTTGAAAGCATAACGTACCTACTGCAAAGTCCACAAACATTTTCAAATTATTTGAAATACAGAGGCGTAATTTATAGTCACTAAAATGCATAAATCTCAAGTGCATTTATTCATCTTAGGGTATTTTTTACAAATGAAGAGACTCTTAGAACTGCCACCAGGCTCACGATATGGAGCATTGCCAGCCGTGTGTGTGTGTGTGCGTGTGTGTGTGTGCGTGTGTGTGTGTGTGTGTGTGGAACGTGCCAGCTGGAGATGGGACAGATTTTCATGACCCCTATTGTTCTGAGTTGTAGGCACACTTCAGCTGGATTTCCAGTTGAGTTTCACCGTTTCCAGTGTCCTGCCTCATTGGAGTTCGTGTTAAATGTTTCCTGGCTGCTGCTGACACTGATTCCACCCTGCTTTCTTTCAGAAGAACATAGAGAACTTCTTGATTTCTATCCTTCCAATAAGAAGTCTGATCCTGATTGCCCCGTGGCTTATCTTTAAAAACAACTGTGTTTCTCGTAGGGACAGTTGAGGCTTCACTGAGTCTGAGCTGAATTTACTGATGAACCAGGAGGAGGGACCCTCCTGCATTCAGCCACACACCGTGAGCTGCATGGGGACACGAGTCTGCAGAAGGGACCAGACTGCGCTCCATCTCCTGCCCTCAAGACCCTCCATGAGGTTTTCTGTCCTTGCTGTGAAAGGAAGGAATTCTTCCCAGGGCTCAGAGCTTCCAGAACTTTCCATTGGCTTTGGGCTCCCTTTTCTTGATCCATGGTCCTGGCAGACCTCCTGGATAGTGAGGTCGTGGGGCTCTCTTACAAAGACACCCATGGTATTGTGGTTAAGCCACAGGCTTCAGGGGCAGAAAGATGTAGGCAGGCCACTACCTAGCCCTCAAGTGGAGGTTGAAATTGGGATGTTTCTCATAGGGTTTATGCAGGTTTACATGACTCAGTGGAGACTAAGTGGGGAGCATGGGGTCTGGCTGATGGCAGCCACCACTTTTCCCCTGGACCTCCTATTGGGGATGGGGAGTGCAGGGGTCCTGGTGGAGCTAAACTGGGATCAGCCCCTCCCAAACACCCCTGACAAATGGGCGGATCTGGGGGTCTCATCGGAGTCACTCTACATTCACCCAATACCTCAGCCTCACAGTGAACGAGGGGAAGTCCCTCTGCATCTGGCTCACCCCAATCCCAAAATCCTCATCTTGCTAAATGTCAGCAGTCCATTTACCCATGCCTCCGCTCTTAGTTCAGAGTTTCTCAACCTCAGCGGCACTGACATTTGGGGCCCGCTGATTGTTGGTTGTCGGGGCCTAGGCTGCATGTTGGGGACATTTAGCAACTCCGCTGGCCTCTCCCGCCAGTTGCCTTGGGCACCCGTCGCTTCAAGTCGGAGCAGCCAGACCTTTCATGGGTGTTGCACAGTGCCTCCGGGAGGGAGACCACCTTGACCCAGAACCACCGAATTAGGCTGGGAGCTCAGCCAGGGAGGGCTGTCCCCTCTTTCTTGGTGTCTCCTGGGCCTGGCACACAGTAAGTGCTCATCAGCAGGAAGGCCGCTGGCCCTCGGTCTCCAGGCTGCTTAGCAGCAGAGTTTGAACTTGAACTCCACACTCTGTCCTGTCTGATTGGCCTTGCTGAGGCCAGATGACACCTCCCGCCCCACAGCCTTCCTCAGTGCATGGGGCCACAGCTCCCGGGTGTGTCCGGGCCCCATGGCTTTGCCAGGTCTCCATCCATCTGTCTGTCCCTCCTCTCCCTCACTGAGTGCCGGGTCCTGCAGGCCACAGCCCTCCACGTGAAGCCTGCTGTGGAAGGCATGATTTCAGCACAAAGGTACGCTTCCCATTAAGGGCAGACAGTTCTCGCCTGCGCCGGGGGCTTTCAGTGGCCAGTCCTCCCATGGAAGGACATGAAGACTGGCTCGAACTTTATGACAGCCGCTGAGAAATGGGTGCTAATGACCACACAGAACTAGTACGTGGGAGGAAGCTCTTGCCAAGGAGAAAGCCAAAATGAAACAGGACTCGGGTTCTGGAACAATGGATACATGAATCATAGTAAGTTAAAAAAGTGAATTCGCTTTTCGACATAGTGATGATCATAAGATAAATCATCTTTGGAGAAGAATCAGAATGATTGGACTGAGTTTGACCGAAGCTTTTCTGGCTAACCTGGGATCCAGTGACCTACCCCAAGGACTGACATCTGTGGGATTCTGGAGGGTTCGTCCCACTTAAGGTGACATGCCTTGGCTCACACCGCAGAATGCCAGCGGGAGATTGCCCTGAAAAGAAAGGCAGCAAACTTAAGGGACAGACACACATGTTCTGTTTCCTAGAAATTATTCCAGGTTTAGGGATCGTAGTTCAAAATCCATGACCCACTTATAAGCAGATCAAAATGGCCCCAGCTATAAGCAAGCATTTTTTTTCCTAAATGAGAGGAATGAGGCAAGGATCTTGAAGTGACCTCCTAGTTGTGGAGATTTCCCTGGTTGATGGCATTTGCTCCTGTGAAGTGAAATGATCTTCCGGTTGCTGAGATTTCAGTAAATGCAAAAGTCCTCCTGGGCGCCCTCCAGGGAGAGATTTCACTCTCCACGTGTACTCAATGTTCCAGAAATAACCTGAAACTTGTGAGCAAATCCGACATAAAATTTCCAACTAGACCCTTGGTAGTAAAATTTGCCAAGAAGGGACAGGAGAAATAAATGAGTCCCTCTCCTGACAGAGTCTCCCCAGCCCGCGGGTTCCCCGTGATGTGGCCTCTGTTGGAAGACAGCCCTTACTCCCCACATGCCTTAAGATGCCCCCGCTGTGCTGAGCTCTGTGTCACTTGCGGGGGGTGGGGGACTGGGCCACCCTCAAAGGCGGTCTTCCCTCTGTGACCTTGACCCCTGCGAGGAAGCGGAGGGTGAGGACAGCAGGTTTGCACTCAGAAATGAGGCAGAGCCATGCCAGGTGGGGCCCGGGATCTGGGTTTCAGAGTCCCACAGAGCTGGGTTCTCGCGTGACCCAGCTGGGACATCTTGGCAAGTCACTTAAATTGTGCAATCTCCCGATTCCTCACCTGTAGCCCAGATGTTCTCATAAGACTCAAATGGCCTGCTGTTCTCCCTAAAACTAAATATCAACTATACACACACCCCCCACAAATGAGTCTAAGTATCATTACATTCAAAACTGTCGTGAGTTACTGGGGGTCTCTCTCGCCTGCGAGAACATACGCTTCACACGGGTAAAAGGGTCCTCAGTGCTGTACCCTGGGCCTACAATCACACAGACACCGAGGGGTCCGATGAATGTTAAGTGAAGGACAAGTATGGTCCCCTAAGTGAAAGAAAAGCTACCCCAGCCCACCCCCTGGGGACCCTCACCCCACCCTGCTCTGTGTGGCCCTCACTCGGCCCTGTGTTTCCTGCCACCTGCACGGGATGATTTTCCAACAAACATGGTGAGGATAAAGAGGCGCTGGTCAAAGGATAAGAAACCGGGGTTTGGTATCAGTCCTGTCCCTCATCACCCGTGTCCCTTCCCTGCCCAGGGCCTGCGTTTCCTCTTTTGCTCAAAGATGGGGTTGCATCAGGCTGGTGGTTTTTTAACTGTGTTCCACAAAACCTGTAGATGGTTTTCCCACCAAGACCCCTCGAGTCTTAATCTCCAGGACTCCACACCCCATGTTACCAGAGTCTTTTCCATCGGACAGCTTCTGAGAAAGACAACACTTGAACCAAGGACTTCATTTCCAAAAGAAGCTTTATCCCTCTGGGCTGAGAGCCCCCTCCTCCACTCTAGCTATCAGGCACGAGGCCCAATTTGGGGCTGTGAGGGACAGGGATGTCCCCTTATGGAGACATGTCACCTCTCCCAGGACATCTGTGATTCATTCAGCATGGGAGAGCTCTGCCTTCCATGAGAATCTTCCAGAGCATCCTCCAGGTGTCTGGGCCCGTACTCCTCAGGCAGTGAGCCCTCCCACGAGACACGGACCCCCATGTGGCACCTAGCACCACCCAGCACCTGTCAGTTCTGTCACTCATGGTTTCCACACTAACCTTCTCCCCCTCATAAGTGTTCTCTCTGCCACCATCCCCGGAAAACCTTGCCTATTTCTCAGGGACAGAGTGAACCCCATCACATGTGCTTCCTGCCCCCCTCTGTCCCCCAGACATTTGTGTCTTCACACATTACTTTCTGTGAAGCCATACAGCTGTCCCCAAGCAGCAGTGACAGCTGGATCACAGGTTGGCTGAAGCCACACTTGCATGGGTTCAATAGCAAGGAGAAAGTTGTGGAAGGCTTGTTACTTACACAGTAAGCAGAAGCAGTGTCAGCTTCCTACGTCCCAGTCTCATGGGAGGACACCAAACTGGAGGAACCAGGTGACAGTCATGAGCTGAGGTCACTCTGTCACAGCAGACCTGATCCTAAAATATACCTTAGTGGCTTTCTAGCTCCAGCCTGTGCCCTAAGGGGGACCTGGGGAAGTCCGAGTCCCACCAGAACAGGGAAGTACATGACACACTGTCCTGGACAGCCTCTCACGAGACCGCAAGCCTCCTTCCTGCAGGACAAGGAGGTAAGTAAGAATGGCCTCAGGACTAGCTCCTCCAAGGCTGCCTCCCTTGCCATATTCCTGGAAGGATCATGGGCATTCTGCCGAGATTCAAATCAGACAGCGGTGAATGCTGACTCCATGGTCTGCATGGGATGTGCAAGGGCCCTGTGGTACAGTCCTTTCCCTTCTTTAAGAGCAAGGATCTGTCCTCTTGTCTAAACATAAACTCATTCTTATCTCTCTGGATTTTACCACACCTCTCGTTGGAAACCCCATTTCATCAATGGTCTCTTCTCCCCTCCGAATCTTCATCCTACCCTCCTGCTGGGTATGCTTCATATACTTCATATACTTATCTTAAAAAGACAATAAACCACTAAAAAACAGACTTCTACATCTGCCCTAAGTCTTCATTCTGCTCTGCCTCTCCTCCCTTCCCTCTCTCCAGATGTACTCACCCACATGCCAGCTGTTACCTTTATGTTGCAAATTCCTCTATCCCACTTGACTCCCACCCCATTCTCCCAGTTGCTTCCACAGAGCCCATTTTCGACTGAGTTATCTCCACCTAAAGGTCCACCTGAAGGCCCCTCCAATTTAGTGTGGCTGAGAAACAGCAGTTTATCTTCCTCTCAAACCTTCTACTCCTCCTGGGTACAACTCCAAACACTTTCAGGAACCAAAAATGTGCCAGACGCCCTAGGCTTCTCTCTCTCCTGTTCCTAATAGCTAATATTTACGTGGGGACTAAGTCTTATGAACACTTAACCATTTCTTTCCCTTTTAAAATATTTCCCTTTATTGGCACCATAGTTCTTGCATCAAGATATATAACCTCTAGAGCAGGTGTCTTTTGAAAGCTGAGTACTTTGTCAAAAAAAACAAAAAAACATAAAAACAAAAAAAAACCTCAATATTTATTGTATATAACCTGGACCCACTTCCATGGCTATCCCAGATACCTAAATATAGGCAACTTTGTTTCTCCTGCTGTGTATTTGAACCAAGGCCCCAGGAAGATTGAACCACATAAAAATTATTTTATAAAGAATTGTTTTATACTGAAAAGGATGGCTAATTTTAAGCCAAACTGCAAAGGAAGGATGGGAGTAAATAAAGGATATTTTCTTCTAGAAACAATTTATAAAACATTCTAGCCCATTTTTTGGTCCCAAAATGGCTTTAGGAAGAGGTAAAATATCAACACAAGCTTCAAGATACTGTGAGGGATATCCCCCTTCCAGCCATGATGTGGTAACTAGAAAAAGACTTCCCCTCCAGGTAGAAAATTGGACAAATATGTAAAAATAAAGGCACTTACTTAAAAAGACTTTGGGATCAGAGCTGTAATCTTTGTGAGTGAGCAGTGAACCTTATGATTACTTAAATTTGTACCTAGAGGCACTTTCTGGACTGTAGTGCAAGGGTCTGGCAGTCTTGTGCATTGTGGAGTGAGAGACCAGAGTTCCAGAAGGCTGAGTAGGCAGAGATCCAGAGAGAAAGGAGCTATGCAGAGAAAGAGCCACAAATCTCAAAGGTGTCCCCTAGGATTCTTGCTCCACACTAAGCTGCTTGTGTGTGCAGTGAAACTCCATGAGATAGGCTGAAATTCTGGGGAATTATAAGCAGAATAACCCCCAGAACTCACACAGACTTGGGAATACTTGAGTTCTGACCAGCCAAAGTGGATAGAACACTGGGGGAGTAAAGACTCACTGAGATCTACCCTAACAAAGGTTATAAACAAGCCTAAAAATGATTAGGTGGATTCACAAGCAACTCGAATACTTGACAAAACAATTGTCATTCTTTAAAGGGAAAGAACACAATCCAGCACTCAATAACATATTCACAATGTCCAGCAACTGACCAAAAATTACCAAACATGTTAAGAAGCAGAGATATGCAGCCTGCAGCCAGGAGAAAAATAAGTCAAGAGAATTAGGGAAATAAAGAGATTATGGAATTAGAAGAGAAGGGCTTTTCAAGTAACTATCACAAGTATGCCCACATTGTTCAGGGATTTAAAAGAAAATATGAGAAGAGAGATCAAAAAAAATTTTTTTAAAACATGAAATTTGTAACTACAAAAAGTACAATACCCAAGAGGAAATTTTTACTTAATGGGATTATCAGTCTACACTTCAGAAACTTGATTAATGGGGCACCTGGGTGGCTCAGTGAGTTAAAGCCTCTGCCTTCAGCTCATATCATGATCCTGAGGTCCTGGGATTGAGCCCCACATTGGGCTCTCTGCTCATCGGGGAGCCTGCTTCCCCCTCTCTCTCTGCCTGCCTCTCTGCCTACTTGTGATCTCTCTCTCTCTCTCTCTGTCAAATAAATAAATAAAATCTTTTAAAAAAAAAAGAAACTTGATTAATAAACCTGAAGTCATAGTCATAGAAATTATCCAATTAAAGCATCAGGGATAAAAAGACCCCAAACAAAGGAACAGAGCCTCAGAAACTTGAGTCCAATATCAATACGTCTAGCATATGAGTATCAGAAGGAAAGCATAGGGGAGAAAAAATATCTGAAGAAATAATGGTTGAGATGCTTCTGAATTTGTTATAAATTATAAATCCATAGATCAAAACAACAAACCCTGATGACTAAAAATAAATGTATAATATGTTTCAATCATTATAGTTTCATTTTATATATATATATGTATGAAACTATATGTATGAAAATATATATATATATAGTTTCATACTATAGAGCCTTATGACCACCCTAACAATCCTCTGTTCTCCACCTGTTCATCCCTCCCTTCCCTCTACCCCGGCAACCACTCATCTTCTTATTGTCCACATAGCTTTGCCTTTTCCAGAATGTCATATAATTGGGATCATATGGTATGTAGTTTTTTTCAGATTTCCTTCTTTCACTTAGAAATACACATTTTAGATTCCTCTATTTCTTTTCATGGCTTTTATTTTATTTCCTTTTAGAGTTGAATAATATTCCACTATCTGGATGTACCATAATGTATTTATCCAGTCACCTCCTGAAGGACATCTTGATTGCTTCCAATTTGGAGAAATTATGAATAAAGTCGCTATAAACAGCCATGTGCAGGTTTTGTGTGAACATAAGTTTTCAGCTCCTTTGGGTAAATATCAAGGAATGCGTTTCTGGATCATGTGGTAAGACTATGTTTAATTTTGTAAGAAAACACTAAATTGTCTTCCAAAGTGGCTGCTCTATTTTGCATTCCCACCAGCAGGTAAGGATTTCTGTTAATCCACAACCTCAGCCATATTTGATGGCATCAATATTCTGGATTTGGGCCATTCTCATAGGTACATAGTGGTATCTCATTGTTTTAATTTGCATTTCCTGATAGCATGTGGTGTGGCACATTACTTCATATGCTATTTTCCATCTGTATGTCTTCTTTGGTAAGATGCCTGTGAAGGTCTTTGACCCAGTTTTTAATTGGGTTGTTCATTTTGTTGTTGAGTTTTAAGAGGTCTGTGTATGTTTTGGATGGTAGTCCTTTATCAGAGTATCCTTTGCAAATACTTTCTTCCATTCTGTGCTTTGTCTTCTCATTCTCTTGACATTGTTCTTTTGGAAAGAAGAAGTTTTTAACTTTAATGAAATCCAGCTTGTCAATGATTTCTTTCATGGATCACATATTTGTTGGTGTGTGGAAACAGTCATCTTCATACCCAAGGTCAAGTGGGTTTCCTCCTATCTTCTAAGAGTTTTACACTTTTGTATTTCACATTTAAATACAAGGTCTATGGTCTATCTTCAGTTAATTTTTGTAAGGGGTGTAAGATCTGTGTCTAATTGTTTTGGGGGGTTTGTGCATGTGTGTGTGTGTGTGTGTGTGTGTGTTGCATGTGCATATCCCGGTTGTTCCAGCGCCATTTGTTGAAGACTACCTGCCCTATTGCATTGTGTCTTTGTTCCTTTGTCAAAGATCAGTTGACTATATTTATGGGGGTCTATTTCTGGCCTCTTTATTATGTTCCGTTGGTCTATTTGTCTGTTCTTTTGCCAATACCACACTGTCTTTATTACCATGGCTTTATAGGCAGTCTTGAAGTCAGGTAGTGCCAGTCTTCCAACCTCGATCTTCAATATTGTCTTAGCTATTGTGGGTCTCTTGCCTTTCCATGTAAATCTTAAAAATAGTTTGTCAATATGCACAAAATTACTTTCTAGGATTTTGGTTGAAATTGCATTGAATCCGTAGACCAACTTGGGGAGAACTGATATCTTGATAATATCAAGTCTTTCATATAAATTAACATGAAACCTCTTCCATCTCTTCAGTTCTTTAAATTCATTCATCAGTTTTGTTATTTTCCTCATATAGATTTCATCCATATTTTGTTAGATTTAGACCTAAGTATTTCATTTGGGGTGGGGTGCTAATGTAAATTACATCGTGTTCTTAATTTCATATTCCACTTGCTCATTGCTGATATATAAGAAAGCCATTAACTTTTGTATATTAACTTCTACATGAACAATCATATCAAATCTTATCATCTAAGAAGAAAGATAGTTTTATTTCCTTTCCATAGGAGGAAGTCTATGTACTTTTTTTTTTTTTTTTTTTTTGCCTTATTTCATTAGCTCAGACTTCCAGCACAGTGTTGAAATAGGAGTTGTGAGAGGGGAGATCCTTGCCTTGTTTCCAATGTTAGTGGGAAATCTTTTTGTTTCTTACCATGACATTAGCTGTCATTACCAAGACATTACCATGTCTTACCATGACATTAGCTGTGGATTTAGTAGATATTCTTTATCAGGTTGAGGAAATTCCCCTTGAGTTTAATGAGAGTTTTATCACAAGTGGGTGTTGGATTTTGTCAAAAGCTTTTTCTGCATTTATTGATAATGATGATGTGATTTTTCTTTTGCAAGCCACTGATGTGATGGATTACATTAATTGATTTTTGAATGTTACTCAATTTCGTGCTCACAGTTGCTTCTTTCCTTTTTTGTTCATCTCTAATTCTTAATGATCAATACCTACCCCTCATTGTTTATCAGGACTCTCCATCTGGGACGGGGGTTCAATATTGATTTATCTTCTGGTAGCCTACTGTAGGTTTGACATGACTTTCAGGAATGAGGGTTAGTGGAGTGTCTACATCTTTGCCTTCCTGAGAACTGTTTTACACTTGTTTTCATGCACAAAGTTTGCAAAATGCCCAGCCCTGATCAGTTCTGATAGTTGAGAGGCATTTATGTGGCTCTAACAGATTGAGATGGGAACGGGTGTTGTGCTGTCAAGGTCTCTAAATGTGCTACAGTATCTGGTTCTGTGAGTTTTTTGTTATTTGGTTTGTACAGACGAAGGACACACAATCCTTCACCCCATTGCTGGCCTTATGTCCTCTTGCCCTTTGGGTGAGCCCATTGCCCTCTGAGTGGGAGGAGACACCACTTACCATCTCTCCTCTCCCTGTGCAACACTGGGTTGTGTGGTAGGAACTGTTGTCTCATCTAGCCGGTGAGAGGAAGGGATAAATGTGAACAAGTGTGGTGTCATCCTGCCCTACAATGGGCTGTATTATCAGGTGTTTCCAGAGACTTCTAGTGTTTATTGGACTTTTCATTCTTCATCAGTCCTATTTATTGGGGCACGGGGCACACTGATTGGCAACTTGGAAGTATTCCCATTTGCTTTTTTGCTTAGAAATATTTGCCAAGTGGCCACCGATGCTGGCTACCATGGAATTTGTAGCAACCTTACTCTCTTGTGAGACCTTCTCCAGCTGGAGTGACCTTGTCTGGTTCATTTCTCCCACTTTTCTTGAGGAGATTGAGACCAAGGCGCCAAGGGATCTTGCCCAACACCCCCTACCTTTTCAGACCCCAACTCAGATCACTTTTTCAGAGTTCTTTTCCTTTACAACACAACCTGCTCTGAACATGTGGATTATTTCTGCCATTTAGATTTGGTATGGCATCTAAGAAAAAGCTTCCTTCCTGAAGGGATTAAGATTCCAAATGTTTGGAAATATGCAGCAATTTGGATCTTCTGCACATAATTGCTGTCTTCAGGATGCAGGCTGGCTTGTCCGGATGTGTGAGGATGAGATTGAGCTGGCCTCTTTTGCGCAGCATCTGTCTGCCCGCTGTGGGCTTCCAGCCAAAGCCTTGTGCCTCTGCTTTTACTCAGACACACGCATGGACCCCTGGAGACTGCAGGCGGGCAGCCCAGGCACACATCAAACACAAGATGCTTAATTTCTTAGCACCACAGAGAAGGGGGGGGATGCTCACTTAGAAAATTCCTTCTATCTTACACATTAGGTTTCTGATGGGTTTAGCTCTTGTCTAAGTTTACTAAATCTTTAGCATGATCAAGTGAAACCCACAACAGCTCAGCTCTTTAGAATTGGACATATGAACCTGAAAGCCTTGCTGCTTCTGCTTTTTCAGAAACTGGCAAGTCTTAAAGCCTCAGACAATAACTTATACACTGCAGAAAAATGTAGAAATGTACATAAATCAACTTGTAAATTAAACATTGCTTAAGAGGAGCAACTTTTCATAAAATTTTGAGGCTACTGGGGAAAATGTGTCTCTGTGTGTGTGTGTGTGTGTGTGTGTGTGTGTGTATTGTGGATATGGATGTGGAACTTTAAAAAGTATTGATTTGCAATACTTAGAGGTCAGGAATCTCATCCTTGGTCTAAGAACATTGAAAGTTATACTAATCAGTTTGCTTTTAAATGATCATATCTAACATGTTCAGATACAGAAGATGTAGAAACTGCTCCCATAAAATAATTATGGCAAGATTTTTAAAAATACTTGGGGAATCTATCAGAATCCTAGAGGAGAACATAGGCAGTAACCTCTTCGATATCAGCCACAGCAACTTCTTTCAAGATAAGTCTCCAAAGGCCAAGGAAACAAAAGCAAAAATGAACTTTTGGGACTTCATCAAGATCAAAAGCTTCTGCACAGCAAAGGAAACAGTCAACAAAACAAAGAGGCAACCCACGGAATGGGAGAAGATATTTGTAAATGACAGTACAGACAAAAGGTTGATATCCAGGATCTACAAAGAACTTCTCAAACTCAACACACACAAAACAGATAATCATATCAAAAAATGGGCAGAAGATATGAACAGACACTTCTCCAACGAAGACATACAAATGGCTATCAGACACATAAAAAAATGTTCATCATCACTAGCCATCAGGGAGATTCAAATTAAAACAACATTGAGATACCACCTAACACCAGTTAGAATGGCCAAAATTAGCAAGACAGGAAACAACGTGTGCTGGAGAGGATGTGGAGAAAGGGGAACCCTCTTACACTGTTGGTGGGAATGCAAGTTAGTGCAGCCACTTTGGAGAACAATGTGGAGATTCCTGAAGAAATTAAAAATAGAGCTTCCCTATGACCCTGCAATTGCACTGCTGGGTATTTACCCCAAAGATACAGATGTAGTGAAAAGAAGGGCCATTTGTACCCCAATGTTTATTGCAGCAATGGCTACGGTCGCCAAACTGTGGAAAGAACCAAGATGCCCTTCAACGGATGAATGGATAAGGAAGATGTGGTCCATATACACGATGGAGTATTATGCCTCCATCAGAAAGGACGAATACCCAACTTTTGTAGCAACATGGACAGGACTGGAAGAAATTATGCTGAGCGAAATAAGTCAAGCAGAGAGAGTCAAGTATCATATGGTCTCACTTATTTGTGGAGCATAACAAATAACATGGAGGACATGGGGAGATGGAGAGGAGAGGGAGTTGAGGGAAACTGGAAGGGGAGATGAACCATGAGAGACTATGGACTCTGAAAAACAACCAGAGGGTTATGAAGGGGCGGTGGGAGGGGGTGGGGTGGGGTGGGAGGTTGAGGAACCAGGTGGTGGGTAATAGGGAGGGCACGTACTGCATGGAGCACTGGGTGTGATGCCAAAACAATGAACACTGTTATGCTGTAAATAAGCAAATAAAAATAAATTAATTAATTAAATTAAAAAAAAATACTTGGGGATAAAATTTTGTTAAGGTCTCCCTCCCCAAAATATTTTTGACCTTCGCAAATCTGACAGTTCGTCCTTGAACGTAACTGTAAGGAATTATATTCTTCCCCAACTCTGAAGAGTAAGCGGTTTTCTGCATGTGCTGTTTGTTCTGCTTGGATCCCCTTCCCTCCCTGTGCTGACCCACCCCATCTTTCCTGTCCAGCGGCATCTCACCCCTTTGGGGACCCAAGGAGGAGTCAGTTTGTGCTCTGCTCCCCAAATGTCCCCAAATATAGTTATTCTCACCCTGCACTGAGAACACAGCTCGAAGTGTCTCCCCACTGAGCTTTTCCCCCATGAGCACAGGGTGTACCTGCTTTGTTCCTCCCCCCTTCCTCAAGGCCCAGCCAGTGTTGAACAGGAGTGGCGTGAGAGAGATGGTTATAGCAGTCACAAGGGCAAGAAATGGGAAAGGAAGAGGACCTTAGAAAGGTAATAGGCTTGTGTTCCAGAAAGATGCACTGCTACTGTATCGCAGGAAAAATGCCTCATGGCACCGAACACAGATAGCTTCCTGTGGCCCCCATGAACCCACGGTCCCCCTGGATACACTCCTTCCCCTTCACACTCCTCCTCACCTTGGTGCTGCTTCTCACCCCAGTGGTCTCATGCTGTCTTCTTACCTGCTGCTTCTTTCCCCACTGCTCCTGTGGTGACAAGGACAGTGTATACAACAACATCTGTGACCCATTGCAGCATTATTCACAACAGTCAAGGCATGGGAACACCCAGTGTCCATCAGCAGATGAATGGTAAAGATGTGGTATAGTGTATACAGGGGAATATTATTCAGCCACAAAAATGGAAGGAAATCCTACCATTTGCAACAACATGGATGGACCTTAAAGGCACGATGCTAAGTGAAAAGAGTCAGATGGAGATAAATACCACATGTGAAATTCACATTACTTCTATGTGAAATCCAAACAAAACAAAACAAAACTTCTAGACCGAGAATACATTGGTGGTTTCCAGGGAAAAGGCGTGGAATGATGGCTAAAATGGGTGAAGAGGTCAAAAGACATAAACTTCCAGTTATAAGGTAAACAGGTCCTGGGCATGCAGTGTACAGCAGGTGATGATAGTCAGTACAACTGTATTATAGATTTGAAAGCTGCTAAGAAAATAGATTTGAAAATTTCTCACAAACAGAAAATAAATCATAATTACGTGAAGCGATGGATGTTAAGGAAGCATACTGTGCTGATCGTTGCACAATACACACATACATCAGTATTTGCACACGTTCAAGTAATACAACCATGTGTGTCAGTTATATGTCAATGAAGCTGAAAAAACAAGGTTAGAAGCCTTCAGAGGAATAGAAAGATAATGAAATTAATATTTAATCAAAAGTGTTTATCAATAATAAAATAAAATAATAAACCAACTTCTGAATCAGATATAGCCAGCTACCTAGCCAGCTAGATGAGAGAGAGAGAGAAAGAGAGAAGATAGATAGTAGATAGATAGATAGATAGATAGATAGATAGATAGATAAATGGCTGACTGGCTTCCATGAGCCAGACAGTGAACTAAGTTTATTACCATGTTTTATCTTACTTAACTCCCTAACCAAATCTAGGGTATAGACAGTGTTCTGGATGGAATTCAGGAAACCTACTTACCTACATAAATTACCCTGTGAAGGCGCGCCTGGGTGGCTCAGTGGGTTAGGCCTCTGCCTTCGGCTCAGGTCATGATCCCAGGATCCTGGGATCGAGTCCCGCATCGCGCTCTCTGCTCAGCAGGGGGCCTGCTTCCCCTCTCTCTCTGCTCTGCCTCTCTGTCTGCTTGTGATCTCTCTATGTCAAATAAATAAATAAAATCTTAAAAAAAAAATACCCTGTGAACACTGGGCTCACCACTTCCAAACTATCCCATAGGATCCTCTCCATCTAGCTACATTCAATAACCACATTTCTTTTTTAATTTCATAGCCTCCAGAGGACTCATCACTGGAATAAACATACAGCAGATGCCCAATAAAGGATGGTGCATGACTTGTTGCCAAGGTCACTGGTGATTCAGGTGGACTGAAGGCATATTGCAGAGCATGCTATATCCATAACTATTTGGGCCTCCTACAGGCAAATTCTGTCTCTCTTAAAACTTAAATTGATGATAAACATAAAAAAATTGAGATTGTCAGTTTAGTTTTACACATTTAATTACACAGATTAAGTCCTATGATAATAGAATTGTGTTATAAGTAAGACATTTGGAAGCCCCCAAAATTGACTAATATCACTGGAGCAATGGTTAATATAAAAGAAATTCCTGTACAACAAAAGGATTTGTCTGTTCCCATCGGAGAGATTTGGTCCCTTCATTCTTGTTCAGACATACAAGTTCATGTGCTTAACACGCAAGCTAAAAATCCATCTATAATTAGCTCTGCCTAAGAGTGAATAAAAGGCATTCCAGAAAAAGGTCTTCAGCAAAATAACATTAAAATGGCCATATGTTTAACTTGGCTTCAAGTTGCAAAATATCACAACATTATATGCTATTAATGTTGTAAACTTATATGGGTCTTTCAAGTGATCCAACAGCTAAAGAAGAGAAAGTTAAGTTAAATAAAAAGGAGGCAAAAGCTCAAGATACATGGAAAGAAATACTCAAAATGTTTATTTTTTAAAAAACAGTTCAGGTAATTCCACTGTGCATATTGGAACTTTCCTATTTACAAACACTGGACTGATTTTCAGACAGTCTTTGGATTCCTGATATATATCAGGGCTGTAGTACAGACATCTGGTGGACAGAGCAGCTAAGTATACATTCCTTCCTTGTTTGTAGTCTCCTAGTTATTCTGGGTTTTTTTCCTGCAAAACTAATGGATAGTGAACCCCATAGAGAGGGGCTAACTGGCCTCCATATGAACAACTTTATCTCTTTAATGAAACACAGAGTGCACTGAGCAGGGGTCCTCTTTCATAGTCCATTGATATGTTCCTCTATATCTATCTGGTATTTTTAATTCCTTAATTGTTTATAATTATGAAATAAATACATATTTACTATAAACAAAATCTGGAAAATGCCAAATAGTATGAAAGTTATCCAAAAATTATTTTCCCAGGAATGATAGAATAGGTAATTCCTGCCAATGCTTCAGCTGAGAAAAAAACTAGAAAAGCAGGACCAAAAAAAAAAAAATCTATTGGAAGACATCAGATGGCTAATAATGTGAAGAAACATAAGGCAATGTTCCAGGAAAAGAAAGAAACTCAGAAAGCCCAGATTTTCCCCAGGGCCATGTATCTATTCCATAAAAAAGTTTGAGAAGCTGAGCAGTGCTTCACAGTCACAGGGATAAGAGGAAAAATAAAGACTGCCAAGGAGAGAGTTTGAGGAATATCTGAAGATTATAGAGTATACAAGTGAACCAGAAATAAATAATTCTTGCAAGGATAGCACCCAGCTTCCTCTCAGACCCTGATCAGTTAAAGTCATCTGGGATTATGAATGCCTCTAACCACCTTTCAGAAACAAATGTAAATTCTCTCTGGAGAAACAATGTTATTCCATACCTCAATTACCTCGACAGTTTTTCATACACCTTATCTGGAACTCAGTAAAAACAAATAAATAACCAGACTTACGAGATGATGAGGGTAAAAAAAAAAAAAGAAGAAGAAGAAGAAGAAGAAGAAGAAGAAGAAGAAGAAGAAGAAGAAGAAGAAGAGGAAGAGGAAAAAGAAAAGAAAAGATCAAATCAAGGGAAACAAATGGACCTGAAGGGGTTTGGATCATGGCATTGTGAGACAGACCTTAAAATAATGATCATGGAGGGATGCCTGGATGGCTCAGTCATTTAAGCTGCTGCCTTCGGCTCAGGTCATGATCCCAGGGTCCTGGGATCAAGTCCTGCATTGGGCTCCTTGCTCAGCAGGGAGTCTTCTTCTCTCTCTGCCTCTGCCTGCCACTCTGCCTGCTTGTGCTCACTCTTTCTCTCTCTCTCTCTCTCTGTCTCTCTCTGATAAATAAATAAAAATATTTTTTTAAATAATGATCATAAGTATGTTTAAGTAAATAAAAGACAGGATGGAAGTTTTTTCAAAGAACTTGAAACTTTCAAAAATGGAAATTGTGGCAGTGACAAAACAGAACACAGGGACACAGTGGATGAATTCAGTGGAAGGTTAGACACAGCTGAAGAGAGAATTAGAGAACTTAAGAACAGAAGGAAGTATCCAAACTGACAAACAGAGATGCAGGGGTAACAAGACACTTGATAACAAGACCTAAGGCATTACTCAGTTTCCAGAGGGAGGAAAGAGAGATGTACCAGAACTTCAGCAAGCACAGAATGTAGCGAAGGATTCTTCAGAATGAAGAATCAGGATTCTTCACAGAATGAAGCACAGGATTTCTATAACATCTGGAAACACAGAAAAATGTATACAGTGTTTTCAAGAACATCTTCAGTCTCTAAAAACGGAAGTATTCATCGTCATTCCCAGATTTATAGACACACTATGGAATCAAAACCAACACCACCAAAAAGCAGTAAGAGTATGAGTAAAAGCCATATGGAAATGTTCATATGCTTGACAAAGGGGGAATAGGTTGTTTGATTAACTTATAGGTAATAAGTAGTAATGAGTGGGTGTCAAAAGATACAATTCAGACTAGCAAACCAAGTAGTAGAAGCTTAAATAAACAGAGGAGGGAAGGACTAAGGACATTATAGGAAGGGATATAATGTATAAGTACAAATGTTATATGAATATAAATATTTAAATTCTACAAAATTATATGAAAACACAAAATTTCCTAAATACTAAACGATAACAAAAAGATAAAAAATAAAACAGACAATATGGTGGAAGAACTGCAGTGGCTCTAACATATTTTACAAGATCAATATACATTAAAGAATATGATGGGAGTGGAGAATTCCAAGTTCGGTCAGTGGAGGAAGGTAAAAGGAAAAAACTTACTGATTAGAAGGAAGATACTTTAAGACTAACTCAAAAAGCCAAGACAAACTCCATGCTGAGTGTAAGAGACATGCCTCACAGAACGTGATTTAGGAAAGTCAATAAGAAAAGAGAACAGGCAAATGGAAAGAAAGCAGAGGTTGTGCTCTTGATATACAACAAGGTAGAATCCAGGCAAAAGAGTATCAAATGAGACAAGAATGACAGTTTCTAGTGCTACAAGCTATAAGTAGGAGTGGAGATGAAATAATACTTATGTTCCAAATGATGCAGCAAGACTCATAACAGTAACGACAAAAGATACAAGGAGAAAGGCTAATTAGGAAGGTTAGAATCGGTGTGCAGCTCTCAGCTAAAGATGGGTTCAGTGAACACCAACAGACCAAAATGGAAACAGAAAACCTACATGGTTTACACAGTAAGGTGCATGTCAAACCCTGTCTTATAGCAAAGACAGCATGTGTACTTAAAACATTCTTGAAAACCCATTGTCTTCCAAGCCACAAAGCAAAGCTCAGGAAATCCCAGAAAATAGAATTAATATGAACAGTATTTTCTGTTCATAATGAAACAAAACTCAAAATTAATAACAAAAAGTCCTTTCCATGAGACAATTAGAAAAACCTGTCAATTAAAAAGTCTGGGGTCAAAGGCTAAAACTAGACCTAAATTGTAGAATTTCTTAAAAGAACAATGATAATGGAAAAGCCACAGTGAAATCAATGGAATAAAATTAAAGGAGTAATCAAAAGAAAGTTTATAGTTTAGGCTTAACTAGATCACTAGAAGATGAAATAGTAAAAGGAAATATTCCACCCAATATACCAGAAAAAGGAAAAGAAAGTAATTTTTTTAAAGCAGAATGAAGAAAATAAAGATAAAAGCCAAAATTAATTCATTACAAAAATAGAAACAATGCAATTAATAAATAAATTTAAATCCCTATTTTTTGAAAAAAGAAAGAAAAATAAAGCAAGCCACAAGCCAAACCAATCATGAAGAGAGGAAAACACAAACACACAAAATAAGAATGACAAGGGTGATAGTCATTGAAATAAAGGAATTTTTAAAAAACAAGAAACCACTTTGCAAAACTAAATGTAAATAAATTTGAAAATCTCAAAGTAGTGAGAACTTCCTAGGAAAATACAATTTATCAAAACTGACCCCTGTAGAGACAGAGAGTTTCCTTAGACCACTCCCGAGATGAGTCATGGAACATGATCACAGACCTACACCCTGAAAAGCACCAGACCCACCCAGTGAAGTATGTAGAGTCAGCCCCCAGATCCAGCAATCTGCCTCACAGACAGATGCCAGGAGCACCTTCCCTGGGCTCAGGCAGGAAGGAATAGTCTCTCCAGCACCTTGGCCACTGCCCACACCAGAAGGGCTGTACCTTCCACACGGTGATGGCATTCATTTCCACGGGCAGTATGGACAACCAGACAAACTGCCTGTCCCTCCAAGTATGACTGCAGACAGAGGGACCTCATTCCTGCCCAGGGACCACTGTCCCACTCCACTTGGAAAAGGCAGCTTGGGCAACTCAAGAGCAGTTCCCATTCCGTGTTTCTTTTGTTGGAGTTGGTGTCCCACGTGGAGCTGCCCCAGAGGCCTTAGCCCGAGCCTCACGGCATTCCAGAGCAAGCCTGATGAAACAGATGGTTTTCTTCAGCTTGCAGAGAAAAGAGGCTTGGATTAAGTTTTTTTTTAATTTACTTCAAATGCATCTATTATAAGAGTTAAGCAATTTTTGTCTTCCGGTTCTAGAATAATCTTTAAAGTTTGAAACTGTGTGTGTCTGAGTTAAGTCGTCTCTTTCTTTGTTGTATTTTTTTGTCTCCATTCGACATTGAAGAAGAAAGCCAACTGACAAATTCCCAAATGTTCACCCTTCCAAATGACCAAGATGCAACAGTGTGCCTCACAGGGCCATTCCTGCTCTAGAGGGGCGACAAAGGGGAAATCATGTCTCCTCGCCAGCTCCGCTGTGGTTCACACACACAAGTCGATGGAGTAGGAGTCGGGTTTTTAAAAATTCAAACTCAGCAAAGCAAGTATTTCTGCTAACGTGAACGTTTCTTTGCCAGCTGGCCATGCCGTGTTGCATAGACCATCCAAGGCGACTTGCTAGAGTTTGGTTACTCAAAGACTCCTTGCAGAATGGAGCCAAGATGTGTCCTCTTCAGGTTGTGCTCGGGTTCCAACAGACGATGGGGGAAGTACAATGTGTGTCCAAAAGTAGAAATAGCTTTCTTCCCAGAATTCTGTTTCTGAGCCACAGGCCAACACTTGAATCCCTTGGACACAAGAATCCATGAGCTCCATAAATTATAAAAGGTCCCGTCTCACACAAGACCTTTGGTGAGGGCTTTCACAGGACCCTCCAGGCTCATTGAGAGCAACTCTGTAGAGGTCAGCCGGCTGACTGGCTTAGAGATGCCCCAGATTTGGGGTTTGTCTCTTCTCAGCTACCACACAGACCCTAACAGCCTAGGACCCCACTGACAAGACAGAACTGTCAACACATGGAGGTCTGTTTGGGGTCCGAGGTACCAGTTATGGAGGAGACCTGTGTGGGTTTCAGCCCACGATAGACCTCGTGCACCGGGGCTTTAGTGTGTCTTCATCAGAACGTCTTATACCTTATAAAACGGAAACCAACCACAAGCAAATCATCCTAACAGTCTGTTGTGGGGGGGACATAGAGGGCAGAAGAGGGTATCAGGGATGGAAAGAGGGAGTTGGGGAGACAAGGGTGAGCAGCTCATCAGAAGCTGAGATCCCTCCCCTGCCCCAGAAGCAAACGCCAATTTGGCTGGGCAAGAAGGCATTTCTAATAGAAAAAGAGCCCACAGCTCAGACCCCGGAAAATTCACAGTCTGGCTGGAGCCGTGAGAACTGAGGAAGGAGTCACGAGAGAGGATTGAGATGCAGAGTAAGGAGCCAGAAAACTCTTGATAAATACCAAGTAGAGAAAGACACACATAGGCACAGAAGTCCTGGGACAGAGAGTAAAGAAGACTGGAGGGAGCCCATGAGGGGTGCAGTGTGTGTGTGTGTGTGTGTGTGTGTGTGTGTGTGTGTGTGTGCGCGCGCGCGCACACGTGCGGCGTGCAGAGCGGGGGAGGGCTGGGCTCCTGGCTCCAAGAGAGGTGGCGACGGAGTGCGGAGGGGTGGAGGTCTGAGGTGGGGCGCTGCGGTTGGCTGAGCCGAGGCTAGCTCGCCCCACTTCTCTCCCCATGAACATGTAGCAAACAAACGTATGGAACACATCTCTTGATCAAAAAGCTCTGTCCTCCATCCTCAGGAAAGGTCCGGCTGCGAGAGCTTGGACCACAACAGACGCAGGGAAGCTTGGCCCGTGGTCTCTCACGAGAGAGGAAGACACGCGGTCAGCTGCGCGGCAAAGTGCTCCCAGATGAGCCGCTGGAAACACAACACACGGGAGCCGCGAGCTGTTAGACTTGGAATCACCTTTAAAGGCTGGTGCTGAGACTTCTGAGTGCTGAGTGCCCCCCCCCAACCCCCCTTGCTCTCTCCCTAACCCCCCTTGCTCTTTCTCTTTGAGCAACCCCCGACCCCTCGGCCTCTCTCTCTCCCTCTCTCTCTCCCTCTCTCTCTCCCTCTCTCTCTAACCCCCCCCTCCAACTCTCCCGTCTCCCTTTCCGTCTGTCTTTCTGTCTCACATTTGCTGAGTGTCCCGATGGCCATCGTAAACCTGAACTTGGTTTATGGAGCCACTCGAGGCTGCTGGGCTGGGGGCTGCCTCGATGCTCAGCCACGTCCCACAGCCCAGCGTCCCCTCTCCTCCTGCTCCCACTGTCATGGGGCTTTGGCCCCCTCTAACCTTGTCTCCCCTCTTATAAGGACCCCATGAATAGACTCCATGCGCTCATGGAAAGCCAGGATGATCTCCCAGCTCCGCAGCCCTCCTGCAACACACCTCGAGTCCCTTTTCCATCTCAGGCAGCCTCTCAGATTCACCCACCCCATACACTGGTGGGGAGGGTGCGGGATGATTATGGGGCTCCCCCTTCTGGAAAAGAATCCTGTGGGCAAATTCAGCCTCCCGTGAGCCCTGCTGACCTGGCCATGTGGGAGACAGTCTGCCCCAGGCACTGGTCTCCGAGGCAAGGGAGCAGCCCCAGGATCCCACACGGGAGGCTCACCACATGGGGGAGATCAGCCACACGGGGCAGCGGGGGACCGTGTGACAGGAACAGATGGTCTCCACTGAGGCTGACAGACTCTGCCACCCAGTGCAGCACAATCCCGGGGAGAGCCCAGTTCCTTAGAAATACCAAGGTGGCCCACCGGGTGTGGGGGTGCCCCTCGGTCCCCACCAGGGCACCTCCTGTGCTCCTCCAGGCTCCCCTCCCTCCTTCCTGGAGGAGGCACACCCACGCGCGTCTGCGGCGTGTGGCATGCAGGGTCTCGCTCCAGGCCTTGCAGCCGCCTGTAAGGATGGGCCATCCGAGCGTTAACAGGACAGCCACTTCCCCAGGGACCGGCACCAGGTCGGGCCCGGGCAGGCACACCTGCTGCTGGAGAGAACCCACCAAGGACCATGAGCTGCGCCAACAGGAGACAAGTGCCCCCATCTGTGTGGGGCACATGGGGACTCTCTGTACTAGCTTTCTAATTTTTCTGTAAATCTAAAACGAGTCTTGAAAAATGAAGTTTATTCTTAAAATCTCTCTTCTTGTGTGATCACCCCATCTTCTGTCTGGATGTCTAAGACCCTAGGGAGGCATTGGGGGCCCCTGGGCAGGTGGCATGGGACACTTGGGTCCACCAGCTCCCCTGAGGGCCCTGAGGTTCCACACGTGCCCCCCTCAGACCGAGCACCACCACGTGCAAGTCAAATGTGCAAAGACGTGAGGACGTGAGGACGGCGGGCCTCTCTGAGGCCTGAGACAGGCTCACCTCACCCTCTGCCTGGCTTCTCTCGGCTGAGACTCCTGAGTTTTAGGGCATGATCTCCTGAGCGGGCTCAGAACTGAGGTGCCGGGGCTGGTAATTCCAACATGGGTCCACGTCTAAGTGGGGGAGGAGTTCCCTTCAGACTCACAGCAGCTTGGCTCTGAGAGACTGCGGGGTCACCACACCCAGAGCCCCTGCCACATTCTGCTAGGGTCCCTTCCACCAGGACTGGACCCCTGGTGTGCCGGGACTCACTCCCATGCCTTTCACAGTTCCCAGAGGTGTTTCCTGGGGTCTGAGTAAGGGTTTCCCTCCGGCTCCCACCTGCCGGGTCCTCACAGATTTGAACTTTCATGCTCCTGGCCTGGCTGCACCCGGGGGTTCCATGCTCGCCGTGCCACTGACCTCCCTGGGGTCTTCCCTTGGTGGATGGTGGCTTGGGGTCCCATAATGTGCCCTGAGCTACCCCAGTCTCCAGTTCTTGGGGAGAAAGGTGGGGGGGGGTTTCCTATATTACACTTCTCCGTAACAAGAAAGGCACCCAGCTTTTAGGGCAGGATTCTGTACAGGAAGGTGGGTTCACCTGCAGCCTGAGCTTTCTCGGGAACCAGAGAGTAAAGAGTGATCCAACCCAGCCCTTCTCAGAGCACAATAGCTCGGAAGGAGCTTGGTGCTCAGGTGCGGGTCTGATCGGCCCTCCGTCATTGCGGCCACTATACTTTCCCTTGTGCAACTCCGCATCCCGACAGCCTCTGTCCACTGCCCATGCACTGAACTTCCCAAAAGTCCAGAACAAGAGCTGCACGTGCCTTCAGCCCCAAACTCTACCCCAGCCCGAGGCAACGAGGTCCACAGGAAGTGTGCCGGAGCCATGGGGAGGCCTCTGGGGAGGGTGCCATCTGGCGGGCCTTTGGGAAGGGAGGTCTCTCCTGTAACACATCCAGATGGCTCAGCCCCTCACCCCCACCCCCGACTCTGCCTCCAGCCACTGCTGCGGGGATGGGTCCTGCAGGGGCGCCAGTCAGCGGCACACAGGTTCACCCAGCTCCCCCTGGCAGGGGCCTGGAAGCCCAGCCCAGTGTGGGGAGGACAGGAGCTGGTGGGGGCAGCTGGGGCAGCTGCTCGGTGAGGGCTGTGTTGGCAGCGTCCACTCGGGAAATGAAAACCAGCTCCCAGGAAATGAGTGTTCTTCCTTTGGCCTCCTCAGACTTGAGAACACACGCAGGAGGAAGAGCCAGAGACAGGAGAGCGCAGCTGGTGGGGCAGGAAGGGCCATCGGGCTCCTCCTGATCACAGGGGTTGGGGCGCTGAGGAGCCGGGGATCGCTTGTGGGCTCAGCCTGCCCAATGACCTCGGAGACCCCAGCACTTGGGGTGACTGGGGCTCTTGGGTTTGCCCTGGCACGGGGGTGTGGGGGCAGGGCATCCCTCTCTTCTCCCTCCCTCCTTCTTTCCTTCTCGGCTCACAACCGCAGAGATGCCCTCAGAGCCCCAACAAAGCAGGAAAGAAACTGTGGGCATTGGAGGTTTGCTGCATTCTGCAGCCCCCAAAAGCCAGACTGGACGCCCCCCAGGCAGCCAGCAGGATACCCAGGAACCGCACAGACGTATTTGAGCTGTGACAGCCCCCGTGTGTCCAGGCCAGCCACGAGATGGAAGACTGTGCCACGGCTGTCCCCCCTCTACCGACGAGGAGGCAGAGGCCACGAGGTTGGGCGACCTGGCCGTAGCTCCACTGGGCCCTGCTCCTCACCTGCGCCCCTGCCGGTTGTTCTAGAAGATGGCCTGACGCCTCTCCGTGCCGGGCTGCCATCCGACCGCCTGGGTCCTGGATGAATGTGAATCGTAACCATTTTCTGCCTCAGATGTGTTTGCCATTTGACTTCTTTTGTTGTAAGTGGACGATCCTTCTAGGAATACGGTTGTCATTGTTGTGCTTAACGGACCCAAGCTCTCGGTTGCTTAACTTCTCTGAGTCTGGGTCTCCTGTCGGGGGAGGCAGGCTCCGCGGGCGCTCTTCGCGGGGCTGCTGGAGGCCCAGGGCCCGGTGGGCCGCGGGAAGGGCTGCATTGCTGGGAATTACAGAGATTCTTCTGGTCCCCTCTGGAGGTGATCTTCAGAGCCACCAAGGCTATGCACGTATAGTGCCTCTGGTGGGAGCCATGGGCCTCCCCAGAGTGGGGTGAGGGCTCCCTGCTGCTTGCTGGCTCCGGGAGCGAAGAAGCCTTTTCGCCCCAGAGTGTAAACGTCCTCACCCACACTTCCTTCAGAGCCCTTCACCTTGTCATCTGCCACACTGACCCCTTTAACCCATCTGCAACGTATCTCACTGTGAAGGAAGGACCCCGCGTTGATTCTCCGGCTTCAAAAACTCTAACCCCCTGTGCCCGCAGGCCTGTTGCAAGATCTGTCTTTTCCACAACAATTGAATTTTCCCTCTTCTTGGAAGGATCAGGAACACGTGCTCGCAGCCTCGGGGAAGACGGCCTGGCCTCCTCGGCCTCGTTGTCCAGCATAGCCCTCGCCTGGGGGCTGGTCGCAGGGTCAGGGGCCCACCGAGGAAGGATATTATCCACTATAGCCGAGGATGAGGTCACAGATGAGGGCTCCGCCACCTCTGTCAGCCCCAGAAACAAGGAACGGCGTGTTGCCCTGCTGTTGGCTCAGTTCCTCGGACCTTCAACTGGAGGCTTGCTGACGGGCCCACCTGCACCGGCTCTCCTTGCTGGAGGGTGCCTGCCTCACCCTGGAGGGGCCGCCGAGGGTGCCCACGTGGCCTTCCTGGTGCAGGTGGGCCCCCCTCTTTGGGCCGTTGTTGTTCTCCCCCGCCCCCGGCATCGGGTTGAACCCAGACCGGCTGGCACTTTGCCTCTTATTTCCACTCACGCTGTGGTCTGGCTTCCCTGCATCCCAGGATTTGGCTGGCCTAGGGAAACCCAGGGCCTCCGCTTGTCATGGGATGCTCCTGAGGAGTCTTGGGGCTCCCCACGCCTGGTCCTCTGCTCCCAGAAAGAGGGAAAGCATCGGCAGAGCCCATTCACTCTCTCGAATCTGGTCTCCCCCCACACTGCACTTCGTGCCGTGCTGATGCTTAAACACTCCCCTTCCCTGCCTCTCCAAACCATCAGTTCCCCCCCCCAACATTAACGCTGAGTAGGTCACTCCTTGTCAGCCACGGGGGTCACTGGCCCTGAGACGTGCCTATTCCAGAACTCATGGGTCAGTATTTTGGATTTAAATATTTCTTTTCATCATTTCGTCCTTCAGTTTGCTATTCGTCTTCCCCGCCCCCCAGTCCAAAATCAGGTATATGCTTTACCGTATTTCCTCCTTTTGCTTTACTAGCTCAAGGGTAACATGACTTAGAAAGAAAAGAAATTAGCTCTTGACCCAGGGCTTCTGGGGGCGACGTCATGTAGGAGGTGTGTTGACAGAGGCTGGGAGGCTGGGGGGGTCTTCCCAGATGGGGATGCAGGCTGTCCCCGGCAGAGGGGACAAGAGAAGAAAGCTGGCAGACAGGTTGGGCTGTGTGAGGAGTGGAGGCAGGGGCAGCAGCTGTGGGGCGGCCCTGCGCAAGGACAGGGAGTCTCAAGGAGAGGACAGACCTCAGCCCCAGGCCTGCACAGACCTGGCTCCCTGCTTGTTACTCTGTGACCTTGAGTCTTGGGGGTGTGGGAGGGGCCAGGGGTAAAATGCAGCATGCGTTTCTGCCCTACCTGCCCCACGGTTTGGTGTTAGGGATGACACTTCATGACAATTTGCAGCCAGTTTATAAACTGTGAGGTGTTCATCTGGTGTGTTTTCTCAAATGTGGGTGAGTGGTGACTCGCAGCTGTAACCCCACACAGAGATCCGGACCCGCAAACGTCATCAGCACCGTCCGTGTCCTTACTCCCACTTACGAAGCATCAGCTGTGTGCCAGGCAGTTCAGGCACTTGGCCTGCAGGATTCGACTTATCCCTCACATGTAAGCTATGTACATGAGTGCACGTGTACTGTGCGTGTCCCCACTATTCAAAGACCCATGGCTCACACACAGGTCGGAGGGCTTGTCTGGGTTCACGGAGCAGTAAAAGCAGATCCAAGGTTGGAATCCAATCTCTGTGTCTTCTCCCACAACCCCGTCCCCTCGGTAGAAGCTGAAAGGGTCGCTGGAATGTCATGGCAAGTCTTCCTCGGGAGATACCGGAAGCAAGGAACTGCGGCAGAAAGAAGTACCCAAGCAGAAGAGGAGGGACTTGTAACGTCAAAGGACGTACGCCCTCCACGGCCAGCATCAAGGTAGGATGAGAGGCCAGCCCGGGAGGACCAAGCCCTTTAAACCTCAGGGCTCTGTGATGGCAAATCCAGCCATCAGTGGGTGTGCGTGGCACAGTGGCTACAGGGGTGAGGAGGGAATACCACTAATCCATAAGGGCTGTTACCAGTGTCTGGCTTCCACTTTGCTGGAAAATGCAGGACATCTATGCCTGCTTTGAAATTAAACATCTGTTCCCAATATTATGTGACATTTCCCCCCACTTTTTATGAGTTAATGAAGTTTCTATTATTTTAATATGAAAATAGGTAATGAACAAGTCTGAAGACACCAACCAAAGTCTTGGTTCTCTGAAAGGAAATGATCTTGGCCGACCCCAATACTGGGTAGGTTTTTCAGAAAATTTCACATGGAGATCCATGTGTGACTGTCCCATCCAGAGACCCATAGTTCTCACTTTTAGCTCCTAGGTATTGTGTAGGCAGGTAAGAATCATTATTGACCTTATTTTGCCAACGAGGGAATTAGAATATGCACTGGCTGAGCCCCAGAGAATTCAGGACCCCCAACACCGTGCTTCGTTCTCTCTCGTACACTTGTGTCCCCCAGCCTCACTGTGAGGACACTGTAGTAAATGCCACTTGCTGCCTTAAGCTTAAAACATTCCTTGCATTTGCATGGAACAAGAAAAGACCCCGAATAACCAGAGGAATGTTGAAAAAGAAAACCAAAGTTGGCAACATCACAATTCCAGACTTCAGGCTCTATTACAAAGCTGTGATCATCAAGACAGTATGGTACTGGCACAAAAACAGACACACAGATCAATGGAACAGAATAGAGAGCCCCAGAAGTGGACCCTCAACTCTATGGTCAACTAATCTTTGACAAAGTGGGAAAGAATATCCAACGGAAAAGAGACAGTCTCTTCAACAAATGGTGTTCGGAAAATTGGACAGCCACATACAGAAGAATGAATCTGGACCATTTCCTTACACCGCACACAAAAATAGACTCAAAATGGATGAAAGACCTAAATGGGAGATAGGACTTCATCAAAATCCTAGAGAACACAGGCAGCGACCTCTGTGACCTCAGTCACAGAAACTTCAAGCTAGACACATCTCCAGAGGCAAGGGAAACAAGAGCAAAAATGAACTATTGGGACTTCATCAAGATCAAAAGTTTTTGCACAGCAAAGGAAACAGTCAACAAAACTAAAAGGCAACCTATAAAGTGGGAGAAGATATTTACAAATGTCTTATCAGACAAAGGGCTAGTACCCAAAATCTACAATGAACTTATCAAACTCCACACCCAAAACCAAACATTCAATCAAGAAATGGGCAGAAGATATAAACAGACATTTCTCCAAAGAAGACATACAAATGGCCAACAAACACAAGAAAAAAGTGCTCAACATCACTGGGCATCAGGGACATACAAATCAAAACCATCAAAACCACAGTGAGATACCACCTCACACCAGTCAGAATGGCTAAAATTAACAAGTCAGGAAACCACAAATGTTGGTGAGGATGCAGAGAAAGGGGAACCCTCCTACATTGTTGGTGGGAATGCAAGCTGCTGCAGCCACTATGGAAAACAGTATGGAAGTTCCTCGAAAAAGTTAAAAATAGTGCTACCCTATGACCCAGCAATTGCACTACTGGGTATTTACCCCAATGATATAATCATAGTGATTCGAAGGGGCCCCTGCACCCCAGTGTTTATAGCAGTAATGTCCACAATAGCCAAACTATGGAAGGAGCCCTGATGTCCATCAGTTGATGAATGGATAAAGAAGATGTGGTATATATACATAATGGAATATTACTCAGCCATCAAAAATGAAATCTTGCCATTTACAATGATGTGAATGGAACTAGAAGGTATTATGCAAAGCAATATAAGTCAGTCAGAGAAAGACAAAGACCACATGATTTCACACATATGTGGAACCTAAGAAACAAAATTCTTGAACATAGGGGAGAGGAAGGAAAAATAAAATAAGAGGAAAATTGAGAAGGAAGGAAAACCATAAGAGATTTTTTTTTTAATTAGCCAGAGAGGGAGAGCATAAGCAGGAGTGGCAGGCAGAGGGAGAAGCAGGCTCTCTGCTGAGCAAGAAGCCAACACAGAACTCAATCCCAGGACCCTGAGACCATGATCTGAGCTGAAGGCAGATGCCTAACCAACCGAGCCACCCAAGGAGTCCGCATAAGAGACTCTTAAGTATAGGGAACAAACAGAGTGGCTAGAGGGGAGCTTGCAGGGGGATGGGATAACTGGGTGAGGGCATTAAGGAGGACACGTGATGTCATGAGCACGGGGTGTTATATGCAAATGATGAATCACTGAACTCTGCTTCTGAAATTAATTTTTTAAAAAAGATGATGTTAGTTGAAAACAAAACAAAAAAATTCCTTTTCTGGTGAAACACCAACAAAATTTGCAAAAAAAAAAAATAAATACATTCACATACCCTGTAGATTACATATTATGTTCTATATAAATGTCTATTTGTTCTTGACTGTAATTCTAGGTCACTGACATTTTGCTAACTCTAGATCTCTATCCAAAAGTTTGCTGAGGCAGGCTAGTACTTAAGACAGAGAGCACCTTTCACTCTTGGCTTCCTAAAACTTTAAAAGTTTCAACTCAACCTCCGTCTCCACAATGCCAAAGAAACTGTTAAAAACTGGTCCTGAAAAACAATGAACACTGTTATGCTGTAAATAAGCAAATAAAAATAAATAAATAAATTTAAAAAAAAAAAAAAAAACTGGTCCTGAGACAAAGGTGCAATTTCTAAGGTCATTCAGTGTGTCACAAAACAACTTGGCCCCACGGTCCCTCCCTCCCGCCATCTTGCCGCATTGTTGATCATGGGCCAGACCTCCTCTCTCTGTCTTCACTGACAGCTAACAGAGACAGGGATGGCCCCTGGCCATGGCATGAGCCTTTAGTCCTTCACTTTTTGCCAGGACCTGTGTCTTTCCCATGACAAAGTACCCCTCCCAGTCTCTGCTGTCTCGGTCCCAAGAGAATCAGGCAGGGACACAGCAGCCAGTATCATCAAAGATCCCTGAAGCTTGCAGGGCTTCTCTGAGACTCCTGCTCACCCAGCTCTGCTCAGCCTGGCAGTTCAGCAGTGCCCAGCTGTGGGGTGAGGGAGAACTGGGAGCTCCAGCGGGGGGGGGGGGGGGGGGGGGGGGGGGGGGGGGGGGGGGAGGGCGGAGGCGGGGGCGGAGGAGACTTCTGAGAAGTCCAGGGATTCAGGTGCCCGCCTGTCCTCTGACTCCTAGGTCGGGGATTAATTCCTAAACCCCACAGATTTGAGTCTCTCTGCTGATCTAGGACTATATGCCAACGAAATGATAGAAACAAGAGCCCTCTGGCACTATCTTATGAGATGGACGCCATTGCATTCAACTCCTGACCTTGAGGGGGGCTTCTAATCCAGATTCTTTGCAATTAGTCCTACTTAACTTCTGCAAAGCGATGACAATAGAACTTAGTTTGTGATCTCATTTATCACTCTCCCTGTCCTTAAAGTATGAGATGCGAGTGCCCCACCCGAATATTTGAAGAAAAGCCAGTGAGTGCAAAGTACAAATTCCTTCCTCAACGTCATTGGCTTGTGGGCTCGTCATTAGGGTTGGTGGGGGAGGGGTGCTGGCCTTCATTTGCTTCATCTGGGATTCGCTTATGGAGCAAGAAAGGAAATAGACCCAAATCAGAGCTTGTCTTCGGAATCCATCTTCTACTAAGCCAAATTAAATGCATGTATTTCATTAACATGTGGTCAGAGATTACAATGATGATAGATTTGGCCAATCTACAGTCTTTCAGAACAAAAATGGCAATTGTTTGCTTGTGGGAGGGAAGCATTTGGTGAGTTTTAAAAATGTGAAAATGAGAATAAACATCCCATGACTCATGAATTAGTCATAGAGTGGGACGTTTTTCCCCCAACTCCCTCGAGTGGCTGGCCTAAGCAAGGTGCTTGCTGGCTGAACCGACCTTCCTCTACCCCCACCACTGAAATGCCAGTGGCTTTTGGCTTCCCCTTAGCTCACACCCCTGTGTGCATTGCGCTGTTCTAGCAACTGCCAGAGTAAATACACATGGAGGAGGAGGCAGAGACCCGTGGTCATACAATTCAGTGTTCTACCCTCTGGTGCTTCTGGGTAATTGCTCAAACTTCTCTGGAAAATGTGTTTTTTTTTGTTTTTGTTTTTGTTTTTTTTCAAAGATTTTATTTATTTATTTGACAGAGAGAGATCATAAGTAGGCAGAGAGGCAGACAGAGAGAGTGAGAGGGAAGCAGGCTCCCTGCTGAGCAGAGAGCCCGACGTGGGACTCGATCCCAGGACCCTGAGACCATGACCTGAGCTGAAGGCAGCAGCTTAAACCACTGAGCCACCCAGGCGCCCCTGGAAAATGTGTTTTGATCATTTTCTTCCCCAGGAGGCAGAACTAGAACAATAGGGGGAAGTTTATTTGGGCTCAGTCAAGGGAAGGATTTTCTAGCAAGGGCAGCCCCCTACCCCCTGCCCGCTGCGGTACAGTCTACTCTGAATTCTGCCACTGTGGGAGTATTTTCAGTACAACCTGGATGACAGTCAGTCAGGGACACTTGGAAGGTGTGTCTTGAGCGCTGACAGTGAGTGGTCTTCTTGTATCCACCACCCCCACACCGCCCACGCCCTGGTTTCCAGCTGGAGGGGCTAGGACTCAGAATCAAGCCTTCCTCTGTAGGAGGAGTAGGCTAAAATACCAGGAAGTGAGGGGCCCTTAGGCAAAGTTCTCAACTAGCAACTTAGCAAGAGTTGGTGGGTAAATACCCTAGCCGCCTCCCCACCCCTCCCCTGCTCTTTGATGAGCCAGTTCTAAGGCATGTCCTACATTTGGTCCGAGGTCTGCAACAGGACAGGGCCCAGCTGCCCACAGGAGGCACTGGCGTTCCTGCTGTTGGCTTCTTCCCCGTGTCTTACTCTGCATTCGCCTGCCTGGAATCACCTCCAGAATCATTGACTTGGGCCCAAACCCTTATCTTAGGGCCTGCTCTTAGAGGTACCCCATCCAAGAAAAGGGGTTTGTGCATTGGGGTGGGCAGACTGTCTAGACAGAGAAACGGGTTCTCACCCTCTGGGACCCTGGCATCTAAGCCTAGGAAGAAGACAAAGAAAGAGTATAAATAATGGTTTGGAGAAGAAGCGGCTGAAACCAGGGTAAATCAAAGGACACCGACCATGCCCTGAGAACCAGGAAGAACTGCCCCAGGTAGCCAGGGACACCCTGCAAGGCCCCAGAGGAAATGCCAGCCCAGGGGCACATGCAGTCTGGTTCTCAGAGATGATCAGGGAGGAAACCTCTGTAGCCATTTCTCCAACTTCTGCCTCAGGCTTGTTCTGCAAGAGCTTTGTAGCATATATTTATGTAAACATATATTAAATATATCATACTGATGGCATTTCAAACCAATAGGAAAACCATGGGTTCTTTATGAAGTGGTAACCAACAGTTCCAGATTCATAAAGCTAAACACGGTTTTATGGCTTAAACTAAAATTATTTCAATTGTGTTTAAAACATGAAACATTAAAGAAAGATAAAATTATAAAAATCTAGGGGCGCCTGGGTGGCTCAGTGGGTTAAAGCCTCTGCCTTTGGCTCAGGTCAAGATTCCAGGGTCCTGGGATCAAGCCCCACATCAGGCTCTCTGCTCTGCTGGGAGCCTGCCTCCCCCTCTCTCTGTGCCTGCCTCTCTGCCTACTTGTGATTTCTGTCTGTCAAATAAATAAATAAAATCTTTTTTAAAAATTATAAAAATCTAAAAAGAAAAGATAGCTGAGTATGTATATAACCATAAAATGGGATGAGAAATTTTAAGACTGGCCCCAAGGCAAAACCATGAAGAGAAAAACAGATTAGTCTACAAGAGCAGGTAAAACTTCTTGATGTCAACCATTCAGTAAAATGGAAAATGACAAAATGGAAACAGTACTTGCAATACACAAGGCAAATTGTTATGGGTCTTCACATGGAAAGAACATTTTAAAAACAAGAGTGGAATAAAAAGTAGGCTAAGAACCTGAATATAAGTGTTATATAACTTAGGGGCAAGTTTAATCTCATTCGTAGTCCCAGGCTTTCCTATCAATCAGAGAAGGTCTATTAGATGTCCAAGCCCCACATTAGTGAAAATGTGAGAAGACAGATGAGTACAATACTGAAGTCTGGGTAGAAGTAGAAATTAATCTGAACTGAAAATTGTCCATATTCAGGTGCAAAAGAAGCACCAAATATAGGAAGGCCCTTTTACCTATGAATTTTAGTTCTAGAAATGTAATGCTTTTCTTCTGCAAATGTAAACTGTGTTTAGAAACGGTCTTAAAAGATACCAATTACAAAACAATGTTTCTAGGGAGAAAATATTAGAACAGAAACAGCTCTCTAGAAACAAAAATTTGACTAAACAAACTCTAGTACATCTACACAATAAGACACTATGTAGCATTAAAAATAATGTTGAAACAATGCACATATTGACATAGAAAATGTCCATAAAACGTGGTTAGGTGAAATCACAGGTTATGAAACTTTTTATGGGAAAAGTGTACATAAATATAAAAACAATCTGAAAGCCACCAGCAGTCGTTTTTTAGTGAGTAGGATTATCATGGGTTTATCCCACTGTATTTTCTGACTTTATTAAAAATCTACTACTTCACGGGTAGGAAAAGTCAATATCTGAAGTTTCATTTTGAATGAAAATTATAAACATAAATCATCTGTGTATTCAACTAAAGTAGGTAGGAAGGGGACAAAATACTTCTAATTAAAAAATATAAGGAGAAGGAAATAATAAGGAGTCAAAGATAAATTAAGACATTATGAAAGACATTATGAAAAAAGATAAATTAAGACATTATGAAAGATAAATTAAGAAATTATGCCATTAATAAATGAAACCATGTGTTCTCTGAAAAAGCAATAAATAGACAAGAAATCAGAACAAAAATGTGCATATGCACTATGAGCTCAATTATGTCTAAAAGCACAGAAAATACCAGAAGTAAACACGCCAAGATGCTCAGAGTGGGTGCCTCAGGGCCTAGTGTTCATATATTTTTTCTGTCATTCTCCCATTTATTTTCCAAGGAGTGTACAAATGAACGTGAACTTATTTTACAATCCTAAAAAATTGATACTTGAAATTAGTATAAAGGAAAAACATAGGTAAGGAGGGTTTCAAGTGGACATGAAAGATAGCTAAAATCAGGCTGGAGTAAAAATGAAATCAGCACTGGCAGAACATCAGACTCAGGGGAGACAGATTCCTGCTCCCACTTAATCCCTAGACTCGGGGACCCCGAGATCTAGTATCTCCAGTACCCTGCCTATAGTCCAGGCCAAGATAGGACCCGGAGAAGGTGAGGCAAAGCGGCTGGTGTAGAAGGAGGCCTGGGTTGCGTGCAGCAGGAAGGAGGAAATCTGGAGTGCATATACAAGGGGCAACCTCAGAAGGTTCGGGTCCAGATTCCCAAATAAAGCGGTGATTATGGGCCCCACTAGGAAAGGATTAGGCTCCCAGGTAATAATCATAAGCAGTTATAAAGGGAAGCTATAAAGAGTCAGAAGGAAGAGAAGAGTATTTAGTAAACCAAACAACAAGGACAGGAGCAAAAGGGACAGGGAGCTCTAAGCCAGGGATGCAGGCACTGCCTCTCATTCTTAGAGATGATCTTGTAAATGTATGTGCTCTAAGCCCCCTTCTGTTTCATTAGCTTGTTAATTCTTACGATTAAGTGCCTATTCAAATTGCAAGTTATTTGTATATTAAAAGGTTATAGACATGTTAGATCAAATGTTCCAGATTTTTTCCAAAGCACAATGATCAAACAGTTGAATTTCAAAACCTATTGGGTTTTCCAAAGTTTGATGACATATTTTTGGCAAAACTAAGGGAAAGCAGTCACCCTCATACACTGCAGATGAGAATATAAAAATGCATTCTCCCTTGGATGGGAATTTCAAAATACCTAGCAAAATTGCATATTCATTTACCCTTTGACCCAGCAATTCCACCTCTAGAAACATATCCAAAAGGTGCAGTGGGAAAAAAATACACAAACATGTATACGTACGATGAATCACTGTGACACTTGTTACAATAGCAAATGCCTGGGAACAACACAAAAGCCTATCAGAAGAGGGCTGGTTCACTAAACTGCCCGCTCTCTATAATGGAGTGCTATAATGCAACCGTAAAATGGAGTACTATAATGCAACTGTACAAAGGAATAGTAAGTATTTCCATATACTGCTGTAGTTAGACATTAGGACATCCTCCTCAGTGAAGAAAACCAAGATGGATACATGACCAACAAGTGTGTGATATATTACTACGTATTGAAAACATGAGAGACTATGAAAATATGTAAGTATTTTTAAGTGGAAGGATATAATATAAATTTCTACAAAATTACTGATGCGGGGGTGGAGGAACAGAGCAGTGAGGACAGATACAGAAGCTGGACTTTGACAATAACATTGTCAAATGGGTCTATCTTAGGATCCATGTAAATAATTATAACACACAAAAATCAGTTAAAAAGCAACTCCTAGGGGCGCCTGTGTGGCTCAGTAGGTTAAAGCTTCTGCCTTTGGCTCAGGTCATGATCCCAGGGTCCTGGGATCGAGCCCTGAATCGGGCTCTCTGCTTAGCAGGGAGCCTGCTTCCTCCTCTCTCTCTCTGCCTGCCTCTCTGCCTACTTGTGATCTCTGTCTGTCAAATAAATAAATAAAATTTTAAAAAACAAACAAACAAAAAAAACCTCCTAAAAATCTAAAGCAAAATGAAGCCAATGAACCAGGCTGTGTACCTGGTTGATGATAAACCAAACAGAAAGCAACCACTGAATGTGACTTTTAAACATAATTATTTGACTGTCTATCCCTAGTGGGATATTCTTCAGGGACACACACAAGCATGCGTGTGCATGTTCACAAACACACACAGAGTTAAACTATCTTCAGGAATCATATTGCTGCTAGTCAATGTTGGTATTATTACCCTGAAGTAGTTTGTGTGCATAAGATGAATTAGCAAATATTTTGGTGTCATGGAGAATGAGAGGGTTTTTTTGGAGAATGAAGCTACATATGGATCAATTAAGTTTAGTAAAATGTTATAGTTCTAATTTGATTTGGAAGCAAAATTATTTACTTTAAGAATTTTGGGGTCCCTGGGTGGCCCAGTCAGTGAAGCATTTGCCTTCTTCTCAGGTCATGATCCTAGGGTTCTGGGATCGAGTCCTGCATCGGACTCATCGGACTCCCTGCTCAATGGGGAGTCTGCTTCCGCCTCTCCCTCTGCTGCTCCCACTGCTTGTGCTTTCCTTCTCTCCCTTTGTCAAATAAATAAATAAAATCTTTAAATAAGAAAAAAGTATTTTATCTCAAAAAATGTGCTTTTCCTTGCTCTGTCTACTAGAAAGACCTAATTATGAGAAAAATACTAGTATCCATGAGCACCGCTAGAGCCCAAAGAATGAAAACGTCCTTTGAACTGTATACATAAGATTTGTGCACTTTGGAAGCAACCCAAGTGAATAAGCAAAATGTGGTGTAGACACACAATGGAATATTATTCAGTCTTTAAAAAGACAGGAAATTCTGGAGGACACTCTAGTTGCTAATTACTTAACATCGACCTAGTAAGATTCAGAGAGTGATTAGTTCAGATAATGCATATACAGTGCTTATCACTGTGCTTAAAATACAGTCAACACTCTATCAATAATGGCTATTAATAAAAATGACAATAGGAATGAAGAAAATATTTTAAGACTTGGGTTTTTTCTGAGTCCAGTGTGGACACATTCTATATGCTCTGATACATAGTAGTGTCATTGTAATTACTTTTTTTTTTAAGATTATTTATTTATTTGACAGACAGAGATCACAAGTAGGCAGAGAGACAGGCAGAGAGAGAGGAGGAAGCAGGCTCCCTGCCAGGCAGAGAGCCCGATGCGGGGCTCGATCCCAGGACCCTGGGATCATGACCTGAGCCGAAGGCAGAGGCTTTAACCTACTGAGCCACCCAGGTGCCCCAATTGTAATTACTTTTTAAATAATCTGCATTTGAGATGGCCCTTTCCTCATGAAACAAATATTTATTTATTGGTTTATCAACTATGTGTGTATGTATGTACATATTATTTTCAAGAGGTTGGCTTTTTGGAGGGGGCACATGGATGGCTCAGTCAGTTAAGCATCTGCCTTTGATTCAGGTCATCATTTCGGGGTCCTGGGATCGAGCCCCACACTGGGCTCTCTGCTCAGTGGGGAGCCTGCTTGCCCCTCTGCCTGCTGCTCCCCCCACTCTCTCTCTCTTTCTCAAACAAATAAATAAATTCTAAAAAAAAAAAAAAAGAAAGAAAGAAAAAGAAGAAGAAGACTAGAAACTGACCCACGCTACAACATGGATAAACTTGAGGTATTATACTATGTGAAATGAGCCCAACGCAGGAAGACAAACACCACATTCAGCCCAGTATGAGGTTCAGAGAGCAGTCACCATCCCAGGGCCATCAAGTGTGGGAGTGCCAAGGGCTGGGGAAGGCAAAGGGAAGTTGTTTGCTATAGAGTTTCAGTTTTGCTGGATTTGAAGAGTTCTAGGCATGGCTATGGGTAGTGGCGAATGTTCTTAATATCAGTGAACTGTACACTTCGTAGTTAAGACATTAAATTTTATGTGAGGTGCATTTTACCACATAAAAGGACCAGAAAAACACACAAGCACACACAGAAAGAACACCAACTGTATGTCCAGCAATAATGGAAACACGAGGTGACTCAGGTATTGTCTGACCCACAGGTGCTGGCCGGGGAGGTTTCCCACGTGAAGCATTCCTGTGGGAGGGGGCCGGGTCCCACAGTCCCTGCTGCCTTCTCCACTGTGGAAGGAGCCCTTCCTGAGGAGAAGCTGAGTGGATTCATAGACCCAGTTTGCACAATTTCCGCTGCTTCTCCCTTATGTGCTGCTCCAGATCCTGTTTCTTTCCCTCAGCTCACTGCATGCCTCAGAATGCTTCATATCCTGCCCTGTGCAGCTTTTCTAAATGGACTTCCTGATTCCATCACTCCTCACCCACACTGGCTCCTGGCTTTGGTTCCGGATTCTCTCTCTCTCTCCCTTCACACCATAGTTCATCTTGAGTCTTTGTGTAGGACACTAACTGGCTTCTGCTCTAAGAATGGCCACCACATGTGGAATGAATGAGCATGGAACAGAGCATCACTGCGGTCTGAAAAGCAGGGAGTTGCCCACTCCTCTTGCTCCAGGTGCTCAGGCATAGACTCATGAAGCACTTGGGGAAGTGGAGTGTTAACAATCACAAAACCATAGCAGATTATATGAACCTTGGACTTTAGAGAGCTTCTGATTTCATTGCTCTTACACAGATGACCGGACTGCAGTCCCTAAGTAATGTGACATGGTCAGATGCCATCGAGCCATTGCAAAACAGAAAACAGAACACAGGACCCTTTACAATGAAGAGTGGGTTCAAACTAGACTGGGAGGGCAGGATACAGCTGTCAGGATCTGCTCAGCCTGCAGATGCTCACACCTTGTAAAGGGATATTACCTGTACATGGCCAGAGCATCTCCCTATTACCACTGCCATCCCCGCTTACGTTACAGCAGCCTACATGAATCCTGCTACATTCATTTTTATGGCTGCATAACATATTACCAGCAACTCATGACCCTAAAACACTCCTGTTTATTAACTCACAGTCCCATAGAGATGAGACGTCCAGGCACATCGTGACTGGGGTCTCTTCACAGGGTCTCAAAAGCTGAAATCCAGGGGGCTGCTGGGCTGTGTTCTCCTCTGGAGGCTCGACTGGGGAAGAATTTTCTTTCAAGCTTGTTCACGTTGTTGGCAGAATGCAGTTTCTTCTGGCTGTAGGATTACAGCCCCACTTCCTTTCTGGTCGTCAGCTACTCTTCCCTCAGAGTGGCAGCCCACACCCTTTGCCATGTGATCCCCTCGGGCAAGAAGACGCTCCTCTCATGCTTCAATTCCTCTGTCTCTGACTTCTGGCCCCAGATGTCAAGGGTCACATGCTTGGGTCAGGTCCACATGGTAATCCCTCCCTTGTAAAATCAGCTGCACCATTGAACAATCTAATCACAGAGTGAGATCCATTATATTCACACACACACACACACACACACACACGTTGCCCATGGTGTGCACACCACAGTGCGATTTGGGGACTATCTTAGAATCCTGTCTGCCACCATGCCCCAGAGCAGCCCCACAACCTAAACATGGGTCCAGGACTTAACACCACAATATTAGAGCTGAAGTTTGTGTTGGAAAGAACCTCCAAAGTCAGGAAAGTCAGCTCCATAGATTTCCATATGACGCTGGATTTGAACTTGATTCCAGCTGGGAGGTTGGAGGGGTACAGTTCTAGTTGGTCAAAGCATAACCAATTCTCTGCTCTGCCTTCTTGGTCAGACTCAAATCTTCATTATTTCCAGCTTGCTTGTTCCCCCACCTGCAAGAACCCTATGGAAATTATTCCTAATGGTCCATGAAAAGATCAAGGACCAACCAAACTCAGATGTCTTCAGTTGCCATGTTCTAATTTATTGGCAATATGTTGAGTAATGCTTTCCTGATTATTTCCCTGGTTTGGTTGCTTTACCAGATGAAAAATGGCCAAAGACAGTTATTAATTAAATGAAAATGCAGCAACCAGATGTGAAGATCCTAAACTCTTTTATTTTGAAGTATCTTTAGAAAGAAAAGAAAAGAAAGAAAGAAAGAAAGAAGAAAGGAAGAAAGAAAGAAAGAAAGGAAAGAAACGAAAACACTGGATAGAAGAGAAATTTGTCATACCTTTTAGCTTATAAATTTATTTTCAACATCCATATGCAACTAACTTCTGGTTTCATTTCCTATCAAACAATGCTTTGAACTTGTTTTCCTTCTAAAATCATCCCAAGTAAACTCATATTAGCCAGGGAGGCAGGCTGCTTTTGTTAAAGAAACTCTGTGAAAAGAAAATTGAATCCATTTCCAGAGCTGAAGAGAAAGCAGTGGTGAAAGACTAATTTACAAAGTGCACTGCACTGCTAATTGACGATGCTTGTCTTGTCTTTTTGAGACAACTCTCTAAAACTCAAGCATTTTAGAGGCATGAAGGAACCAGCGGTTCCTGATACAATCTCTTTGTGTTACAGATAAACTGAGACGGAGAGAGATGAAGCGACTTTCTAGAAGCCACCCAGCTGGTTAGTGGGTGCCCCAAGGGTCCAGCTTCCCAAGGGTGCTGCATGTGGCCAGGGAGTCCCTGACCTCTGGAGCAGAGCCAAGGAGCCCCCCAAGATGCCTCCAACCCACTTATGGTTTCATGCAGAGGGTGTTGCTAACGGAAATGCAAAATGACGTAAATTAGGCAGATTCTCATGTGTTAGTGTTTTGAACAAAGTCAGAACATCTGTCTTCACTTTGCCCTTGCAGGAGAATCTTCTGCATGAGCATGCTTGGGCCCATTCTGATGATCCTTTGCAGGGTGGGCCGAGCGGTGAGGGTGATGTATCACTGAGGGGCATCTCAGGGTCGGCAGTTGGACTCCTAGAGTCTGAAGTCTAGAGTCTGAAGACCACCTTTTCTAAGGAGAGCTGAGGTAGACCCAAAATAACTTCCCAAGGATGCTATTTCATGCCTCATGTCCCTAAAGGCTTTAATCCCTCTACTTGTCAATGGGTCAGTAGTGATTACTAAGTTATTCAATACTATTTTTTTTTTACTGATAAGAGACACTTTGAAACTTAAAAATCATTTGCAAAAGAATTATTTAAGTGTGATGTGTTGACCTAAAAGTCATTAATAGTACTTTGGGGTACAAAAAAAAAAATGAAAAACAATTATAAAAACCTATGGGTTTTGTAAAGAATAACTTTTAAATTCTTTTTAAATACCAGACCTGTCAATCTTAGCACTATTGGCACTGTGGGACAAGTAGCTTGTCCTGTGAGTGCCTGTCCTGGGCACAGTAGGATATTACACACAGGCCAGATGTCAGTAGCATAGCCCCTCCCTGAGTTGTTATGACCAACAATGTCTCCAGACATTGCCCAGTATCTCCTGAGGGCCGATGGCACCTGTCAGCATGTTATTGAAGATCAGCAGTCCATTTCGGACTTGAATGGGGACAGTATGCTTTGCTATCCAGGGCCAGGGAGCCCGCAAAGGCAGTTTTACAATGAAATCAATATCCAATACCACCAAATATATATATCTGAAGTTCAATTTAAAGAAAAACTTCCTAACAGGCAGAACTTCCCAAAGGAAACTGCTGCCTGAGGAAATAGAAGGTTGATTATTAATAGATGTGACTGACAGAAAGGAGAGTCAGAAAACTATCTGGCACAGACTGATGGGAAGGTAACAGTAGGTAGAAGAAGGGATAGGAGAACATTCAGCTCTCTCCATTCAAGAGACCGGCATCAGCAGGTATTCAAAAAAACAAAAACAAAAAACAAAAACTTACCGATCTGTAAAACATTTCTGCTTAAAAGCCTGTTTTCCATCACTTAATGTTTCCAATTGGGTGAGCTAATAATGTCACACTGTAGAAAATTCAGAAAGTACATAAAAGTACAAAGAGACATAAAAACAATCACCCTCAATCTGGCCAAAAGAAATTGCTCTTGACGTATGTTTATATTTCTGTCCAGATGATGTTCTCTGTGTGTTTTCACATTGTTGAGCCCAACTTGTCTTGCTCTAAAAATTCTGTATTCAGTTTTCGCCCTGTCAAGAAAACTCTGGAAGCAAAACGTATCCTAATGTAATTAACCATTCTCCTATTGTTGGGTATTTGCAAAAGTCACCAAGACAAAAGCAATTTTGGTCCTGATGGATACATCTCATGATTGTAATATACTTAGCTCAGCACCTAGCTTGACACAGAGTAAGTAAAGTGCTCAGTGAATGAGTAAGAGGGTGAGTGAGTGTTGTTATGACATGGAGAAATTGCTTCCCTGACAACTTAAACTCCCACCAACAGTGAATTTCTATCTCCTAAAACCTTCACTGTCATTAGCTATTACCCTCTCTTCACTTCGCGTAATTCGATGGGTGAAAATAGAACTCGTTGTTCTCTTAATTTAATTTGCATTTCTTGACTACCAGGGACATTGACTATTTCAGTAGTCAATGTGTTTTGTAAAGAAGATCTGCTTATGACCCTGTTTTGAATTTCTTGAAAACTTAGTTCATTCCTTTATTACTTGCATGAGTCTCGCTCTTAATAATGATATTTGATATTAACCTCTATCTTTTGCAGATGTTTGGGGTTTTTTAAATTTATAATTTCAAGTTTGCCCATGAATTTGCTTGGGGGAAAACTCTCAGACAAGGCAAATTTACAAATACAAAGTATAAAACTCTTGACAAAACCTATTGCCATAGGACACAATTAATAGAACGAAATCATGGGAGAATTCATACCTAATGAAATAGAGAAAATGAAGCAATTTGAAAAGGACTTTGACATTCAATTGCTGGACTGTCTGGAAATAGAAGGAGTGGCAACCATTAAGTGACAACAGACATTTCAAGGTTAAGAAAATCCATTTGGAAATCTAGGAGCTGAAACACACAGTCATTGAAATAAACAGAAAGTCAAAAGATGGCTTAAACTGTATACTAGATATAACAGAAGAGGGAACCCATGAATTAGAACATGGAGCTAAGGAAATCACTCAGAATGTAGCACAGAGAGAAGAAAAATAAGTTCGGAGACTTAAATGTTGATGGAATCCAAGATTCATCTAATAGGAGTTCCTGAAGGAGAAAATGGGCAAGTGGGGACACTTAAGCAGATAACAACATAGAATTATTCATAATTGAAGAAATATGAGTCCCCAAATTGAAGAGGCTCACCGAGAGATGAGAAGGATTGAATTTTTTTTAAAGAATCCATACATACACATATGATGAGAAACATCAAAGAAAGTAAAATATTTAAAGCACAATAAACAAATAACAGATTAGAAGCAGAGTATTTATCAATACGAATAGATGCCACAGCCCTGAAATAATAGTTTCAGATGTTAAGGACATAGAACTCTCAATCTTGAAATCTATGCTCAAGTACATTTCTATATAGAGATATACAATGTCTAAGAGAGTTTCTGTGCATGCACCGGTGGTTTCCAAATTTGCCTGCATATTGGAATCACCTTGGAAGCTTCATAAACACTGATGTCTGTGTCCCACCCCCAGAGATTATGATTAGTTGAGCTGGAGTGTGGCTTGGGTTTTGGGATTTTTTCTAACATGCAGATAAGTCTGGCATTCATTGCCATAGACCCTTGAATAAAGAATGAACTTTAACAACAACAAAAATGAGCCCAAAACACAACAAAGGAGTATCACAAAACATAGTGAACAAAGAAGAAAAATGTTCTGGTCATTAAATATTAAACTTAAACTAATACAGCAAAAACTCCAAATTGGATCTTTATTATAAAATATAATAATAATAGTGAAAAACATATCTATTTGAAAAATACCAGGAACTAAAATTCTAAATAACAACATGGATGATAGGAAGAAGGAAGTTCAGAGGGAAATTATTGTGTTCCTGGATTCTTGTCTTCTTTGTAAAGAGGGCTTAGAGTTAATTACCAAATCATTTGAAAAATAAGTTGAATCAATTACTAAAGAGTTATAAGGAGTTATAGGTGACCATGAAAAGTACTGATACAAAATGTTTAACTTTCAAAGGAGCAGGTAACAGGAAAATAAAGAAAACTTTCAACCTAACAAAGTCAGGAAAGAGAAAAAGAACTAAGGAAAATAATGTTGTTGGGGGGAATGATGCTAGAAATAAGTCCCAATGTGTCAGTAAACTCAATAAATGTAAATGAATTAAATTATCTTTCTAAAAACATGTATTAAAAAAAAACAGAACAGATACTAAAATTGAAGCCTTGACTAGATGCCAAGATAAAGGGATGTGAAAATCCTAAATGAAGTATCAGATTCACAAAGGAAAGAGTTGAGACAAGTCCACTGGCTTTGAACTCACACCTTCAAGAATACGGTGAGAACATAGATTTGTGGGGACAGTATAGATTTGTGGAGCATGTCTGTGGTGGAAGGGGTATTTATAGCTGGACCCTCCCAAGAGGGAAGGGTGGGAGGGGTGACACTTCCCCCACCCCCAAGAGAATGGGCTCAGCTGTGGTTTTTGGAAAAGCTGTATAGGTTTGATGCTGAGGGCTTGCTCTAGACAATGACTTTCTCCTGTCCAAAAAGAGGGGTGGCCAGGTGCTTTCACAGGAGTGTGAAGGCTCATACAACCAGAAGTGGTTAGACACAAGTAGCCCTCCTATACCAGATGCCAGGCATTCAAAAGAGAAGGAAGCAGTGTGGGAGACAGGGGCAAGAGACAGACAAGAAACAGAAATAGGTATGCACATGCACACACATGCACACAAACACACAGCAGCTACGTGAGGTCCTGCCCTGGAGGACCACCCAAAGTGTCTAAAGGACCTTCAGCAGCAGAAGCCACAGGAGAGTCACCCTCTCAGATCCAAGCAGAGAGGCAACCAGCAAAGTGGACCCCAGAGGTCCTACACAGGGGTGCCACTGAGGGTATGAACAGCTCTGAAGAAATGGAAAGTGCTCCATGAGAGCTGTTTAAAACCTTCACTGGACCTGCAAGGAGGAAGTTCTCCCCACCCAACACACACACACATACACTCCTCTCTTCTCTCCAAGGATTCTAGCCTGGCCGAGAGTGGCACCTCCACGGGGGCTGTCAACTCTACAATCACAAAGCTCCTGGGGGACAGAGTGGTCAGTGAATACCATCATTTCAATTAACAGCTCAGAGGCACTTATTCGATTTCTGAATTGAGATGTGTTTGAGGTGGCACACTAGAAGTCAGAGGTGAGTATGGGACCTGCCCAAGTCATGACCACCAATAAGCACACTTTACAAAGACAAGGGACAAAACTAAAGTCCTGCCCTCACTATGGCGTAAGTTGTATTTGTTTCACATACTAGTTACAAAATATTCAGCTACACACAGTGCATGAGAGAAACACCCTGAACACGCCAAAGGCAAGGAAACACAAGGTGTAAATAAAGAGAAGAGAAAGAGGCAATCGCTGAACAAGGAAAGCTTGCCTGGCTTTATAAATATTGGACAAAAGAGACTTTAAGGCAAAAAGTATTATTAGGGCTAAAATGATCATTTTTAAGGATAAAAGCAAGAGCTCCCTGGGAGATGAATAATCTTCAGTACACATACATCAGATAGGACAGCCTTACCACATACAAAGCAAGAATTGACAGAACCATAGCAAGTTGGATAACAAATCCAAAATCAAAGCAAAATATTCTAACACACTTCTCTTACTAACAGATAAGTCAAGCTTTCCACATACCAGCAAGAATAGAAAAGATTGAAACATGCTAATTGACATATGGGATATAGATAGACTGTATATGGAGATGAGACATAGAGATGAAGATGGCATGGGGATGGAGGTTGGGTAGCGATGGAGATGGGGATACGGATGGAGACAAAGATGGGCATGGGGATGCAGATGGGGTTGGGGTTGGAGATAGGGATGGAGATGGGGAGGGAGATGGGGGTGGAGGAGCACATGAGGATGGAAATGGAGATGGGGATGGGAAGGGGTTGGGGATGGGGATGGGGAAGAGATGGGATAGAATGGAGATGAGGAAGATGAGATGAAGATGGGGATGGGGATGGGGTTGGAGAAGGGAATGAGGTTAGAGAAGGGAACAGGGATGGAGATGGGAGGGGATGGGGTTGGAGATGGAGATGTGGATGGTGATAGAGATGGAGATGGGGATGGAAATGGGCTGGAGATGTGGATGGAGATGAGGATATGGATGGAGATGGGCATGGGGAGGGGATGGAATGGAAGTCACGATCGGGATAGAGATCAGGATCGGGGGTGGAAATGGGGATGGAGACAGAGAGAGGGAAATCCCAGAGCCACAGATACAGGCTATGCATTCTTTTCAAACTCACAAAATATGTTTTTTAAATTTGAGTACATACATAATGGATCACAAAGGAAGTATTGAAAAATTCCAATGATTTGAAAACATGCACTCCACAATGATTTTATAAATAAAATTTTAAAGTCTGCTAAAATACACCCATACATTGGAAACTAAATAGCATGTTTAAATAATTCGTGGATCTGGAAGAAATTGTAATGGAGATTATAAATACTGAGAACTGAATGACAACAAAGGAATTATACTCAATGATCTGTGGGAAGCAGATGAAAGGATATAGGGAATTTATAATATGAATATACATATATTAGAACACAAGAGAAATTTTAAATTAATGAGCTAAGAATTCACTATGAAAATTTAAAAATGAAAATCAATGTAAAACAAAGGAAAAACAAGAAAATAAGAAAGTTCACAATTATGGAAATTGTAAATCAAGAAGTAATAGGGAAAAATGAAAAATCTCAAGAGCTGATTCTTTACAAAGAATTGGTAAAAAATACAAATTCTTTTCTCTTTTTTTCAGATTTTATTTATTTATTTGACAGACAGAGATCACAAGTAGGCAGAGAGGCAGGCAGAGAGAGAGAGAGAGAGAGAGAGAAGAGGAAGCAGGCTCCCCGCTGAGCAGAGAGCCTGATGCGGGACTTGATCCCAGGACTCTGGGATCATGACCTGAGCCAAAGGCAGAGGCTTTAACCCAACGAGCCACCCAGGCGCCCCACAAATTCTTTTCTTGATTAACCAAGAAAAAAGGCATAAATAAATATCAGAAATGAAGAAGAAAAGAATCACTCCTAAGTAGTGATCAAGGTACAAAAATAAATGAACAACTGCGGACTAATATATTTGGAATCTTATATATGGTGAACAGTTCTCTTCAAAAAAGAAAAAAAAAAGAAATTACTGAAGCTTCTCTTTTTTAATAACATGCTCCAAATCCTAGAAGAGGAGGGAGGACTATCTCCTTTATGAGGCAAGCATCCCTATGGTAACAAAACCAGATGAAGCAGGAAAAATAGGAAAATTATAAGAAATTTCTGCACAGCGAAGGAAATGATCAATGAGATAAAAAAGCAACGTGTTGAATAGGAGAAAATATCTGCAGACCACACATCTGATAAAGCGTTAATATAAAAAACGTATTAGGAACTCATACAACTCAATACCCAAACGGCAAGTCATTCAATTGGAAAACAGGCAGAGGACCCGAATAAACATGTTGCCCGAAGAAGACACATACATGGCCAACAGGAACCTGAAAGGGTGTGCACCAGCACTCACCAATCCTCAGGACCACATAAATCAAAACCACAATTCACACCTGCTGGTTGGCTTTTATCAAATGGATAAGCGGTTAAGTGTTGGTGAGCAAACACTTCAGAGCAAAGGGAACCTTTGGGCACTGTTGCTGGGAATGTAAATTGGTGAAGCCACTGTGGAAAATGGTCCTACAGCCCAGCAATTCCACTTCCGGGTATACATCCTGAAGAAATCAAATTGGTATCTCAAAAAGATATCGGCATTCCCGTGTTCATTGCAGCATTACTCACGGTAGCCAAGATGTGGAAACCACCTAAGTCCTAAGTGTCCACTGACGGACAAATGGATAAAAAAGATGTGATGTATACATATAAAATGGAATACCATTCATCCATGAGAAGAAAGGAAATTCTGCCACTTATAACAAGATGGTAGGAGAAATAGAAAAATGTGGAACAAAGGGTACAAGCATCCAGTTAAAAGATGAATAATTTCAGAAAAAAAGATGATTTCTGGGATTCTAATATTCAGCAAGTTCACTACAGTTAGCAAATGATATTGTACGCTTAAAATTTGCTAAGAGAGCAGATTTTAAGCACTCTCTCTGCACCCAAATAAAGGTAGCTACGTGAGTTAATGGACGTGTTAATTAACCTCATTAGGATAGTCATTTCACGATGTAGACATACATCTAATCATCACAACATACACTTTAAATAGATATAATTTTGTCAATTATACCTCAATAAATCTGGGGAAGTTAAATAGTTAATTAATTTTTTAATTAACTCAAAACACCAAATAAAATACTGGCAAATAGAATCCTAAAACACCTGAGAAAAAATATAAATCATGACCAAGGTAGATGTATCTTGGGACAACATTAGATAATCTGGCGATGTGATTGGCCATAAAAACTGGTCAAAGAAGAAAATCAGGATCACCTAAACAAATGCAAAAGAAGGCTTTGATAATACTAGTGAATCATGATCAAGGGAAAGAATTCTTGCCAAGTAGGAACAGAAGGTAATTTCTTAGTCTATTAATAAGTATCTACCCGAAACCTTCCAGAGATATTCTAGTGGGAACATACTGACATTTCTCTTTAAATCTCCGAACTGGGGGACATGGAGCAACACAACTGACTAGATGCTTTCAAAAGGTCACGAAACCCAAAAAGGGGGGGAGGGGCAGGGAACTGCTCTCAATTTATAGAGATTAAAGAGTGGCCCCTCAACACAGTGTGTGAGCCTGGCTGGAGCCTGGACCGAGTGAGAAACAGTCACAAGGACCCTCTCTGGAAGGACAGCTGGTCACGTTTCTCCCAACTACAGCCATAGAGGATCTTCAGTTTATTAATTTAGACATTAGATTTATTTAATTTAATAAATAAATAATGCAATAAATACATTTATTAATGTATACATTAAATGCTCTTCCCACCAAAATGCCAAAGTACACTTTCAATACTTCCTGGAAATTTTCAAGTTGTCCCTCAAATTATCTAGGGTGAGGACGAGCTAAAGCCATGCGCTGTAGGGTAGTGAAGAGGAGGGGAGTGCCTTGCCGGGAGATTATAGTCCTACAGAGGCATGGGACCCCTCCTGGCTCCTGGCCTCATTGCCTTCTGCAACCCTGCCACCCAAGAACTGCCCTGGACCCCCATCCCCCATGCAAGAGGCCCTTGCTCTTCCCACCCCTGCCTTCAGCCCACCTGGGGCCAGAGCCACCTGTTAGAGGGTCATGACACCAGCCCTTCTGAAGTGCCCGTCAAAATGTCACAGTCTGTGGGGAAGGAAAGCCACAGCACTCAAGCTGTCTGGATGAGGGTGTGTGGAGGGATGGGGGTCTCCATCCTCCCCCGTGTCTTCCACGTCCCCGCGGCAAGGACAGAAGGTCACTGCAGCTCTCTGCGCTCCAGCTGCTGTGCCAGGCGGGGGACAGGCCATCTGGATCTCTTCTGCGGAAAGAAACCAAGCCGGGAACCAAGTCAGCGAAACCGAGGGCAACCCCACCCTGTCTCGGAGGCCTTGCCACCTTGTCACTCTCTCCCAGGCTCCTGGAAGCATGGAGCATTGTGGCCTCTGAACTCTTGTCCTGTGGACTCCTTTGCTCCCCCGGGGGTGGGACTGTTGCACTACACGAGTGTAGTCCTCCCCACCCGCCCAGGATGCCCGTGGCTGGGCTTCCTGGCACTGTGCCAGGCCTCGGCCTGTGGGGAGGGGGGCTTCCCTACCAAGGGCCACCTGAAAGGGACCCAAACCTGAAACTTCTACAATACAACAACCAAGGCTGCTGGGTGCAGCGGGCATCACTGAAGTGAGAACCCCGCCCTTCCAGAGCCCAGGAGCCCCCTCCACCCCCAGCCTGGGTCCTCTCTGGGAAGGGGCCCTGAGAGCCTTCTGCGTTCACAATGGGAAGAACTCTGCATGACAAGGAATCCAGAAAAGGAAGATTCAGAGGCCCAGAGAGGAGGGTGAAGAGATCTGGGAACTGTTCCAGGAGGTTCCAGCTGAGCTGGCTGAAGCCTGGGAGATGGAAGGACACATTTGTCTCTTCCCGATTATTAGGACCAAAGAGCTTTATTCTCCAACAACAGATCCTTCCAGGGAAAGCTCCACATCTCCAAGGCACGCATGGGATTCCTATCAGAATTCATAACCATCTTCCCCACCCGTCTGGTGAGGTGGTTCCCGTGCAACCGTAATCTCCTCCACGTGGCCTCCTGCTCGGCCAGCTTCTCAGCTAAAACTAAAATCTATTCATCAACAAATACTTGAGTATTGACTGTGCTGCGGGCTGGTTCCCAGATCCCAGTACCCCATGTGCAGTAACACGCCTTTTGTAGTGAAGTACTGCATCAGATGACATGTAGAAACATGCTTCTCTGGAGCCTTTTCTCATGCGTGAAACTTAATGGAAATTAACGGTGAGCCATTTGCATCAAGAGTGGAGAACAGGGCATCTCTGAGCTGCAGGTGAGTGTTCTCCTCCTCTCTTCTTCACCCCCAGCTGGGACCTCAGCCGGACCACACTGCTGTGTGGGTGCCCTCCTGGGGTGACCACACGGATTCCACAGACACGTGTGAAGAGCAGGGACATCTTCCCATGTGGATAATCTGACATGGAAAACCCAGCCCAACCTATTCTGAAGATGAAGCAAAGTCAAGACCCTCTCCTTGCCCCTGTAAATACAGGCAGAACATTTCTCTTTCAAACTCCTTTTCCAGGAGTTTTGCAGAAGGTCCGGCTTTTCTGTGTCTCTGGGTCTATCCCCACTGGCTATCAGGCATCTCTGGGCCTGTCCCCACTGGCTGTCATGCATCTCCCAGTCTGTCCCCATTGACTGTCTTGCACCTGTACATCTGCCCCACTGGCTCTTATGTGTCTCTGACACTTTCAAGTCCATTCAACTTGCAGTTGAGGGACAGGCCCCCTGCCAAAGGGTGGGTGCCAAGGTGCACAGTCCTAAGAGAGTCCTGCCCTTGAGGGGTTCCCAGTCTGATTGAGGGAGAAGCAGGTATGAAAAGGAAAAGATGACACAAGTAAATGCAGGAACACTGGGAGGGAAGGAATTTTGCCCAAGACTGGGGAAAGGAGTGCTCCAGGCTCCCAGAGCCCAGCACTGGGGTTGGCCTCAGTGGATCCCTTACACTGCACTTTACTTGCACATTAAGGATGATTCTAACGTAAAAATCCCACACTCTTGATCGGCTGGGTTACTAGTTTCTTTGTTTTTACTTTTTATTTGGTGGCAACCTCACAACAGAAGGATTCCAGTTCTTAAGGGCAGGAGCCTCAGCCACCGTCCAAGCCCCCCACCAGCACCTCCGTGAATGCTGCCTAATCATGGTGGTTGGCTCGGCCATGCCTCAAATTTTTCATCTCTGGACTGGACACATTTGGGTTTTGGCCTTGGGATCCGACATGAGCAAACGAATGCCAATGTTTTAGTTTGATTTGGGGCTATCACGAGATCTTTGCAGGAAGAACATTTGGGGGGAATAACCTCACTGAGTTATTGTTCTAAGAAGGAACTGAAAAGCAGCAGGAGAGAGAGAGAGGGAGCAGGAACTGATGTCGTGCCATCCGCAAGACGCTAAGGTAGGAAGTGTTGCCTAGGAGTTTCCAAATGCACCAAAATGTGCCCAAAATGAAAATCTTTAAAAAGAATGAAGCTCCGAAAAGGGGAATGTGTACTGCTGGAGAGGCCCTGACTGTCCCCGAGTGGGCCACCCGCATGCCCAGCTGCCCCCGGCGCAGAGCATTTTGATCACAGGTCACTAGGCTACTAGGGAGGTCACATCCCAGTGAGCTAGGTTTGCGGGCTCCCCAGGGCAGGGGCCCGTTTCTCTGCCGCTTGCTACGGAGATGCTGGGTCCCTGGTCCCAAGTTCCTCCCAGGAGGACGGTGACTGTGGCATGGTTCACTCCGTGTGCAGCCGCCAGCCAGCCCAGTGGACACAGGGGACAGGCCCAGTGCCACCTGCTCTGCTCCTGCTGTTTGCTGGGCTGGGAGTGGTCTGGGATGAACTGATGTGTTCAGACACCTCGAGAGCTGGTGTCTGCTTCAGCATCTGCGGAGTGGTGGCAAGACAGCCACTTACTCCCACGTCACCTCCTCTGGGGTCTTGTCATTCCTTGTCATCCTCTGCAAGCTACAACAGTGGGCCCAGTTCCTAGCCAGGGGACGAACTGGTCAAAATGGTCCAACTTTATAGAAAAGACAAAGGACGGAAGACGGGGGAGCCCGGGAGTAGAACATTGTAGAAGATCCCTAGATCTGATAGGGACCAGAAACTGGCTCTACTGGTGGCCTTGGCCAAGGGATTTAGTCCCTGTGCCTCAGTTTCCCCACCTGTTCCATGGACGAGTTTGGTCAAGGATTCCCAGGGCCTCATTGGGGATGAGCATACCCATTCCCACTGAAGAAGAACAGGAGCCGGTGGCTGACTCATGGGGGTGTTTGTGTATTTCTACATCACAGGCTAAATGGTGGGACCCCAGATCTAGGCTTTGTATACCTTATGGGTGTGGGGTGGGTGATTCTGATGGCCATCAGCTCCTCCTGCCTGTAGAAGAGAGGCAGATGGTGCTGGAAACCCAGATGCAGAGGGCAGGGCAGGTGGGCGGGCAAAGCAGCGTCCAGGGCAAGCTAGGAGAGGACAGGACATATGAGATAGGAGAGGATGGCAGCCTGTGTGGCCGCCTCCCCCAGCACCCAGGGCGCTGGCCCCCACACTCCAGAAGCCCAGGGACCTCGGACACGAGGGTTGGCCCTCAGCTCACTGACACCTGGAGACGGCCGCATTCTGGTTGTCTGAGAGTTCTGACCAAAAGTTTCAGACTGATCTCTTTTGTTTTAACCTTTGCTGTTAGAAATCTTAGAAAAGTGTGTGGTTCCTTTCCCAGCCTCGGTAAACACAGAAGAGAAGCCCAGACGACTGTTCGGAGGCCGGAGGCTGCTGAGCTGCCTCTGGGCTCCTTTCAGGCTCCTGTCTCAGGAACGCACTGAGCTTGGCTTTCCTGGGGCAAGGCATCTTCTGGGTCAGGGGAAGGCATCTTCTGGGTCGAAGCAAGCTCACCAGGAGGGCAGCATGGGGTCGGCAGGGGGACATGCCCAATGGACCGAGGACCCCAACCGGCTCAGCTGCATTTCCACGTGTCACCCCGAGCCCCACACGGCTCCCCCAGCAAGGAAGTCCTTCTTGACGAATGTAACTGAACTGAGACTCCCGGTGTTGGGCCCCTTGTTGATTCCCACCCATCGTGAAATTAGAGAAACGCCATCCCAGGAGGCCAATCTTCAGTTATCTCTGTGTTTCTGGAGCCACACATAATGCTTGACATCAGCTCATTTTCAGTGACAATTTTGAATGAAGTTAGAGCAGGGTGTCATTCTACGCACCGCGTGATCCCCCACTCGCTTTTGTCACAGAGTTCCAAGGACAACGACAGGACATAGGAGGAGTCCCCTTATCAGAAACTGGCTGGCACAACAGAAAAGACCCCCACGCACTGACACAGATTGAGAGTCAGACCACGGTCCCCAGTCACCCCATGGTGGGACCTGGTGGCCAGCAAGTCCACCACCCGTATGGCCTTTCCAATGAGCGGACAGCCAAGATCGGCCCTTTGTCTGAAGGAAGCATTGAACATGAGATACAGAAACTAAAATCAACAAAAAGATTTTTAAAGAGAACTAAGAAGAAACACATAAAGCAAAAGTCAGGGGAAAAAAATCAAGATAAATAAAACGGATGCCCTCAGAAAGCGAAGAGAAGATTTGGCCCTCATCAAATGGGAGGGGATGCTGAAAACAGGGAATAGAAACGTGCTAGCAGAACTTCCCAAAGGGGATATTTGAAGTTGGGGAAATCCACTAGAAAGTGCAAATATAGATCGAAAAATAAGAGGGGAAAGCTGAGAGCTGAGAAGAGGTGATTATCAAATAAATATTTTAAAACCTTTCCTACAACTAAAGAATACGAGATCCCCAGTGGAAGGGGCCCACCCAGCGCCCAGCACAGTGACTGAAGGAAACCTCATACCCTGAGAATCCTTGAGATGTTTCACTGGGGGGTAAAGAAGAGCCCAGAAAGTTTTCAGAGAGAAGGAGCTGGTCACTGGGAGAGGCTGAAACCCAGAGTAGCGTAGACTTCTCGACAACAATGCCAGGAGCTCGAGGAAAGTGTCAGGACTCCCAGCCACACTTTTGATCACACATAAAAAGGAAGGAAAGAAGTGTGCCAACATTTCAAGGTAGCAGAAAGTATACTTCCCATGTACCGTTCCTTGGGTTCTTATTGAAGAATATCTTCCACGGAATGAAAGGATTAGATCAAAAGAGATAGGTATAAAGTCCACAAACCAGAGAAGCCCACAGGGTAGTGAGGCTCAGGGAACGTGTCAGAGGATGGAGGAGATGCCCCACAGCGAGCCTTGTGTTGAGGCTGAAGGAGGACCAGACTGGGCAGGAGGTCAGAGGGCATGGGGTCACTGCCAAGACAAAGGAAATTACAGAATGTGAGTGACCATGTTGAAGGGGTTTTAGAGTTTGTAGCAAGGTTTAAGGTTGAATTTAAAAATAGATGCATAGAAAAACAGATTTTAAGGGGGGGGGGGGCTCATCAACGAAAGGAAAAAGGTTGTCCCAAGGGGAATAGAAGAACGTAAGCTTTGGGTACAAGTACCTTCATTGTGAAAAATATTTTCATGAGCATAAGAACAAACATCAAATACTGATTTGACCAAAAATTGGGCAAAGACTTGTGATGAGGGGCTAGGGGGTGGGGCGGGGTGCCTGGGAGGGAGTGTGTTCTTTCCACAGCAAGAGATCAAGACCGGAAGCTTGTTATGTAGAAACAGCTCCAAGAATTACAAAGACCTTTCTCTGGATACTTCAAGAGAGATGGCAAAGGGCATGAAAGTCTTGTTTGACCTCTTCAACCAAGTACTCCCTTTACTTTGATTAGAAAGTGTTGGTTTTCTTAAAGGAAAAAAAAAATCAGGCCACCCTGAGACATTTTCATTATATGACAAAATGCCTGAAATTTGAAAACTATCAAATTTTTAAATCTTTGAGGGAAAAGATGTGAGCAGAGACTTTTCTCTGCTCAACAAGCTGTTGTACCTGGAGGAAAGAAATTAGGAGACATTTTTAGATATGGATTCTCAAGAACAGTCCTACATGAACATACATATTTCCTTAAACATTACCAGAATATATATCCATAGTCGAATCAATAAAAAGTCACCAAAACTGAGAGGTCAAAGGTATGGAAAATACATATTTTCAAAACTTACGGAGATCAATAAAAGTAGTTTTCAAAAAACATCCGTTTCAATGAGTACCACTGGAATACTCATTAAAAAAATGAAAATATTGCAATTATTCTTGGAGAAGATGCTGCTTATGTTCTGAAATTCAATAATAACATCTTGGATCAAGCCCCAGAACATAGCACTGCAGGTTAAAAGGAAGGATGAGTGCACAAAGAATTTTTGACACACTTAGGTAGAGAGGCTTGGTACAATCAGAGCCGGAAAAACCCTAAATGGGCGTGTGTGCTCCTCTTAGGGGCACAGATGAAAACAGCCAACATGTCCCCACACAAAGGATCAGAAGACCAACAGATTGTTACTGCCTAGAATCTCGCCCACAGTGAAAACAGGAGTCACCAGGACAAGATGTAAAATACATTCTCCTGTTGTGCCCCCCTTCTCTTCTGACACCCTCTTACGATTCTCCACTAGAAACCCAAAAGAGAATCCAACAGGTGCACATTGTCCTCAACAGCAACTCAGCCCTAGGCAAGACAGTGGTGTGGGGATGGCCCAGGTAGGGAGAGAGAAACAGGGCAGAGGCAGATGTGGGAGACAACGCATGGAGCTTGGTTTCAGAAAGCACCTTGAAATTGTCCACCGAGGCGCTGGGGAAGGATCGGTGAGCAGAACTGAGCCGCCCAGAGAAGGTGGATTCCAAGCCAGGATTTCCTACTCACTACTCACAGGTTCTCCTGGAGCTTGTGGGGGGTGGGGGGTGGGGCATCCTGGAACCAAGCCAAGACTTGGTGTCTTATTCCTGAAACTGGGGTAATAGAGTGCTCGCCTGCCCCTAGGATGTAGTGGTGCTGCAGTGATGTCAGGAACATGCCGGTGGGACCCCCGGGGCCCCTCTGCGTGCCCTGCCCAGGAGGTGGTCAGGCTAATGCCTTGCACATGGGCCGTCCGCTATGCCTTCCTCCACCTGCCTCCTCCCCGCCCCCCATCACCTTCTCTCCCTCAATGGCCCCAATGAGGTAGTTATGCTTTCTTCCTTCCAAAAGCTGTTGCAAACGTTAAAGAGCCATTACTCTAAATTATTGAAGATGCTTCTGTCTGAAGTGGACGTTTGAGCCTGTCGGGAAATTTCACCTTCAAAGTCGTTGAGTTGGTTCAGAACAATCCCTCACGCGTAATGTTTCCTTGATGGGGTTTCCAAGCCCCTTGGAGCCTGTCTGAAGTGAAGCAGTCCACGCTGGGGCCCTGGGGAGTGGGGGTAGGAAGAGCCCCCCAGGCTGTCTGCCTGCTCAGCATTAACTAGGCGTGGCACACAACAGGTCTGAAACAACCCTGCTTTCTCAGGAGTCATTGTTATGCTGAACTCACCAGTTAACACCGCAAAGCCAAGAATAAGAAGGTTTCCTGCAAGAGAAAAGAGCAAGTGCCCCCCGCTAGGCTGGCCAGAAACCTCTCAGAGCTCGCCCTCCTAGGAAGTGGGGGCTGGGGCTGGGCTCCGGGCTTCTGGACTGTAGGCTCTGACAGCCAGAAATCCAGCCAACGCCAGGGGGGGCTGCACCTGGGAAAGGCTGCCCCGACACGCATTACCCTTGGACAACAGCAGAATATTTACCTCTACAGAGGTTGAAACCGAGTTACCACAAGTATCCAAAATTACTCTACAAAAGGGAGGTAACAATGTTCCCTTAAGAAGAAATCCTATCAACCCAGCACAGGTTGGAGGTTGCCAGCTGCTGCAGGGGTTGGGAGGGCGGGGAACCACTTAATGGTTAATGCTCTCTACTTTGCCGAAATGGAAACACTTTGAAAGGAGACAGAGGGTGTGGTTTCACAACAGTGTGAATGGATTCAAGGCCACTAAATTGCTCGCTTTAAAAATGGTTTAATTTTCTTTTCTGTGAATTTCACCTCCATAAACTTTGTAAAATCATTTCAAAGCGCTCTCCCTTCAGCTTTGGGGGAGGGGATGGGACTGTGTGCTGTATGCAACGCTCGGGGTAGCCAAGGTGGGGACAGTCCCCCTCCAGCTCCACTTCGGAGGGGTGGGATGGCCGGCTGGGATGGAGTGCCCACCGAGGCCTCTTGGTCCTAGGAGGCCAGCGAATGGTTCTTCTTTTAAAAACCCATACATTCTGATGGATTCCTGCTTCACATTGAGGTCTTCTATCCATTTTGAGTTTATCTTTGTGTATGGTGTAAGAGAATGGTCGAGTTTCATTCTTCTACACATAGCTGTCCGATTTTCCCAGCCCCCATTTATTGAAGAGACTGTCTTTTCCCCACTGGATATTTTTTCCTGCTTTACAGAAGATTATTTGGCCATAAAGTCGCGGTCCATATCTGGGCTCTCTACTCTCTTCCACTGGCCTGTGTGTCTGTTTTTATGCCAGTACAGTGCTGTCTTCTTGGTGATCACAGCTGTATAGTAAAGCTTGAAGTCAGGCAACGTGATGCCCCCAGTTTGGGGTTGGTTTGTTTTTTTGTTTTGTTTTTTTTCAACATTTCCTTAGCAATTCGGGGCCTCTTCTGGTTCCATACAAATGTTAGGATTGTTTGCTCCAGCTCTTTGAAAAATGCCAGTGGAATTTTGATGGGAATGGCATTGAAAGTATAGATTGCTATAGGCAGTATAGACATTTTAACAATGTTTATTCTTCCGATCCATGAGTATGGAATGCCCTTCTATCTATATGTGTTTTCTTCAATTTCTTTCATGGGTGTTCTGTAGTTTCTCGAGTACAGATCCTTTACCTCTTTGGTTAGGTTTATTCCCAGGTGTCTTACAGTTCTTGGTGCTACAGTAAATGGAATCGATTTTCTAATTTCCCTTTCTGTATTTTCACTGTTAGTGTAAGTGATTTCTGTACATTTATTTTGTATCCTGCCACGTTACTGAATTGCTGTATGAGTTCTCATAGTTTGGGGGTGGAATCTTTTGGGTTTTCCATATAAAGTATCACGTCATCTGCAAGGACAGAGAGTTTGACTTCTTCATTGCCAATTTGAATGCCTTTTATTTCTCTTTGTTGTCTGATTGCTGTTAGTACTTCTAATACTATGTTGGACAAGAGTGGCGAGAGTGGGCATCCTTGTCGTGTTCCTGATCTCAATGGGAAGACTGTCAGCTTTTCCCCATTGAGGATGACATTCGCTGTGGGTTTTTCATAGATAGATTTTATGAAGTTGAGGAATGTTCCCTCTATCCCTATACTTTGAATTGTTTTAATCAGGAACAGATGCTATATCTTGTCAAATGCTTTTTCTGCATCAATTGAGAGGACCACGTGGTTCTTCTCTCTTCTCTTCTTGATTTGCTCTGTCACATCGATTGATTTGCAAATGTTGAACATAGGCAGTAACCTCTTCCACATCAGCACAGCAACTTCTTTCAAGATATGTCTCCAAAGGCAAAGGAAACAAAAGTGAAAATGAACTTTTGGGACTTTATCAAGATCAAAAGTTTCTGCACAGCAAAGGAAACAGTCAACAAAACAAAGAGGCAACCCATGAAATGGGAGAAGATATTCGCAAATGACCCTACAGACAAAGGGCTGATATCCAAGATCTATAAAGAACTCCTCAAACTTAACACACACAAAACAGATAATCATGTTAATAAATGGGCAGAAGACATGAACAGACACTTCTCCAAAGAGGACGTACAAAGGGTAACAGACACATGAAAAAAATGTTCATCATTAGCCATCAGGGAGATTCAAGTCAAAACCACATTGAGATACCACCTTACACCAGTTAGAATGGCCAAAATTAACAAGACAGTAAACAACAAGTGTTGGAGAGGATGTGGAGAAAGGGGAACCCTCTTATACTGTTGGTAGGAATGCAAGTTGGTGCAGCCACTTTGGAAAACAGTGTGGAGATTCCCTAAGAAATTAAAAATAGAGCTTCCCTATGACCCTGCAATTGCACTACTGGGTATTTACCTCAAAGATACAGATGTAGTGAAAGGAAGGGCCACCTGTACCCCAATGTTCATAGCAGCAATGGCCATGATTGCCAAACTGTGGAAAGAACCAAGATGGCCTTCAACAGATGAATGGGTAAAGAAGATATGGTCCATATATACAATGGAATATTATGCCTCCATCAGAAGGGTGATACCCAACTTTTGTATCAACATGGATGGGACTGGAAAAGATTATGCTGAGTGAATTAAGTCAAACAGATAGAGTCAATTATCATATGGTTTCACTTATTTGTGGAGCATAAGGAATAACACAGAGGACACGGGGAGATGGAGAGGAGAAGGGAGTTGGAGGAAATTGGAGGGGGAGATGAAGCATGAGAGACTGTGGACTCTGAGAAACAATCTGAGGGTTTTGGAGGGGTATGGGGGTGGGAGGTTGGGTGAGCCTGGTGGTGGGTATTAAGGAGGGCACATACTGCATGGAGCACTGGGTGTGGTGCATAAACGATGAATTCTGAAACACTGAAAAGAAATAACTTTTTAAAAAATTTTTAAATGAAAATAAATAAATAAATAAATACCCATATATTGTTCTGATTCACAAAGTCATAGGATGAAAAAATATATATAATAAAGAAAATACAAAACACCCATCCTTTCACTACTTAGAAATGACATCTTACATTTTGATGTATAGCCTCTTAACCATTTTTGTATTTGCATATACACTTTTGAAAGTGATTTTAGATTTCTCCACTTTTTTAACCAATTTCTTGTGTTTGGTTGTGTGTAATCACATCATAAGCTTCTGGACACCTCTTTCCCTTACTCTTAAGTTGTGCGTTGCTGGGTGAGCGTGGAGAAGTGGAAAGATCTTCCAATAGCCTGCCACTGAGATTTGCTCTTTTAAATCTTTAAGTTTTTCTGGTCCTTCCTTTGTCTTCATGGTTTTGACTTTAAAAATACCAGTTTTCCATCTCCTCTCAGGCTTCTCTTTATCTTCTATTCTTTGATTTTAGAAAGCTTAACATATGATGTGTGTGTGTGCTTGTGTGCATGTGTGTGTGCATGTGTGAAGCACAGTGAAAGGGAAGTGGGGTCTGGAATAATTATCTGAACTTGGTTCTTCTACAGATATTTTAGTAAGAAATAAGTCTTATTTCCTTTGACAGGAATTTGCACGTTTGCAGGAGCCGCGCTGTGAATTCGGTCAGAGCAACTTGAAGTTGAAGGAGAAGCCCTCCACAGACTTGGTGGTGGGAGTCCCCCTTGAGTGTTCCTGTACCCATGGGGACATGGCTTAGAGCCGGGCACCCTTCACCCGTGCATGGTGCTTGGGGTAGTGCTGTCAGCCATTGGAGAAGGACAGTCCCCAGCCCAATGCTCTTTTCAGGATTGTTTCTAACTCTCCAGGCCCCTCTCTCCAGCTTCCTGGCGTGTTGTGGTGCACACCCCCCTCCCCAATCCAAGTGGAATTGTTCACTTTCACCAAGTGGCAGCTGATGGGGTCAGTTCCACCAGGTGAGTGACTGAGTCTCTCTCACAGGGTCTCTTCTCTCTGGCATTGGACAGCAGAATGACTAAAACAAATAGATCTTAAGCAGTGGAGCCTTACACACACCACTGAGAGGTCGGTGGGATGGCTACTGCAGGGCGGGGCCATGAAGTTGGAAGCTACCCATTCTCCCTGCCTGGTGAGGGCAAGCGTTGCTAAGCAGACATTACAAGAAACCCCACAAAGAAGGGAGTTTCCCCTCAAAGAACTTAGAAGCTCAGTGTGCCAAGCTCTCTGAAATGGACTGTCCCTCTTCATCTTCATGGCTCTCCACAGCTGTCAAGTACACTGAAAAGGCCTGATGGGCAAGTCAACATCATCACTGTCTTCTGAAAGTTTACCCCCAAATCCCACCGTTGCCCTTTCTTCTGCTTGGCCTAAAAACCTTGCTTCTGGAAAGCAACCTGAAAAGCAGACAGATTGCAGGTTCTCCTGGCCCTCTTTCCTCGCCTGCCTCATGAGCAGGGTGCCCAACAACCCCCCTCTGGCTGCCGTGTGCCCACGAGGATGCTGACTGGGACAGACCCATGTGGAATCTGGGCAGACAGTGGCGAGACCCCACATGGTGTGAGTGGGGCTTCAGTGAAGTTCTGTTGGAGGAGACGACCCGGACTGAGGCTTTAACAAAGGAGCTGCCTCCTTCTGAGCCCAGGTCTTAGCCTTGGTACGATGTCCCTGCCCATGACCATCTCATCTGGAGCTCCGTGACTTAATGTCATTTCATGCCCTCTTTGGAACAGCAACCTGACCTCCCCTTGGTGAGAAAAACTCGTCCATCTGTCCAGCTTGGAGAGTAATCATGCTTGGAATCCAAGGCTCTGCCGCACCCAATGGTTATGGTCAATAAAATTATAGCAGCCCAAGAAATGGCAACATGATCGAGGATTGGACCCCCTTGGTGGCTGAAAGTCTGAGTCACTCCCCTAGGTAGGGAGCCCTCACGAGCTGATGTTCTAGCTGGGGTGGTGGGGGGTGGGAGGGGGGTTTGGTCTGGATCATTAAACAAGGAAGCCATAGATATTGACTGTGACCTCATGACCCACTCCAGACGTGAGAACGTTGGCAGCCTTGCCTATTTTCTCTTTGCTCGTTATGTATACTTAGACTTGCTAACCATTTTCTTTTCTTCCATCCTCATGAGCATGATTACTTTACATACAAGTTATCACAGGTTGATTTTACAGTTAGGTCTTTAAGGAACAGCATGTTCATTGGGACTGGGCCACATCCTTTCCAAGGAGGTCTTAAGGGAGGGTAATCTTCCCCCAGGTTTCTTCCTCTGGTCTCCACAGCAGCCCCAGAAGTGGTGTTTTGCTCATACACTTGTTGTATCCTCCGTGGTATTCCCTTTAGCCCTTAGTGGGTAACTTCTTTCACTAGTTAGCAACTCCTATATTTAATGTTCTCAGGTCAAATTACTGGTGTTTTCTCTTTCCTGCCAGGAACCCTGGATGTTATGTTATTACACTATTATGCAATGATACACATATAATATTATATGAAGGTATCATACAAATGGAAACTTGAACAAAAATATATAAACCTCCCCAAATGCAAAAATATATATCAAAAAATAAAGAGAGAACAAACAAAATAGACCACATAAGGAATGACAACTTATAGAGACAATCTGGTAAACTGAGAGCACAAATTTATCATATTAAATAAATGCTAGTGGGCTTAACTCATCTACAAAATGAAAAAACTTTGAACTTGACCAACAAAGAAAAATCCAAGGCTCTGTATATAAGAGACAGATCTAAATCGAAGAAATTTAGAAAAAGTAAAACTAAAAATATGGACAAGATGTACCAGGCAAAGGCAAATTAAAAAAGGTAGGGATAGTAATCTTGGTATCTAACAAGGTAGAATTCAGACAAAACAAAATTAAAAGAGACAAAGTAGAACACTTTATAAAACTTAAGTGTTTTATAACACTTAAATTTTCAAATTGAAAATTAATTTCAAATTGAAATTTATGTTTCAATTTGCAATGAAAATACACAATGTGCTTACCAACAATGGTAAGCACAACCCTAAGAGAAGAAAAGATAAATAGAAATATGTAACAGGAAAATTTAACACACCTCTCTCAATAAATTTAGGCCAGATAGTACAGATACAGGGGACCCAAACATAACCAATAAACTACAAGTAGATTTTAAGAACATATACTGCAGAATATACATCCTTTTCACATGTACAATACAACCCAAAGGATAAAACGAATATAAACAGGCATTCTCCAATAATTATCAACAGTCCTATAAACTAATAACAAAACAGTCCTATAAACTAATAACAAAATCAAAAATCAAAAAAGAAAATACCCTGCTATCTAGAAAAAAATATTAAATGCTATTTAAAAATTCTTGAATCAAGTAGAAAGCACAGACTGATAGAGGAAGTTTTCTGGAGAAGAATAATGAAAACGTGGCATATAGGAATCCATTGGCAAACAGCTAAAATAGTTCCCAGATAAAATGGATAGTATTAAATCTATCTATAGGGTCATCTGGGTGGCTCAGGGGGTTAAGCCTCTGCCCTTCAGCTCGGGTCCTGGGATCGAGCCCCACATCAGGCTCTCTGCTCGGCGGGGAGCCTGCTTCCCCCTCTCTCTCTGCCTGCTGCTCTGCCTACTTGTGATCGCTGTCTGTCAAATAAATAAATAAGATCTTTTAAAAATAAAAAAATAATAATAAATAAAAAAATAAATTTATCTGTATACTTATAGATAGAAATGAAAATCAATGAAATATTTGGTGCATCAAATGAATTGGGTGCACCCAATTCAGAAAATTTTTAAAGAGAAAAAAAGCATAAAATAAGCACCCCAAATTAGATGATGACACAATCAGAAATTAAGAAGTTGGGGGGAAATGCAGAAGGACTAATAGTAAACCTAAAAGCTGGTTCTTTTAAAATCTGAACAAAATAGATAAGTTGCTAGCTATCCTAATTAAGAAGACAATGAAAGAGACAAAACGCGGATCTGAAATTCTGTGCAAACGTATTTGAGAACCTAGATGAAATAACAACTTTTCCAGAAAAGTACAATAGACCCAAATCGACTTTAATATAGAAAGAAAGTTTAGTCACGCCAATTACCACCAAAGAAGCAGGACAATTAAGGTGTCCCTCTAAAGAAGCATTGCAGGAAGATGATTTCATGGCAGAATACTATCAAACCTTTAAAGATTAGATAATCCCACTGCCACATCAATTAGTCTAGATCCTAACAAATAAAGGAAACTTTTGATGCCTTTCCACTAAGCAAACATGACATTGATTCCCAAACCTAATAAAAAATATTCCCAACTGGGGCACCTGAGTGGCTCAGTTGTTAAGCATCTGCCTTCGGCTCAGGTCATGATCCCAGTGTCCTGGGATCCAGCCCCGCATCGGGCTCCCTGCTTGGCTCTCACTCCCCCTGCTTGTGTTCCCTCTCTCACTGTGTCTCTGTCAAATAAATAAATAAAATCTTAAAAAAATATACCGCAAAATGAAAACTCCGGACAACATCACTTGTACATATCAACACAAATGCCCTCAACATCATGTTAGCAAACAGAAACCTAAGAATCTGTTGAAATAAACCTGAATTTGTCCTGGACTTAAATGGGAAAAAACAGAATGGATTCATGATGCATTTCATCTTTAAAAACAGCAACATGAAAGATTACTGGCTTTGCCGAAAATCCTAGACACAAAGACTGTCCAGCAGCACTGCCCGCTCCAAGGGCCCATTGATCTCTCAACACCATTTCCCACTGAAAGAAACCAGGAGAAATGGCGGAGCCCAGGTGTGGAGCTGGAAAGGTACGGGATGAGCCTGGAATGGCTTTTGGCAGTCAGAAACAAGGAAGTTCCCAAGCCCACTTGGGTGGGGTCCAAAGGGGCCAGGAGAGGCTCCCACCCCCCAAAGATGAGACAACCGCCTCACTGATAAAGGGAAAGCTGTGATGCTTTGGAACTGACCAGGAATATTCACATGTACGGGTTTATGAGAACACCTGTAAAACTCATCGGTCAATTTTTGAGGAGGCCAGCAAATCAACACATTACTTTGTGAACTACAAAAGAAGGAAACGAACCAAGCATGTATCCTGCTCCTTATACATAAACTCTTCATCATAGCAACGGAGGGGAAGTTTCTTTTTACAGAGGTACTCCACTAGTTAAGTGAAGAAATTACAGGAAAAAACTATGAGCACATCACTCCCTGTGAAGTAATAGATGAAGCAAATGATCACCCATGCCTCTAGCATCACAGAGAGACTACAAGGCGGGATGTGCCTGTGACAGACGAACACACATCCACTGAAGAAGGATTATTTCCCAAAGGACCCATCTGAACCCTGGAGGCTGGTCTGCGTCTTTCAGTGCCAAGCGTATCTGTTATGAGTCATTGGCTGGCCATATGGGGGGCAGGAGAAGGGCAATCTCTTATTTTCCTCTTCTTCTTTACTTCCCGATTCAAAGAGATTTTAGGGTGCTGTAGGATCCTACATGTGGTGTGGTCACAGTTGAAAGAAATCAGTTGCATCGTTCGTTGGATGTCAATGTCCCAGAACCCCATGAGACAGGTGTTCCTTTCCAGCATTTTACAGATGAAAACAATGATTTCCTAAAGTCTACAGTTAGTTAACTGCAGACCCAGGATTCAAAACGGAAACATTTTTTTTTCTTTCAAGTAAGGGAGCTTGCCCATACCCCAAGTTTCCCAAATAGGGAGAGTTGCTTGGGATTTTTCAAGCTCCCCAGAAATGCAACTGCCTCGGGCATTCTTTCCACAACAATGGGAAAGATCATGAAATCAGAAAAAATAAAATGCGCTCCCAAATTTTTTGTGAAGTTGGCATTTTATTTATAGTTTTAAATCCCGTGTCTCTAAAGGATAAGCATGTTTGTCTTGCAAAGCCTAGCTTCATAGGAAAAACAAACAAAACAAAACAAAATCTTGGAAACATGTGTGTCGCCCTTAAGAACAAACAGTAATCATTGTTGCTACAGTCATGGAAATTCTGAATGTCTTCACCAATGCATAATTCAAACACATCTGAATACATTTTATTTAAAAGTCCCCCCCAAAGTTGTCTCCTACTGGCTGATATCTTCAACATGTCCATTTGTTTGATTTTTAGCAACTGGCTCTTGGCATTACATAGGAACGGAAGGAGGAAGATTCGAGGTGGATTAGTGGATTTCCTGAGATGTTCCATGTGTCCTTGTTCTCTGAGAACGTCTTTAAGTGGTACAGGTATTGCAGAACCGGGTTCTTTAATATCTGATCCTCAGCATGAGGGGACCCCCACCCAGAACCAGCTTGATCACAAAAAGCACACCACACTTCTCGGCTCTCCGGAAATACCCGTCTTTGTGGCCTTTTGTCAGGATTGTGTCATCTGAAGGGCAACCTGAGGGGGCTGGTTCCTGGGAGTCAGCTATGACTTTCCTCTGCCCCCTGTTCCAGTAAGGATTCGAAGGATGAATGAGTCAGCCACAGCACCAAAGCTGACCAGTTCCATAAGGAGCCCAAAAGCATTCCATCCCACTTCCTTAGACTCGTGGCACTGGGCTGACCACGAAACAGTGTGAGGCCACACTTCGCCTGGAAACCAGTGTGTGGAGACTCGCAGGTGACAGCACAATTTGGATGGGTAGAATCTTCTGGAAAAGTGGAGCTACCCAGAAAACTCTCCTTTTCAACTTCCTCATTTAAATATTTAAGTTCACTTCTTTGCCTTAATTTATATAGGGAAAAGGTCACTGAAGATTTCTAAGATAACCACCTTTCTGGAGTGAGCGCAAAGGACTTGGCGGGACGGACATCCCAGCACTGTGCAGGTGGCTGCCAAAGGGGGGAACCATTGGGCCAAACGCATTGCTCTCTTTTAATGAATCCTAGGGGTAAGTTCTGTTCCTCATGCTTTTCCTTTTTCTCCTGCAAAGTAGAATGCACTGGATTTTCTTTTCCGTTTCTTTGAAGGCTTCCAACAGTTGAATTCAAAGCGTTTCAAGGTCTTGTGCCTCTAAACGGAGTCCTGAATGTCGGCTAAGAAGAATCTTTCCACAGACCTCAGGTTCAAAGTGGAGATGAACCAGGAAATCCTATTTTAACAAGAACTGAAACGCTGGGGAAAGTTAATACTCAGAAAGCCGGCTGTCAAGTGCGGCTGGCGGCAACACTGATGATGAAGAGTCGCTTTGTTTTTATTCTCAGTAACATCCAGTAGCTGAGTACATCTTGTTCAGACTTCCCGGAAATTGAGAAAATGCACCTGCCTGTGGGATCGAGCAGAAAAAATCTGAACCTCAAAGGGGGGGTTTGCCAAAGGTCTCGGGAAAAGGAACCCCGGGTAGTCCAAATACAGTTCTGAACTGTTCCTAAGCTCGGGGTTTCTCTCAACAGAGCCTGTCCTGCCCGCAGGGATGTAAATACAGCCCCTTTTGCTTAAGCCAGCCGCTGGACCATTCCTTCCCTCTCTCTGGGCCTCTCTTCCTCATCTGCAAAGAGAGGGCCTTGGGGTCACCACGCTCCCACACCTCAGAGCCTGCGGTCCTGCCAGCCCCAGGGGAGGCCTGTGTGTGAGAGATGTGAGGTGCTTGCGGACCTTCCTTCCTGGCGGGACACGTGTCTCTGCGTCCACATGGGCACCCGCAAGCCACCAGGGGACGCCATACTCCTTGGACACAGGCAGTGATAGGTCTTCACCTTGGGGTCTCTCCGCCTTGAAGCAAATCCCTTTTCTCAGGCACATGCACTCCATCCCAGAGGAAGGGCAGCACGTCCACGAGGCATTCCTGACCCTTCCCTTGCATCCTCGGGACAGCCCTGTCCCACGGGGGCAAGTGAGCTGGGCACCCGGGAAAGGCACTTGGACTCAGGTCCCGCCCAGGGAAAAATCTCAGCCAGCTGAGTTAGAAACCCCGGGGATACTGGCCTTTGCTCAAGCGATGTGGCCCATCACGTGCCTGCAGCCCACCGGCTACTCCCAAGGAAGAGTGCCACCCTCGAGCGGCAGTCCCACACCAAGGCTCTGTCCCGTGACATTCTGGGGTGCTCCCCTCCCGCAGGAGGCCCGATTTCTGCAGGTGGCAAACCTTCAAAGGCGCCGGCGCGGGGAGAACCAGCTGCAGATAATTTAGCCCGTCCATCAAGCGCTGGCCTGGGCCACATCCACTTCCCTCCAAGCACGGCTGTTACATGTCCAAATGACAGCTGTCAGCACAAAGGAGAGGGCAAGGGGGGCAGATTCCTGAAGGCTTCGAAAGTCGGGCGTGACATCTCTGCATCCCTTCCACGCAGGACGCCGAGTGGAAGGTTATTTTCCTCCATGCTCTGCAGCCTGCCCCCTGCAGCCGCGCATGAGCCCGCAGCCCAGAGCTAATGAACTGAGATTTGGGCCGGCCAGGGTTTTGCCTCTTCCCACCTTGGAGCCTGGTTTCTTGTCTCCCAGGATAAATGTCGGTCTCGCTGCCTCACCAGCTTATCCGTGAAAAAGACTTGGAGAATCCCAAAGGGCACCCAAAAAGATCATTTTGGTTTCTTTCTGTTTCCTTTCTATTCAGCAACATCAGTATTTGGAAGCTTCATGGGAAAACAAATGATGACCCCAAAGCCTTTGCCTTTCCTGGATGCCAGGTCAGGCCAGCCTCAGAAGATAGAAGACGCACATCCATGAGTCATGTGACAGACACGTCCAGAGCCCCAGTGGTCAGAGACTACAAGGACATGGCAGATTTTGGAGACCAGTGCCCTCCTAAAGCCGGTGCTGCTCGTCCGTGCATTTCAATAATTTACATATAAAGGTGACAGCACTCAGGACGTCAGCCAGCCCTTCCTTCTCATCCCCTAAGTGCACCTTCCCCAGGAGACCGTCACATCCGTCTGTCCATCCATCCAGGGAAAGACTCCCCATGCACCTGCCTGTGCAAACAGCCACGGGCCAGAGGCAAACCACCCCCAGGTTGCTGAGCATTTTTCCAGCCTTCCTCAGGTAGACTCCAACTGTGACGAAGCATGAGTTGAGCTAATTTTCCTCTTCCCTCGCTGGACAGCGGCTCCCACCCGCAGAACTCGGGTCACCCCTCTATCTCCAGACGCCCCTTCCTGCTCTCAACAGGGAGGATGGATGGCCCTAGGTCCTCCAGCTTGCGTAAAAGCCATTGTGTTGGCCAGTCCTCCTGCATGCCCACCAAGGTCCCGTCTGACTCCGGGCAGCTCTGTCCTCTTGCCTGTGTCCCTTCGTCTTTACCCTGGGACGCTCCTGCCTTCCCGACTCCTGACCCTCAAATTGCCTGGCACCCCAGGGCTGCTGCAGACATGCAGATGGTTGGAAAGAGCTCTCCGGGACCCCCTGCTGCCTTCCTCCTGCTTCTGAGGCTGGCTTCCCAAGCCCTTCGAGCAAGCCACCCTGTCCTCACTTCCTGGCTGACCCAGTGGTCCCCTGGCTAAGTGCCCCATTAGCACTGGGACTGCCGATCTTCTGCGCCATTTCCACCCTCCATCAGCAACCTGGCAGGAGCTTACGTGAAGTCCTCTTAGATCCGAATAGCATGAGCCAACCTGCAAGTGAAACTTGGGGGGTGGGGGGTTTGTTGCACGGACGTGGGCCAACCAGCTGTCACCAAGAGCTACCATGGAGGAGACCAACTGTCCATTTTATCGGTGCTGTTTTGCTGAGTGACAAAACATTACCACCTCGGTTGGCAGGATTCCTGTCCTTGTGGCCCAGGTCCGAGGTGCCAGCTGCTACTCCACGCCCAGGGGCTGACTACCACTCTTTGTCCCGTGGCCCCTCCACGCTCTGGCTCACAGCACGGAGGCACACCTCTCCGAACCCGGCAAGGGAGCATCCCCCGCAACTCCGCTCTCACCTCCCAGGGGTTGGGAGCAAGTGCGGGTGGGCCGCACGCTCCGGTGCGGGGGGAGGGGGAAGGGGGGTCACACAAAAGCACCAACACCAGGAGGCGGGCACCACAGTCCGCCACCACACCGCCTCCCTGATGCAGGCCTCCTCTGGGGCTCTGCTCAGTCGGAGATGTGGGGGAATCCAAGCTCCCAAAGACCTGGGAATTATAACATCAAAGCTGGAGGGCTGGAAAGTTCTCAGTCCAGAATCCGATTCAGAGCCAGACGGTGAAGCGAGGGAGAGAAAAGGCCCGTCTCACAGACCCCACTGGAGCAGGGACCGGGAGTGAGATCTACGGTGTCCTACCGCACAGCCCTCAGAGGCAGCCTGGTCTTTGAAGAGAGGTTTCTGCCATCTCTCAGACCAGGTGGCCATTGGGTCAGGTGACCTGAGACAAGCTGGCGTCACCGATCTTTTGGCTTAGCTGGGCCAGCTCGTCCTTCTTGCCGTGGAAAAACGGCTCACTTCGAGGTCCTGGTGCTCGGCTTCCTGAAGATGTCAACAGCTACAGACCTTCTCGAACTGGAGTCACCCTTCCTCTGGTTCTGTCAGGGCTGAGAAGAGCCACCTCGTGCTGCTCAGCTGGGAGCGCCCAGAGGGAGACGCTTTACAGGGAAACAATGCAAGACGGGGAAATTTTAGAAAGGAAATGGCAATCTCCTCTGGGATCCCATAATAAAATAAACATTCCTCCAAGACATCTGAGGTTTGCATGAAGGAGGGGAGAGCTGCTAACACGTGAAGAATGCAAGCGATAAAGCAAGGTTTGGAACGCAGTTCGTAGCCTCCGTGGGGAGCAGATGTCCGCGCTGGGGCTGCCTCTGTGTCACCCACGTGCCTGCCGCTGCGTGCACGGCTCACGGCCAACGTCTAGACCAGGGCCCCAAACAAAATAAGGGCGAACACACGGGGATGAGCAAGCGATTGCGGCTCAGAAGGGCCCCCAGGACGTGGCCGTTGGCCAGAGGGTCGACCCCACGGGGGGCTCTGTGAGCCCACAGCCGGGTCCCAGCATTCAAGCCAGCCAGGGTCGGACACCAGGCCCTCTCTACTTCTTGCTGGTCTCTTCAGGGAAACAAATCGAGAAGACCAAGTAAGCAGATGAAAAACAGAACCCCTTCTTTTGGACAGGGACTTGAAAAAATCTTTTTAGATACCTAGCTCGAGTACGCAAATTAGGTGTGTTTCAATTCCAGTAAACTCTTTGGCCATTCCACATCCCATCCCACAAAACGAGAACCTCATAAAGAACCTTCTGGCAACTTCTAACCAGTGTTCAGAGTCCCCCCGCAAACACACACACACACACACACACACACACACACACACACACACATCTGTTTGTGAAAGCAGATTGCATTCAGCTGATGTATTCACCAGATGAGTGGGACATGCCCCTCGGCTTCAAATTGTTGAGTGTGTGCTGGGGTTGGGGGGGGGGGGCGGACACAGATGTCAAGCAAACCTTTTTAGCACACAGAACCTCTGACGCACGAGTGTCTGCTGATGCTAATTTGGGGCGGCATCTCTCCCCATGACTCACCAGTGGGTGGACACAAAAGCCGCCTGCTGACCTCTGGGGCCATTTGGACCCTTCAGAGTGTGAAATTTCAATTTCTACATCAGACCTCTCCATGTCAGGCCCGAAAAAATGCTTCATGTGAGAGCAACGTTGATGCTTTCCAGGTCAGTGTTTTCGGCGGGGGAGAGCAGGCGAGAGGAAGAAAGGAGTAATTTCTAGCAGGCGCACATCACGTTTGCAAACAGTGTTTAGGAAACAGACCATTCGCCCAGTCGCCCCACTTGCAAAAAGACCCCAGGCCCCAACCCACAGGAGGCCGCTGGGCTGCGTCCGGCCTTGGGGCAGGGGCTCACCGAACTGCAGTTCCCGGGCCCCCTTCCACAGCCAGGCATGAAGGGACACCAGTCCAAGAGCCAGCAGTGCCTGCGAGAGGCCATGTTGTCCTCACCAGGCCTGTGGAGGAAGAAGGTTACCCGGATCACATCCTCATAGGGCCTCATCTCCCCGTCCCCCTACACAAGGCTCTCCCTCGTGCCTGCACCCCTCAGCCGGCTGGAGTGTGGTGCCTTGGGCCCAAAGGGCTTCCACCAAAGGGGGTCAATGCAAAACCAGACACACATCTGACCTGCCTACCTGGGGCGAGCCGTCAGCTCCAAGCCCTGTCCATGTTCCACAGGAGAAAGCAACGCCCTCTCCTCTTCTAGCACTTTTGCACAGCCGCGGGGGATAGGTCGAGGGCCACCCACCTTGCAGAGGCAGCCTCAGGCAGACCTCTTCTCCTCTTGGGTCTCCTGCT